>NC_081330.1:119403746-119712183 GCF_026419965.1 Kogia breviceps | reverse complement strand
GGTTGCTAAGAAAAAAGCTGATGGTTCCTTCTCCCCTTTACCTCCTACAAACCCCAGTTTTGGTTGTGGGGAGTTAGCGTTGGTGAGGGAACTGACCACATCCTCCAAGGAACTGGAGTAGACATAAAAATGGGCTGACCACACCCCCTGGCCACTTCAGTGTCTTGAGCCACAGGCGTGGCAGGTGATGATGGTGATGGAGAAAGGGGGAGGGGGACAGGATTTAAATCAAACACAACATTAAAGTTTAGACTAGATTGATTTTTTAAAAAAATAAATTTATTTATTTATTTATTTTTGGCTGTGTTGGGTCTTTGTTGCTGCACGCGGGCTTTCTCTAGTTGCACGGAGCAGGGGCTGCTCTTCAGTGTGGTGCACAGACTTCTCATTGGGTGGCTTCTCTTGTTGCAGAGCACGGGCTCTAGGTGTGCGGGCTTCAGTGGTTGTGGCAGGTGGGCTCAGTAGTTGTGGTTTGTGGGCTGTAGAGCACAGGCTCAGTAGTTGTGGCACATGGGCTTAGTTGCTCCGCGGCATGTGGGACCTTCCCGGACCAGGGCTCGAACCCGTGTCCCCTGCATTGGTAGGCAGATTCTCAACCACTGCGCCACCAGGGAAGCCCGACTAGATTGTTTTTTAATAGCTGACAAAGACCTAAGAGTCAGAAAAACTGTCCAAGATGTGAAGGGACACAAAAGACAGATTTGCTGTAAAAACATGGTTCAAAGTAGTGATTGAAGAAAAAGAAACCGCTTCTAGTTTATGCCCTGCAGAATTGAGCCTGCTCAACAACAGGTAATCTTTATAAAGTCCTTACTATGGGCCAGGTACTCTGTGAAGCATTTCACAAATAGTCATTCACATAGACCTGTGAGGTGAGCACTATTATCACTGTCATCATCCCCATTTTACAGGGGAGGAAACTGAGGCACGGAGAAGTTGAGCAATTTGCCCAAGGGCATCACTAGAGCTGGCATTTGATCACAGGCAATCTGGCTCCCAAGTCTATGGTTTTAACCATTAAAGTTACACTGCCTTGCCAACCATTCACTTTCATATGGCATTCTATTCTGGTGTGGTTTTTTTCCTCTTGGGTCTTTTGAGGCTGACATTTCTCTTCTTTCTACCCTGTTTGTGGTTAAACTTAGTGCATGGAGGACAGGAATAGAGGTTTTAATAGTTTAAAATGAGGTACTGGACTTGCATTTCTAAAATGACATTTTTCCCAGATGGTATGAACTTAAAACAAAAACATGTAAGGTCTGACATTCTGATTTAAGCTCTGAGCAGGGCCAGCGAACAACTAATGCTGACCTCTTCCTACACACATTACAAATTTACACATTGATTTGATTCTTAAGTTTTTCTCCTAGATCTTGATTGCATTATGAGATCTAGGCCCAGATGGGCATTTCATAAATGCTTTTTGACAATGATTAGAAGGCTTATTTAGTCTTCTAGACTTGTTCCGCATATATCCAGGATAAAAATGTCTTGCATCTTGATGACCACTTGTTTATTTATTATTGAGACCCATAATAAGTAGCACACATGGTGTCTGCAGCAGGAAGCTTCTGAGGCATCTAATAGAAACTCAAACCCAAATTGTCTTAAATGCAAGGAAAAGGCAGAATTTGTTTCATTAAACAAGTCAGTGGTGTCATCAAGAACCCGTTTTTTTCTTTTTCTATTTTCAACTCTGCCTTACTTAGTCTATAGGCTTTGACCTAAGGCTGGTTATTCCTCCTAGCTAGAAAATGGCTGCCAGTGGCACCTGGGATACTTGCTTCCTTGTTCATCCAGCAGGATAGACAGGGAAAACCTCTCTCTCAAACCATAGGTTGTTAAGTTCTTTCCTTTAGTCTAATTGGGCCACACTTTGACTAAGAGTAATAAGCACCCACCACCCTGGAAACGTGGATACTAGAACACAGTTGTGGTTCTATTAGAAGGAAGAAGGAGCATATAGATGCTGGGGAGGCTCTGAAGCTGTTTCTTCATCTGGAAAAAGGTGACCTATCAGAGAATCTTGCAGAGAATCATGATACTCAGAGATAATGTATGTAGGGTTGCCAGATTTAGCAAATAAAAATAGAGAATGCCCAGTTAAATTTGAATTTCAGATAAACAGCAAATAATTTTTAGTATGAGTATGTACACCACTTTCTACAAACGTTACAGATTTACACATTGATTTGGTTTTTAAGCTTTTCTCCCAGATTATGAGGTCTGGGCCCAGAGGGGCATTTCAAAAAATTTTTTTTTCTTTTGACAGTGATTTGAAACCTTATTTAGCCCTCTACCCTTGTATCCAGGATAAAAATATGTACTTATACTAAAAAATTGTACATTGTTTATCTGAAATTCAAATTTAACAGACCTTCTGTATTTTATCTGGCAACTCTAAATGTATGCAAAGTTCTTGGCACGTAGCAGGCATTCATTCAGTGGTAAGTATTAGTGTTCTTTCTATATAAGAAAAGAGCTCAGTTAAATGGCAGCGTGGTGCTTTTTAACTCTTGCTAACATAGAAAATATATGCTTTTGATCAAAACTGCAATTAACTGAACTGGATGTGACTCTAAGAATCACTTCACCACTACTCAAAATGAGATCAAAGCAAAGGTCCCTAAGTCGAGGGTCATATTTGCATACATGGGATGGCACATTATAAAGCATCTAATATTATCAATTAAAAACTAAATTGAACTTGCATCACCGGATAGTTAGTTATTGGTCTTTCCTTATCTTGTTCTAAATCTATACAGATAAACCATTCTTCATTTGATTCGAAGGTAATGCTGCTACAATTCCTGGGACAAAGGCACTAACATACAAGATTGAAAATGGAGTGATTGCCCCAGGAATTCTAGCTCCACGTGGGTGAAGCTTGAGGTCACAGCAACTGTTACTTTGCATCTGGAGGAGGCAGGAGAGTCCGCAAAGCTCTCTGCTGTTGCCTCTGACTCCATTTTCCTTCACTGCTAATTCATTGTTCCTACCTGTAAAATTTTCTAATATGCTTCCTGAGAAGCCAAAGAGAAAGCAGATACCTTCATTTTCTAATCAAATATTCACCATATTATGAAAAGGAAAACCCTACTGACTTGGCACTGAATGGCCGAACCCAGCATATTGTTACATATTGCTACCAGATTCACAACAGGAATAGATTAAGTGGATTTTATCCAAGAAATCTAATTCCCATTACAGTACAGTACTGCGTATTTCTAATTTGGTGGCTGCTATGATCTCATACACTGCTTATTTTCTGTGCTTTTCCTATAAACCAGAAAAAAAATCTATTTTTCCTGTTTGTTTTTGTAAGTGGAAATTATTATGCACATTACATAGATTAGTCTGCAATGTCTTTAAAAGTATTATTTTTCCTAGTTTTCAAAAAGTGGCATTGGAACTGTATCTCTTTCCATTTCATCACCTCTTCATCCTCGTTGGAAACTTGATCCATAGTGGGTATTAAGATCTTTACATTTCTACTGGTTGGGCGATGACTTCATTTCTTTCATGCCAGCTGGGGAATCTTGTGTGGCTGAGCATTGGACCGAAGCAGGGCTGTGGGCTGCTGCTGCTGCTTAACAGCCGTTTGCATGTATCCAGCTGCTGTGTAAGGAATCCTCAGGCTACTAGTTCTTTGCACCTAAATCACCCAAGGGATCGCAGGCTGATGGACGAGTGTATGTGTGAATGTGTGTATACGTGCGTGTGTGTGTGTGTGCGCACGGGCAGCTGCAACAGATGGACATCAGCAGCAATGGATTTCGATATCATTTTTACCAACAACAGAGATAAACAGTCCTCCATCCTTTATTTCCAAGCAGTGCCTCGGCTTCCGCCCCAAATGTGCTCTACCCCTCTTCTCCGATCCCCCACCCGCGTCCGCACGTGTCCCTAGGGAGGAAGAGGCCAGGATAGCTGCGCTGCAGGCAGGATTCCCCCATTTTTTCCGCTGTGACAGGCGGATTCCCGGGCCTCCTAGGCCCCCCACCCCCGCAGCCGCCCCTTTCCCAGTCACGATCTTCCCCCCCACCCCCCCTCCCTTCGAAAGCTCAAGGCTCGGGCCCCGCCCCTCCCAGCCGCCCAGCCCAGGTTGCTAGGGCCTGGCGGGGCAACCAAACCTGGCGCGCGAGGAGGCATGGCGCGCGCGTACGCGCGCAGACGAGCTTATACAGGGAACCAGCTGTCTTCTGCCTCGGGGACCAGTGCACGAGCGGCGCGGGAGGGGCGCGCGAGCCCGAGCCCGAGGACGAGCGCTCTCTCCTTATTTGTTCCTATCAGAAGTGGGCGGGGCAAAGGCGGGACCTGGCGGAGCCTGAGGAGCTTCCCCATTGGTCCAAACGGGAGTGTTGGGGCGGGGCAGTTAGCAGTTTAGGCTGCGCGTTCGCCTGAGAGAGAGGGCGGGGTCGAAGGTTTCGATTAGTTGTCGCCGCCGCTGGGGAAGGTAAAGCGGCGACGGCGGCCTCGGGAGCTGTGGGACCCTGGCTGGAGGTGGGGATCTCGGCGGGGTGAGTAGACGCGCCGCCCCCCGCCCCTCAAGCCTACTTGTCCTCATTCGGCCCCGCGCCCACCCAGCTTCTCCTGAGAGAGGGGACCCACCCGGTCCCCCCGGGCAGACGTGAGACGGGGAGGTGGCGCGGGTCCCCCCAGAATGGGGCGACGCGGCGAGGGCACTCCAGTCTGGAGTGGCTCCTCCTCAGCGCCCCGTTGCGCCGCTGGAGGGGCTTCCCCGGCGAGGAGCTGGGGATGTATTTTGGGGTGTAGAGAGACGGGAGGGTGTAAGGAGGGGCGGCGGGTCGAGGCCGCCCCGTGGGGCTCCCCTCAGCGGCGGGTCTGCTGCATCCCCGCCCAGCCGCCCCCGCGGCCTGAGCTCCCCAGGGCTTGCGGCGAGGGAAGCCCCTTCCCGCCGGCGCTGAGGAGGAGCCTGCGCGCCGGAGCCCCCCGCCCGAGTTCCGTGGGAGTCCGGGACCCGCCGGGGACTGCGAGCTGCGGCCCGGCCCTGCTGACCTTGGTCGCCTGCGAGGGTGGGCGAGTGACCCTCCGCCTGCCCCGCGGTTCCTCCAGCTTCCCCCGAACAAGTTTCAGGCGTCGTTATGAAGTTCAAGACTAGCATAGTGGGGAGAAGCAGAAATTGGACCCTTCCCAGACCTTCGTACCCTTTGGACCCTCAAAGAAATTAAATCCTGGGGTTTGGAACCATTTCCCAGAACGAACAGGTTCTGCTCGCATTGACACGTTCTGTGCCCACGTTGGGGGAAAAAATAACCTGAACATATTTCAGTGTAAAGGCAGATCTTCCTTGAGGGTTTTGTTTTTCGCTTCACTTGAGTGTTAAAAGCACAGATGCCTGAAAAAGAAAAGCCTGACCTTAGTATCTCCACAGTGAGATTAGACGGATGCTGTGATATTTAAGTAGTTGCAGATCAGTGTTCTTTAGTTGCAGATCAGTGTTCTGTTAACACAATCTATTTTAATTGACTGAAATTTAAGCTGATTTTAGAAAGTATTGCAGACACGGAATAATTTCTTTCCGTGCATCTGAATTAGGTTTTTTTGGATGTAATGGTTTATGTAGTTAATGTAAAGGATTACACAAATTAATTTGTCCGGGAGCATTTGACCGAAACAGGAGACATAAATATGTATAGAATAGAATTATCGCTTTAGGTAACATCTGCTGGAACATTTCCAGTTTGTTCCTTTCTTGCTGTAGGGTTACAAAAGAAGGCATCTTTACCGAGGCTATTCGGAATTATTTGTGAATGACATTTAGATGTAAATTTGTTTTTAATTTCTTTAAGTGTTTTAAAATATTTTATTCATAAAATGTGAAGAGTTGAACGGGGGGTAATATAATCTTATATTTAACAACCCAGTTACGGTCATTAATAATACATTTTTTAAAAAGGTGTGCCTCTTTTTGACAACATGATAGTTGAGTACCTTAGCAATCCTTTTAATTTCTTTATTAAGAGTACTATTTTAGGTTTGAGCATTTTTGGCGTTGACACTGGAACGGGAGTAAGGAAGCCTGCAGCAGTATTACCAGTTTGACACCACCAGTGGGTGTTTCTGTTGACAAATGCAGAGAAGAGAACATTTGGGAAGGAAATCTTTTTTCTAAGGGTGGGGGGTGGGCGAGTGGGGGACGGAGCCAGAAGAGAGAAGCTGTAGAAGAACTAAAGCTGCCAGCACAGTGTATGCTGAGCATTTCACAAGTACAAGGAAACCTAATTAGGATAAAAAAATTCAGTTTGGCTGTATTAAATAATAGAGCTCCAAAAGAGGCATGCTAAAAATAAAGTTAATCATTACAAGAGTGTTAAATAATCTACTATTGCAGAGGGGTTGGAGCGTCTTCAATTGTCAAATCCCTTTGAATTATCTTGCCTTTTAACCTAATCAATGTAAGGATTAATTTGATATATATGTATATATAGAAAGCAGTTTAGTATTCTAATTTTGCTTATTTAGCAAGTTTTCTGAGCCTAATTTTTTTAAAAACAAAATTTGGTATATCAAAAAAATAGAGGGACTTCCCTGGCGGTCCAGTGGGTAAGACTCTGCGCTCCCAATGCAGGCAGCCCGGGTTCGATCCCTGGTCAGGGAACTAGATCCCACATACTGCAACGAAAGATCCCCCGAACCACAACTAAGACCTGGCGCAGCCAAATAAATAAATATTTTTTAAAAATTAGAAATAAGCATTCTTTCTCCAGAGGGGATTCCTTTTTTTTTTTCCTGCTCAGATTTATAATTTTTTCATGATTTAGGGGCTTGTGGTAGGGATTTTTTACCCCTTTATCTCAGGTTTTTTATTTTCTACTTATGCAAGTTCCCTGGGCTAAATGTGCCATTATTTTCATTGTAATTTTCTTGGAGTCATTTAAATCAGAGTGTGGCATCGACAGTATTCCCTGGGGTTTTAAAAGAAAAGGCTCCCATTGAGGGAAATTGCAGGGCCATCTCGCATAGATGAGTAATAGAAGGTTGACTGATTGCGAATCAGATGTATTCTGTTCCAAATGTGCTGCATGGCGTTAAGGCAGTCTCATTTAATAACAACCAGATTTTACTTGGTATTTCTGCTTTGAAGGTGCGGTATTGTTACAAAACGAAATACAGAGGTGGAGACATTTTGTCAAGTATGCCTTCCCACCGCCGCCCGCACCCACCCCCCAGCCTTGCTTCACCACTGTGTCTAAGAATCTGTGAGAAACGCTTTCAACAATAGTTGCATTGTTGGAAATGACAGTGGCTTCTGTTGCAGAAATTCAACCTTTCATTATGATTTATGTTTCAATTTAATTTATGGTAGAAAATTCCAGTATATCTGAGAATATGGCTGTGGAATTTGTAAGGAGGTGAGCAGAGAAAAGAAGCCCTCTTCAGTGTGTCTGTTAAAAGTTCACCTTTTTTATTCCCCTTTTTTTAAAAAAAAAATAAATTTATTTATTTTTGGCTGTGTTGGGTCTAAGTTTTTGTGCGATGGCTTCCTCTAGTTGTGGCAAGAGGGGGCCACTCTTCATCGCGGTGCGTGGGCCTCTCAGTGTCTCGGCCTCTCTTGTTGCGGAGCACAGGCTCCAGACACGCAGGCTCAGTAGTTGTGGCTCACGGGCCCAGTTGCTCCGCGGCATGTGGGATCTTCCCAGATTAGGGCTCGAACCCGTGTCCCCTGCCTTGGCAGGCAGATTCTCAACCACTGTGCCACTAAGGGAAGCCCTCTTTATTTTGATAACTTTGGTGGTTATCTCCTTTATTTCTAATACATGTTAGAGGGTATGTTAACATAGTACTTCATTTTTGGCTGTTAGTGTGGGGATATGACTTTCTCATTAATAAATTGATGTCAAGTAATAACAGAAGACATTTAAGAACAAACAAATCCACATACTTAGATCCAAAATGTGAGGGGAATCCTTTAGGTAACACTTAATTTTGGTAAAAGAATAGCAGAATTTGAAGTATTAAGTCACTTTTTAAGTAGAAAAGACTGTTTACTCAGAATTTGATAATGTTAGTTTCTAAAGTTTTAATTTTTGGCAACATTGAATTTCTTTTTTTTTTTTTTGCGGTACGTGGGCCTCTCACTGTTGTGGCCTCTCCCTTTGTGGAGCACAGGCTCCGGATGCACAGGCTCAGTGGCCATGGCTCACGGGCCTAGCCGCTCCGTGGCATGTGGGATCTTCCCAGACCGGGGCACGAACCTGTGTCCCCTGCATCGGCAGGCGGATTCTCAACCACTGTGCCACCAGGGAAGCCCTGAATTTCTTGATAGAGACAGAGATCGAACCTCGAAGGTTCTTTATCATCTGATGATGAAGTCAGTTGGGTCACATATTTCAACTTGAGAAAATAATGTAATTGAAAGACTATATTTAAACTTTCTGTTTGGGAGGGTTTTCCAATTTACTTTCTATCTTAAATTCAACATTAGAACTCTTTTGTTGGTGATGCATCACTTACTTTAGTGTTTGGATTTAAATTCTTGATAGTTTCTAGAATGTTTCCTTTATATAGAGCAGTGCTTGGAAGACTGGATTATTCAAAGATCAGGCCTCATTTCTCATTCATGTTTGTACAGATACTTCTTCTTTTTTTTTTTTTTTTTTTTTTCTTTTTTTTTGTGGTACGCGGGCCTCTCACTGTTGTGGCCTCTCCCGTTGCGGAGCACAGGCTCCGGATGCGCAGGCTCAGCGGCCATGGCTCACGGGCCCAGCCGCTCCGCGGCATGCGGGATCCTCCCGGACCGGGGCACGAACCCGTGTCCCCTGCATCAGCAGGCGGGCTCTCAACCACTGTGCCACCAGGGAAGCCCCGTACAGTTACTTCTTAATACTGTGTGATATGAACTTGGGTACAATTCTGTCAGTGGGAAATGAAAGCTGTGAGTGAGGACCTTCCACCTAAAGAGCCTGATAACATTTAGATAATTCAGAATTGGGAATTAACAGAAAATTATTTATTAGGTTAAAAGGACTTAACCCATTCGAGTCTTTGGAATTGATTGTCATCATTTTGAATTAAGCTCTTAGAAACATTTGTGTTTGAGATAGTTCTAATTAGGGTCAAGTTTTGGGTGTGGTCTCTGGGGCGGTTTTCTCTATAATAATTAAATTCTAATATTCTACTTATTGAGCGTTACTGAATACCAGGTACTATGGGAAATATTTTTTTTGCATGGATATATGTGTGTATGTGTGTTCTCACAACATTCCTATGAGGTAGATGTTTTTCTTATTTCCCGTATACACTTGACCAAATGGGCTGAGGGAGAGAAAATATTTTACCCAGATTACCTAGCTAGTCAGTAGCTGAGGCAAAACTTCCATTGAAACCGGTATAACTTGAACATGTGCTCTTCAAAACTATGCTTTCTGCTTCTCTTTAGAAATCTGATTTCCCAAACATGTTTTGAGCTCCTACTGTACATCACTCCTGGGGTGGTTACTGGAGGTATAAATATGCCTCCTGGAGTTCATAGGCTACATTGGCAAGGCTGCCTGACCTTTAGTCACATGGGAGGCTGGACTCAGATCCATCAGCACTGATAGATAGGACAACTGCAAGTTCAGACTTCTCTAAGAGAGTCATTAGTTCTGTTTCTTCATAAATGAAGGTTGTACATAATTATTTACACTCAAATGAGGTAGCTGTTTCTAATTAACCACTTGGTATTTCATGTTTCTTCATGTTCCATTTTAACTTTTGACTGACTTTGATTAAATTTGCTACACTAATAAAGGCTGTGAAGATATTCCTTGAATTCAATTTTGTGGTTTAGATGCACTCTTGAAGTAAAATGGCAGCCATTACAATCTGCAGATGGGTATCTCTTCTGTAATTGTAATGACTTCAGTGAAATAAAATTTGGAGGTGAAGTCTACAGAGATATGTTATTGATGTTGCTTAACACTGTGTACGAGTTGCAGTTTGACAAAATTTTTCTACTTGCAAGTAGAATTTTCTGTTACTGATAGCCTCTTATGGGTGTGTGTGTGTTTAAACAAGACCCATCCTTAAGAGAGCTACGGTTGCTTAGCCCAAAGGAACCCCCAGAGGTCCATGTTAGGGAGGAAGAGGACTTAACATCTTATTCTGTAATTGATGAGAATTACTTTTGCCAGTTATTAAAGTTAGAAAGGAGTGATGAATATTGTAGAACCTCAGGGCTGGAAATCACCTCGGCCAAAGCAGGACAGTTGTTCTACCAAGATGGGACCTATACCGAAGTGCTGTGGATTTCTTTACCAAGTATGGGTTTTGAATATGCATTTTTAACAGTTTTATTGAGGTATACTTTACATACCATAAAATTCATGTTTTAACCGTACCATTCAATGATTTTTTTTTTTTTTTTTTGTAGATTTATGGAGTTGTGTAACCATCACTACAATCCAATTTGAGAACATTTCTGTTACCCCAAAAAGATCTCTCCGGCCAACACGCATTTTTTTAACCTTATTTACTTGCTTCCACCTAGATCCTTTTATCATTAGACACTGATAAACAAAATCATGTAGATCTTAAAAGATATGTCTTTTAAAAATACCTTCTTGGGCTTCCCTGGTGGCGCAGTGGTTGAGAGTCCGCCTGCCGATGCAGGGGATACGGGTTCGTGCCCCGGTCCGAGAAGATCCCACATGCCGTGGAGCGGCTGGGCCCGTGAGCCATGGCCGCTGAGCCTGCGCGTCCGGAGCCTGTGCTCCGCAAAGGGAGCGGCCACAACAGTGAGAGGCCCGCGTACTGCCAAAAAAACAAAAACAAAAAACCTTCTTACATGTGTTACAATTTCTTAGTACTTTTTGTATATTCAAAAGTTTTTGCCTAAACATAATATGTAGCAGAATATAAAGGACAGTACTGCAAGTACCATCCATTACCTTGTCTTTCTGGTTTTGATTTGATTCTGTTTTGATCTTTTTTAAACCAGCAAATAAAATTCAGTGCTCTTAGTGATATGTTGGAAAAGCAGAAATAAGAAATCAAGGTGAATGTCATATAATTATTGGGCAAGAAAAAATTCCTTTAGGATTTAAGACCAAGGGCAAAATAATTGGTTTTCTTGATTTTAAGCCAATAACATTGTGCATTTTATTGTTTGAGCTCTAATCCCCCTTGAGAGATCCATGCCTACGGTGCATGCCAGAGAGTAGACCTCATTAAATTCAGGTATGCAAACGCATTGTCTACTTTTTGCAGTACTTCAGACTGGATTGTTGGGAGATTTAGAAATAGTTTAACCTGCAAGGTACTGTAGCTGCTTTTCGCTGCCTGCATCGTTTTTTTGTTACCCTGAAGGGTAGGCAGGGTAGTTAAAGCTCCCCTGGGAACGAGTTGTACAGGACGGGATGAATTCCTGAATTCCACCCGTTTGGTTCCCAGGTGCTCTCTTTGCTCCCTGTTCTGCATGTGTAGATGGACACTGCTGATAGGATAGCTTGGGGATGTTATTTCTTGGGTACACATAATAGAGGAATGCAGTTGTTTGGTTGGAAGTAAAGTGTTTTGGAAACAAACTTTCATTGCTTTTAGATGAACATTTCTCTATGGAAAGTGACACTTACAAGTGCCAGGCAGGTAAATCAGTACCTCCTTGTGTGGTAGGTTGTGTCTGGATTTGAAAAAAAAATAAATTTATTTATTTATTTATTTTTGGCTGTGTTGGGTTTTCCTTGCTGCGTGTGGGCTTTCTCTTGTTGATGCGAGCGGGGGCTACTCTTCGTTGTGGTGTGCGGGCTTCTTATTGCGGTGGCTTCTCTTGTTGCGGAGCACAGGCTCTAGACGTGCAGGCTTCAGTAGTTGTGGCACGTGAGCTCAGTAGTTGTGGCTCGAGAGCTCTAGAGCGCAGGCTCAGTAGTTGTGGCGCGCAGGCTTAGTTTCTCCGCGGCATGTGGGATCTTCCCAGACCAGAGCTTGAACCCCTGTCCTCTGTATTGGCAGGCAGATTCTTAACCACTGCACGACCAGGGAAGCCCCTGTGTCTGGATTTTTAATAATAAACAGAAAGGATACAGCACTGCTTTGATAATAATAGTTTACTGTGAATTCAATCATAACTGACTTGAAATAATTTTACTTTAAAAACAAACCTGTTTAATTGCTATGGCTGTGTGATTCTGTTGTTACTTTGTATTCTTTGTTAAGAGAAAGGCCTAATATCAAATAGCAACATATGAAGAGCTTTCTGACTGATTTAGAGGGAAATAGTGATTTCAAAAGTAACAACTTTGGTTTCTGGAAGTTAGTTAACAAAACATATGGATAAATACATTATGTTTTTTGTTTGTTTTTAAGACTGCTTTAAATTATTTTAGGTGAGTTGCAGTTTTAGATCTCAGTTTTAGATTTGGTACTATGCCTAAATATTAGGTTCTTGGCAGTATAAGATCATATTATAATAATCAGATTAAGCACGCGTGCACACACACACACACACACACACACACATGCGAGGAAGATGTGGCAGATAAAAAATGGTGATAAGTAACAGTTGAAGAACAACTTACTGACTTGGATTTGCCCAATTACCTCGATATTGGCCAAGAGTAGTAGAAACTAGTTTCCTGATGAATAGAATCTTTCAGAGATTACGAAAGCTGGTTCAGATGTGACACATCCTAGAATTTATCCACAGACTCCACCCTAGTTTGTGAGCCAGTGGTGGATGTTTTAACTTTAATCGCTAGTAATTATTACTGGTAATATTACCACTAAATTTAAGATTAGCGTTGCAAACGAAAAGAAAAAGTTTTATTTTAATTGTTAGTAATTGAAAATAGTTGAGGTAGAACAAAAACTAATTTTGTGCAAGTTGGTGTTTCATAATTTGTTATTTCTTTCTAAAGCAACCTGTCCTATATCCTGAGAATCTGTCCTTCATTTAGCAAATACTTATTGAGTGTCTATGGTGTACTAAACTGTGATAGAGGCTGGATAGAGTGATAACATCAAAGGGAAGTAGGCCCTCAAAGACTTTGTAGGCTTGAAATGGACGCAGAGGAGAAGTACCAGGCACTAACAGGGTAGGGGGATCTGCCATGTGGGGAGCAGGTAGGAACGGCACGCTGAGGAGGTAACATTAAGTGGGACCTGAAAGATGAGAAGGGCATGGTTTAGTTGGGGAAATAAGTTTTCGTGGCAGAAAGTGCAAATGCCCTCAGGCAAGTTGAGAGAAATAGAGGCTTTTGAAAAACCGAACCTTTTAAATAACTGAAAGAAATCCGAAATGGCTGGAAAGTAGAGAAGCAGGTGATGACGCAGAAGTAGGCAGGGGCCAGGTCTTGAAAAGGCTTAGTAGGCCATCTGCTGGGTTTTTGAACTTGTCCTAAGTCTCCTGGGAAGCTATTGAAGGTTTTAAGCAGAAATGTGACATGAAATGAAATGCCGCAAAAAACAAGAGTTTAAGCTCAATGGAACCTTGATGATTTACCAAAAAGGTCATAATCCCTGCAAGGTAAAATATTCTTTCCTCATCTCATTAAAAATTTTGCAACTGCCTTCTTGGTTGATTGTCATTTGTGATACTCTTTTCATTGTTTTTATAGAAATTACCTTCAGTTTTCTAAAGGCTCCTTCTTTTCTTTTATCCTTCACCAGTCTGTTAACCTTATATAGGAATGTCATTTCTATTTATAACTGTTAAAATTTTTTTCTAACAGTTTTAGCTCTCTTCCATATTTAAACTTAAAACTCTTCACTGGTTTCTCTTTCCCCCAGACATCTTTAATCTACTCAAGGTTTTAATGAAACATTTCATTAAATATCAATATTAAATTTGCTTTATTCTTTTCTTTCCCCAAATACAGTGTCTTATGTCTGCTTTAATATTTTTCAGCATTTATGCTGTTTCATATTTTATGAAATCTCATTTGAGCACCTACAGTGTTTTTAGAGAATTTTGTTAATAATGTTTAGAATCACTAATCTTTAGCAGGAGTACCATTTTCAAATCGGGTTCACATTCTGTGGTTTTACCATCTTTTATATTAAACTAGTCTTTGTTGAGCTTCTTACTTTCAAGTGAGCTTATGTATATAAAAGTGCTCCACAGGTTTTATTTTATATATCCTGATTTGTTTCTTTCTCCTTCTACAGTATGTATCCCTACATGCTCAGTTAATTTTTGGAAATCTTCAACCACGCTGTGTTTCTTGCTTTGATGACTGAACAGGCATTCATTCAGGGCTTCCTTGGTGTAAAGTGGTTAGTTTGTGTCAGTATAGAATGCCATTGTGCACTTCCCCTCCATGTATACAAAGAATAACCACAACATCACCTCCTTCTTCAGATATTTCCTTTGAAATCTACATTTTGATGCAGTCTTTAACTTAGCTCACTTTTGGCCTTGAGTTCTGAGGCTTTTCTGAACCATTTTATACCTGCTCTATATTCTTTCCTTGTTGATTTTTTTTTTTTTCCCTTGTGCTGGTAACTTGAAGAATTTACAGTGGTTTTGTATCATTACTATTTTCACTTCCTATCCAGCCCAGGACATTTATTTCTAAAGAGTTGCCTCATTTTAGAGTTTGATGTTTTTGTGCTAGTGGTTTCTCTGCCATCCACAGTGACTGCCCTTGATTTAGAGTTGTGCTTTCCAGTCTTGTCCCTCTGCAGGGTTGGTAAAGGAAGGCCATACTTGTCTTTCTTTGACTAACTTTATGATGAGGTGATGATTTGGGTATCTTGGTGTCACTGTGATGGTAGGTGGTGGAGATACAAAGCCAAGCTGTGGTGTTGTGCCCTTTTATGGAGTTTGTATTCCAGCAGAAGAGGCCAAAAGCAATGACTAAAGAACAGGATGATATGCACATTTAAATGGAAACACAGTGTGCTGGTACTGTAGGCCAGAAGAGGTGCACTTAACGCAGACCTAAGGGGACTGGGAAAAGTAATGATTCCTGAGTATTTGTGAAGAGTCTTAAAGGAGGCCCAGAATGTCAGGTGGAGGGAAGGGGTTTTCTGGTAGAAGGTGTATTCAAACACATGGATCTAAGAGCATATAAAGCTGGGTGAATAGCAAGAAATGACGTGGATTTATATATTGCATGCCTTGCTTTGATGCGTTGACCCCAGCGACATCCCAGGACCTTGGTGTTCTTTCTTTATGGCCATTTGGCTTTTTTCTGTTCATTTTCACTTTTACCTGAGAGTATACATAGGAAATACTAAAGCCAGGAGTTTAAACAGGGGTGGGCCTTTGGTAAAATGGATAAGCAGATGGTATCAGTTTTCTGCTGTAAGCTCCTTGGAGGCATGGAGTATTGCCTGTTGTCGCCTGAGCATCTAGTGCATTGCCTGGCACAGAGGAGATGCTCAGTAAATATTTCTCTTGTGAAAGGTGCCTTTTTTCCTGCCCCCCCCCCATCTCCTCCTGTCAGTGCCTTCTTCCTTGTTTAGTGGTTTCTCTTCTCTGTCAGTTACCTGTCTAGTGGATCTTCCGCTCTGCTCATCCTATAGACATGCTTGTCCTATAGGTCTAGTCACTGTCTCGGACATAGTTGTGATATAACTGGATTCATGTTGATGTATAACTAGGTGCTAATGGCTCCCTCTGTGAGACTCCTCAAACTTCTGTCAACATTTTCAGTATGGTAGATGAAGGGGAAGCCAAAGTTTACAAATATAAGAATGATATTTCTTTGATTTTTTTCATGATTTGTTGCATGAATTCATAGAAGTGCTGAGTTCTGTTCCATAATAAGCTCTTGTGTGCGTGTGCGCATATGTGTGTTTGTATATATCTGCATTGTACCTTACTTAACATTAAGCAAAACCAACATTCTTATAGTTTCCATCTCTCTGCTGAGTTACCAATCTGATTTTTCATGTTCCCCTTTTGGGTTAGAGTTTGAAACATGTTACTCATAGTATTTTAACTTTGATTCTAGATATTTCCAACATCTGATTCTGTGTCTAGTTCTGACATGTTCTTTGTCTTTTCTGAGTGTTGTTTTTTCTCTGCTTTTTGTTATGCCTTGTGATTTTTTTTTTTTTATTGTAACTCTGACTTATTTTGTAGAACAGTAGAAATTGAGGTGCAACAATTTTTTTTCACTTTGAAAGCAGTCACTGTTTAAAAACTGACCAGATTACAAAAATAATCATGGTAGATACCTTAGTTTATTCTTCGAATAAGCCTGTTGATCTGGTCTTCCCTGTTGCCAGCATCTCTACATTCTAACGGGTGGTCTTTTTCTTCGTTCCACATCATGGAGAAGACAGTTTGAAGGGCCACGGGAAGTTGTTTGCTTCTTTGAAACGTTTTCCAACAGTATAGATGTCGTGAATCAGGTCCTCCATGCAGGTAATGCCGTATTTACAAAGCAATAGAGCAATCAACACCTTATCTGTCAGGACAATTCACTTGTTGATTTTGTGTAGATCAATTCGTTTACTGACTTCAGGTTTGGATACCCCCATGCAATACATGGTTCCACAATTCTCAGCATGTTAATTGAAGCCTGTTGAGCTTCACGTGGGTGCCATTGAAGATCTGACAGAGGTGGAGAAACTGCAACACCTTTTGGACCTTTGGGCTCACGCCACTGATATCTCTGATCCTGATGACAAATGCAAATTTGGGCTCTGTGGGCACATAGAAGTTGCTGGCTTTTCTTGTCATCCTCACTATTCAAATCTCAGTTCTGTACATTTGCCTGTATTCCTTGTGAGAGTGCTTAGCTTTTTCATAGATAAGCTTCCTCCTTGCCTTTCAAAGCATCTTCTGGGCAAACTTCTTTCTCAGGCTCTTGATGTTAAGCTCTGCGAAATTCTTTTGCTTTTTCTTAAGGGTTTCTGGCACAGCAGGAACCTTTTTTTAATTCTCTCTTGCACCCTCCATGGTTCTAGCCGGGAAAGAGCTGAGGTGCATAATTTTTATGTCTGTAAATGGGCACATCTTTCCCTGTGCTAGGCCTTTGGTTCAGGAATTTGAGTTAATCTAGTTTGGAGTTGGGCTGGTTTTAAGTTTGGTTGTTGCTGTGGTTACTCTCAGTATACCTCAGGCTTCAAGTTCTCTGATTAGGGTGGGAGGTGGTTTATTTTATTGTGTCTGGTCTTCCTTCAGGACGGTGACTTAGGGTCTCCTTACATGCTCTTGATCTCCTCCTGTCCCTCTGCCAGTGGTATTATGCTGTTTACTTGTTACTGAAAGTAGGTTAGCTTAGAGGTGGGGAGTGATCTTTTGTTCTGATTAAACCTCAGGCTTAGGCCTGCATCAACGTCCCAAGGTCATGCCCCTACCCTAGCTATTGTTGTGGTCTCAGTGTGGAGTCCTGCCCCTCTCCCAGAGTAGGGTGCCCACCCCTTCCTCCGGCTGCAATGAGTTTTCACCAGTGCTTTAAGGGTAGAAGCACTTATTGGCCTTTCTTTCACAGATAAAGGTTTTTCTTCCCTAGTGGAGGTGGGAGGGAAGGATCTGGGTGTACATCTTGCTCCTGAGACACTGCTGCAGTTCCCTTCTCTCAAATCTGCATCACAGTGGGCATTCCTCAGGGCTCTTTCTGTGAGTGCTTGGTGGCGTTGGTGAAGGAAGATCCTGCAGAAGGCTGGGGTCTCCCCAATTTCTGTGACCTCCATTGGTTTCACACTGTTCCTTCAGCAAGCCACATCGGGCTTTTATCAATTTGCTTTTTCTTCTAGCTGAGCTCCTCTTGTCAGTGGCCACTTGTAGTCCACCCTAGGTGAGCACAAGGTTGTTTCCTCTCTCCTTGCAGGCCCTTTCGCTCCGAAAGATTTTGAGCCAGGTGAAAGCCATCTCTGATGGCTTTCAAGAAAGTCATGAATTTGAAATTAGTACAACTCTTTTTTATTGTAAGGGTGGGCAGCTCTGTTCCTTCTAGCTTTCTTATTCCCGGATGGAAGACAGAAGTTTGGTTACCCTTAAAATTTTAACGTGCACATTTAACTAAGTCAAAGCTTAATTATTATTCCTATCCTCCCAAATAAGACAGAGATTTTAGAATGGCTTACTTTTTAACCCTCATCCCCTCTTCCATGTTAGTTATTTATGCTTTGGTTTTGCCTTGTTGAAACCACCTTAAGTTTGTAAAATAGTGAATATTTACTCATCAACATGTTTTCAATTTTCTTTGCTTACCATTCTTTATTCACCCCATTTCTTCCTTTTGGGTTTAGTTTTCTTCTTTATAAAGAATGTTCTTAAGTAGTTCTTTCACTAAAGGCCTATTAGTAGTAAACATGGTCTTGGTGTTTCTGAAAGTGTCTTTACTTCACTTTTTCTCTTGAATGATTGTTGAGCTGGGTACAAAATTTATGTTGACAATTGATAATGGTATTCTCTTGTCTCTTGGCAAGTTTTGTTTATTAATGAGAAGCCCCTTTAGTCAGTTCAGGTGTAATTTCTTTGTAGGTAAGTAATTATCTTTTCTTTGGGGCTACCGTTAAGATTTTTTCCTTGTTTTTGACTTTTTGCAGTTTCTTTGCGATACCTCTAGATGTGGATTTGTTTTTATTTATCCTGCTTTGTCTTGGTGTACACCATCAGCCTGAAAACTCATGACGCCTTAAATTGTGGGAAAAAATTTTAGCCATTATCTTTTAAAATAATGCTTCTCCATTTTCCATTTCTGGAACCCTTATCGAAATATATGTTGGAGTTTTTCATTGTGTTGCTTAAAGTTTCTTTAATACTTTCTGTTTTTACTTCTGGGTGATTTCCTGACATCTACCTTACAATTCACTAATTTCTGTTTAGCTGTGTCTAGTCTATTGGTTAATCTGTTTATTGAAAATTTTCACTGAAAACATTTGACTATATTTTTAAATGTAAAAATTTCTGGGTTTTCTTTCAAGTCTACTTTTTAATTTTCATAAGGACATTTTCTTTTCTTTGAACATTAAAAAATATAGTTATGTTTGTCTCCTTTGTAGTTCTTGAGAAATGAAATCTTCCATTTGATTTCCCTCCAAGTTTTTCTTATTTTTTTGTGTGGTTTGCAACATTTGACAATTTGGGAATTGTTGGCCCGTGCCTGGCTTGTGGGATGCTCCTTTGGATAGTTTTGCATTTGTCTCTGATGGGACCCTTTGAGTTCACTGCTCCTGGAGAGTTTTTGGGGTTTTTTTTGCGGTACACGGGCCTCTCACTGCTGTGGCCTCTCCCGTTGCGGAGCACAGGCTCCGGAAGTGCAGGCTCAGTGACCATGGCTCACGGGCCCAGCCGCTCCGCGGCACGTGGGATCTTCCCAGACCGGGGCACAAACCCGTATCCCCTGCATCGGCAGGCGGACTCTCAACCACTGCGCCACCAGGGAAGCCCTCCTGGAGAGTTTTTGATCTGTTCTCAGGTGATGGGTTTCTGACATCTGGAGAATGATGTGAATTTGGACTTCATATCTGTGGTAGAGCAAAGACTTGGGTTTTCCGTTTTGCTTTGCTCACTCCTACACACAGCCCTGGGCTGCTGTGTGTAGCTTTTTTTTGTTCTTATTTACCCAAGGGCAGCCCTTTGTATTTCATAGCTTTATGTTGGTGGTTCACTTCCAGCTCCTTTCTCATGCACAGACTTGAGGTATCTCCAGTTTCCTGGTCTCATAATCATTTGAGTTTGCAGCCCTTGTTTTAGAGGGCAGGAGTGAGCAGGTCTTTGTCCTGTGAAGAATCTCATTTAATAAGCTCTTGTCTTTGCAGCCACTCCTTTCTATTTTACTGTTCCTGTAGGTCAGGAAGTAGTTCATCCAGTTAAGAACCAGGAAGTAGTTACAACAACAGGCATCCTCTAACTTGAACAGTTTACTGAAAGTTCATTTACATGTCACTTATGGTTCAACACAGTTCTTATTATCTGATAGGAACTATGTTATTAAAAAAAAAATGTGTTACCTTCCCAGGTACCCCTCAGGAGTCTAGTCTTTCCATGATGCAGTTGAAATTCGTATAGACTTGTGAGCTCTTTGGGACTGTAATCAGTACATAGGTGATTTCTGTGGGGAGATGCATTTTAACATTCTCAGAGCAAGAAGGGAGTACGTGGTTTCCAAACTGTTGGTCTTCTCTGGGGTGACCTGCCAGGACTGGTCCCCATTAATTATTACAAACCCTAGCCACTGTTCTCAAGCCTGCCACTAAATCATCACCACGCATACTCAGCACACAACCTCGTCTCCACTCCTTTGAGAATATCGAGGGCGTTCTGGCTGATTTTCCCCAGTTTCTGGCACCATCTGTAAATTTATCACTCCGTGTCTCCCCAGAGCTTCCCTTGCCCCTGTCTCTGAGAATGAGGTGCTTCTGCTGCTGTTTGAGGCCAGTTCCTTGCCCCATGCCTTCAGCTGTGGAGCCACTGCTTTGGCAGTCTTTCATCAGTTATTCCCCCTTTCTCCCCATCCTGTATCCCAGTGGTTCTCAACTGGGAGTGACTTTGCCCCCCAGGGGACATTTGGCAATGTCTGGAAACGTTTTTGGTTGTCACAACTGGGGTGGTGGTATGTGTGCCACTGGCACCTAATGGGTAGAGGCCAGGGATGCTGCTAAACACTTTACAATGCACAGCGTAGCCCCCAACAGCAAAGAATGACCTGGTTCAAACTGTCAGTGGTGCTGAGGATCAGTAACGTTGCTCTATCCTTAGAGTCTCCCTTTTGATTTTTAAATTTTTCTCTGCCCATTATCTTATTCCTAAGGTTCTCGTCCTAGAAAGCCTTCACTGAACCAGTTGTCCACACCTCTCTTAGCTACCTAACCTCTCTTCCCCTTCTTCTCTAAACATCTGGGTGTGGTCTATACATAGTCTATCCATTTCTCATCTACTTCTCACACTTCAGCTCGATCTCTGACTTCCCAGTCTCACATTACCTAAACTGTTTTTGCTGAGATCTCCCCTAACGTCTTGTTTGTTGCATCTAGTGGATTCATTCAGTCCTAATTTTACTTGACATTTCTGTTGCACCTGACACTGTTAGTCACTGTCTCCTTGAAGCAGTGTGTTTCCTTTGCATCCTTGTTCTCCATGTCCTTCTCTTACACTCTTTTCTCTGCATTCTCTGTGGGCTTGTCTTGATCCACTTACTCCTTACACCCTGCTGTTACCTGGGCTTGACTTCTTGGCCAAGTATTATCCTAGGTCATTGTCTCAGTTACACCCAGAGTTTGAGTTCTACTTACATGCAGATGTATTTCTAAATTTCTAAATTCTTTCCTGTTTTTTCACTATATGCCTTCAGACTCATTCTTAATAACCTGCTGGAAAGCTACACCTGACTATTCTACAGGAACCTTATACTCAGGATGTCTAATATGAAGTACAGCATACTTTCCTCAAACTTGCTCTTCCTCCTTAATTAAAAAAAAAAAAACAAAAAAAAAACCTCTGGTAATGGTTCCACCATCCACCGAGGCTCCTAAGGTGGATCGTTGGGTCTTATCCAACTCAGATATATTATCTACAGTTGCTAGTATGATATAAAATGTGATTTTGATCATGAAACTGATCTGCTTGAAAGCCTGCGGTGGTGCTCTGTTGCTGACAAGAGAAGGAGAAAGTTAGGAGAAAGTCTGATTTCCTTTTATCTGGCTCATCAGGCTCTCTCTCCTTGGTATGTTCTCTGCCTGCCTACCTCTCCAGCCGCACGTCCTTTTCTTGTTTGCCTCAAACACTGCGCTCTCCAGCATGTAGAGTTCTCCACAAAATTGTTTCAAACTTGGTATCTTTGCTTATTCTGTCTCCTTTGTGTGGAACGCAGCGTCTCCTGTAGACTGTGCGGGTTGCTAGCTCTCTGGTTGGTGGGACTCCCTGTTCCTCATGGAAGCTGCAGTTAATTGACATCTTTCCCTACTTCTCTGGCCTCAGTGTTACTGAGGAGTATTCCTTGTCTGAACTATCATTTTGGAGAGCCAGGACTGGGTAAAGGCTGGCATCAGTCCTACTGAAAGAAGGTAGGGAGTGGGCACAGGTAGAGGTGTTTCACAGCTCTTCAGTTATGTCGTTTACTATTAAGTCATTTCTTTTCTTAGTCCTAATCTTAACCTGCTTCATAGCTCCTTGGAATTCCTCACAGATCTGTCTGCTGTGAGCCCTCCTATATTCTCAGGGCTGCTCTGGGTTTATTTTTATATTTCTTTTCCCTGTTTCAGGGGGTTTTAGTGTGGGAGGAAAGGTAAACGCATGTGTCTGGTTAACCATTTTAAAGCAGAACTTCAGTGCCTTATACTACATGTGGTTCCTCATTTTTCTCTGTTGTAGACATCATGGCAAAGAATGTCCTTTTTTAAAAAAATTTTCATTTTAATTTTTGGCCACACCACGTGGCTTGTGATCTTAGTTCCCCGACCAGGGGATTGAACCCACGCCCTCCGCAGTGAAAGCACAGTGTCCTAACCGCTGGACCGCCAGGGAATTCCTGAATGTTTTTAAAAGTGAATCCTTGTGTACATCTTTGATCCTTTTCTTAGGACACTAGTCTTTTCTTAGGACACTAGTCTTTTTTTTTTTTTTTTTTAATATTTATTTATTTAGGCTGTGCTGGATCTTAGTTGTGGCATGCGGGATCTTTGTTGCGGCATGCAGGATCTTTTTTTTTAGTTGCGGTGTGTGGACTTGTTAGTTGCGGCATGCATGTGGGATCTAGTTCCCCAACCAGGGATCGAACCCAGTCCCCCTGCATTGGGAATGCGGAGTCTTACCCACTGGACCACTAGGGAAGTCCCTGGAACACTAGTCTTATATCCTCCCTTGAGGATCACCGGGGGTGATGATAGGTGACATTGAT
This sequence comes from Kogia breviceps, assembly GCF_026419965.1. Classification (NCBI taxonomy): domain Eukaryota; kingdom Metazoa; phylum Chordata; class Mammalia; order Artiodactyla; family Physeteridae; genus Kogia; species Kogia breviceps. The sequence goes on along the minus strand of NC_081330.1, from coordinate 119,689,441 downwards.
GGGAGTATGCCATACCTGTGAAGGGTGTAGAGGGAACACTGCTGATTCACCTGAAGGAAAGGTTGCAAGTTAAAAATGTTTATTATGTTGGCCATTCTGGTCTGCAATATTGTTTTTTGTTGGATTTTAAAAATTACTTGTAAAAAAATTACTTGTAAGATTAAATATTTACAAAATTTATTATTTTGGTCATTTGTATTTTTCTGTGTACATTTTCTTTTCATGTTAATAAAGTTTTTTTTTAAATACTCTTGTAGGGTTCACTCTGTTCTTTCCCTTTAACATGAAATGAGCAAATGCTGCCAAATGTAAGGTCCATTGCTCATTTTTTTTTTTTTTTTTTTAGTTTGAATTTGTTATGATCTAATTCTTGGAAAATGAAAATCCACTCCTGGTTTTGTGGTTTAATACCTCACAAGGTGACTGTGAAAATTAAATGAAATAACATAGATGAGGTGCCCAACACAGTAGTTGGTATGTAATAGGCAGCAGTAAATATTAGTTCCTTTTGTGCATTCTATCTCCTTTGTCAGATTATTAAAATAACTGCAGTACAACATACCTGAGAGAGAGGGAAAAAAAAAAATAATCACATGTATTTACTGAACCCTTGTTAAATGAAGGGCAGTATGCCAAATACCTTGAGGGATACAGAGATGTTTAAGGCAGCTTCCCGTCCAGGGATAAACGTTAGCTTACTATACATATCTTTACCTTTCTAGGCTGTTTTTTTTTTTAAACCATGCTCTTCCAAAAACCTTTCGATCTTTAAACTGTGTTATTTTATTTGAGCACAGAGCACTTTAAAGGTTGGTGTGCCACATTTAATCCATTACATTTCTGGGAGAATAGTTATTAGCTCCATTTTATACGTGGGGGCCCTGAAGGGTGTTCTGCCCAGCTTCTGGCTGGGGTAAAAATAGGATATGTTGGGATGTAGAAGAATGCTAATGACTGTATTTCCAGCCTCAGTAAGTGCTGAATAAATATTTGTTGAATGAATGAATCATCTTTTATTAAATGATATGTTAAGCCCACTCCTGAATCGCATCTCTGCTTCTTACTGTTTTACTTTTTCCCCTTTTATATTTTATGCTGTGAAAATGGTTAAATAAGCTTTAAAATTCAATGGTTGGTACACAAGACATTGCAAGTTGGAAGACAAATGCTACTCTGTTTTAGTCATAATGAAAAAAGGCTTTGAGAGGAGGAGATTCTGTGCTGATCTCATTTTTTTTTCCAATTTAATTTTTTGCCCTGGTGCTGATTCTTTGCAAGACCACCTTTCTGGTTCCTATAACAGCTACAAGGGGCTTCCCAAGTTTGAGGCTAGGGTAAATGGCCCAATTCGTTGCACTCTAAGGATGACTCTGCTGTTAACAGTCAGGTTTTTCATATAATCTCTAGTAAAGAAGGAAAAATTAGCAATTATGGTTAGGCTCTGGAGATTTGAGGGGGACACTCTTTAATGGATGAACTAGCAAATATACAAACTTTAGTGGAATAAGTGATTAACATCTCAGAGTTTGCTATATATTTAGCTTTCTGTAGTTGGTTGGCTTAGATAGTGAAATAAGGGTTCTTAGTAAAAATGGTAAGACCCTGGAAAGGATTGGTGATGGGACATCCATGGACTTACTACAGAGTAGTGTTAACACATGCATCTTCTTCACTCTGCACATGGAACACTCCATTTACTTATTTATTTATTTGACATCTTTATTGGAGTATAACTGTTTTACAATGGTGTGTTAGTTTCTGCTTTATAGCAAAGTGAATCAGCTATACATCTATCTCCGTATCTCTTCCCTCTTGCGCCTCCCTCCCTCCCACCCTCCCTATCCCACCCCTCTAGGTGGTCACAAAGCACCTAGCTGATCTCCCTTTGCTATGCAGCTGCTTCCCACTAGCTATCTATTTTACATTTGGTAGTGTATATATGTCCATGCCACTCTCTCACTTCGTCACAGCTTACCCTTCCCACTCCCCATATCCTCAAGTCCATGGTCTAGTAGGTCTGTGTTTTATTCCCATCCTACCCCTAGTCTCTTCATGACATTTTTTTTTCTTAGATTCCATATATATGTGTTAGCATACGGTATTTGTTTTTCTCCTTCTGACTTACTTCACTCTGTATGACAGACTCTAGGTCCATCCACCTCACTACAAGTAACTCAGTTTCGTTTCGTTTTATTGCTGAATAATAAATACTCCATTGTATATATGTGCCACATCTTCTTTATCCCTTCATCTGTCGATGGACACTTAGGTTGCTTCCACGTCCTGGCTATTGTAAACAGTGCTGCAATGAACGTTGTGGTACACGACTCTTTTTAAATTATGGTTTTCTCAGGGTATATGCCCAGTAGTGGGATTGCTGAGTCGTATGGTAGTTCTATTTGTAGTTTTTTAAGGCACCTCCATACTGTTCTCCATAGTGGCTGTATCAATTTACATTCCCACCAACAGTGCAAGAGGGTTTCCTTTTCTCCACACCCTCTCCAGCATTTATTGTTTGTCAATTTGAACACTCCATTTAGTCTTAAGCTTGCCAAATTCATTATTTTTACAGATTTTATGGATAGACCCATTCATTGCATTTTTGGTTTTCCCACTCTATTTTTCTACTTAGGATGCATTCAGTGAGGCTTACAGACAACTATTGTCTTGTAAAATAGTGTCATAGGTAAAAATATGCCTTTGGGGGTTGAAAAAAACCTTGGTTTGATTCTGGCCTTGATACTTCCTAGCTGTGTGACCAAGGACAAGGTACTAATGACTCTGGAACTGTTTTCTTATCTTTTAAAAGTATTAGGATTAAATGTGATAACGTATATAAAAATACTTAGCATCCTACCAATGTATGGATGTGCTCCAAAAGCATGGTTTTAAGCCCTGTGGCTTATCTGTTAAGGATATAGCATAATCGCTAAGTATGGGGATTCTGGAGCTTGACTGCCTGGGTTTGATCCAGTTCTGCCATTTACTGGCTCTTAGTCTCCTTATTGGTAAAATGAAGTTTCTGGTAGTAAAGGACCATAAAGGGTTCTTGTGAGGATGAAACAAATTAATGTAAATAAAGCTGCTAGATCGGTGCTTAGCACAAAAGTGCTTTTTATTTTAACTGTTGTTATTATTTTATCACAATTGAAAAACTGGTAGGCCACCAGATTTTATTTGAAGTATTTTGTTCTACTGGAATTTTTTGCTTCTCTTTATGATTTCAAACTCCACGAGAGCAGGGCCCGATCTGTTTTGTTCACTACTGTATTGCTAACATCTGGTATAGTGACTGGCATAGAGCAGTGGTCCACAACCTTTTTGGCACCAGGGACCAGTTTCGTGGAAGACAATTTTTCCACGGGCGGGGTGGGGGGATGGTTCAGGCGGTAATGTGAGCGATGGGGGGGATAGTTCAGATGGGGGGGATGGTTGTGGTGGTAATGTGTAATGCAAGCGATGGGGAGCGATGGGGAGCGGCTTCGCTCACTTGCCCGCCACGCACCTCCTGCTGTGCGGCCCAGTTCCTAACAGGCCGTGGACCAGGGGTTTGGGGACCCCTGGCATAGAGTACTTATTCAGTAAACATTTGTGGAAAGAATGAATAAATGGATGATGAATGTTCCATTTTCCTTGAATTGTGTTTGCCAATATTCTAACTCAAGTAGTTTTTTCATTGTTAAGTCCCTGTTTAAAAAGAAAAAATGTGTAATAAGACTTGTGTAAGTTCCCAGTGTTTACAGATTGAAATCCAAGTTTCTTAGCTTTGCATTAAAAAAACCTATGGAATCTAACTGTGCCCAGGTTCCTTCTCTTTTAGAATGACCAGATATCTTTTTCTATCGCATTTCAAGTGTATGAATCTCTGGGATGTGAATTAATTCACTGCATTGTTGCGATACCCAGTCAATGAAGTGGTAAACATAAGAGCACTTTGCAAGTTATACAATATTACTATCATCATTATTTATGGTAATCCTTAAGTGTTTTTAGTCCAGTTTTGCTGGAATATGCCCACTCCTTTTGCTCAGTCAACTGTAACCCCACCCATTTTTCCAGACCTAGTTCAAATCCTCTTTCTTGTGTGAAACACAACCTCCCCACTCTAAAACAAGCACTCTTTTCTTTGAACATTTATAGCCACTGTGATCTGTATAGTTCATTTGGTAATCATGCATCTGAATCAGTTAATCTTGCCCTGTTGTCTTGATGTATTAACTAGGATCTTGAAATGTTTAACTCTTAATGAAACCAGTAAGTTTATTGAACACCTATATTATTACCCTTATGTCCGGGCACAGAGTTTTCATGTATTAATTTGGGTTTTCACAATTGAATTGTAAGATGCTGTTAAAACATAAACTGAGGCATGTTAAAATTTTTGAGAGAAAAAAATCAATTTGAACTGGACAGTGCCAAGCAGGGAGTGTTAGGAGTGCTTGGCTTACAGGAGCCAGGGAAAAGTTTTATACAGAGAGGGTGTGGTGGCAAAGAAAGGAAATTATTAGATTGCCTATAGCTTAAGGCCTAGTTGGCTGTTTGTGATTGGCTGTCCCTAGGTTTCGATTTCATAAACTTGAGGCATTTACAGGCTTAGGTTTTGCCTACAGAGGCCACCAAGGCATTAGAGCCATCTCAGTCTAATAGCCTCCTTGTTTCATTAATTAACACTACTTTAAGAACGAAGACTATGATATGTACTTCCTGGTTTCATGAATGATTCCTTTATTTTTAAAATTTTTATCTATTTATTTATTTGGCTGCATTGGGTCTTAATTGTGGCATGCGGGATCTTTTTGTTGTGGCGGGTGGGCTCTTAGTTGTGGTGCGTGGGCTTCTCTCTAGTTGCGACGCTCGGGTTTCTCTCTAGTTGTGGCATGCGGGTTTTCTCTTCTCTGGTTGTGGCATGTGGGCTCCAGGGTGCGTGGGCTCTGTAGTTGTGGCACGTGGACTCCAGAGTGCGTGGGCTCTGTAGTTTGTGGCATGCGGGCTCGCTAGTTGAGGCGTGCGAGCTCAGTAGTTGTGGCATGCTGTGTCACGTGGGCTTAGTTGCCCCGCAGCATGTGGGATCTTAGTTCCCAGACCAGGGGTCGAACCCATGTTCCCTGCATTGGAAGGCGGATTCTTTACCACTGGACCACCAGGGAAGTCCCTGAATGATTCCTTTATACATAACAAAACGTGGCATTGGGTGATTACATAGTTGATGTTTCATTAATGTTAAAATCGAGTTGCAAATATCATTCTCCTTTTCAGAACCAGTCTAGCATTTGTGATACTTGGATTTTTGTTAATATTGGTTCATATTTATATTTTCCTCTTTGTTTTCAAATACGTTGACTTATTTCTTACTTATTTCTCCTCCACCAAGGTAGAAATGCTGTCTTTCCTTAAATTGTTTACCTTGAATTTTCACGGATCCTTTTGGACAACTACCATTTCTCTCATATGTTATCTTTGTAAGATCTATCTCTGCAGTAATTTACTGAGGTCATTTAGTTTTACTTTTTGAACATCAAGATCAAAAGAAAAAATGTTAATAGAATTTTCATTATCCATAACGAATTTGGTTTTTAAAAGTGGTTTGAGGTTCAAACCAATAGCAGTCTAGCACTAGTTGAGGCTATTTTGAAGAGGCAGTTTACACTCTTGGGGTTTTCTGAAGGAGGTGGCCTTTGTACAGAGACTTTAGTAAGTGTTGGCAAGGTGTTTCTGGTGGGAACTCCCTTATTTGGTGGATTGAAGTCAATTATTGGAAAGTTAATTAAAAAAATTTTTTAAGTTATGAGTGATAAGAATACACATACAACAGAAATATTTTTCCATAATGCATGTTTCCTTGCCAGTATTTTGATATAGGGCCAAGGCTTCTTTTTGAGCATGGATCAGCTGACTGAAGTTCTGTGTCATCTCTCTTGTAGGAATCCATCCTGTCTGTGCAGTAGGTCCAGTTTTGATTTATTGAAAGTGGAGCAATAATTTAGACAATTTATGAAACCATTTAGTGCAGGATGATAGATTTTAACAGATTTTTTCCTCCTTTTAATATTATCTAACTCAGATCTAATTTGACAGCCACATTTTTAAAGTGACATCATTTTTATTGAATCTTGCCATAGCATCCAACCTAATTTTCACAGAAGTATAACCTTCTTTTAATTGACTTACGTACTGTTTAGTTGAAAACCATATCATGGTTACCACAAGAGGAGTGGACAAATATCGGTAGTTTTGGGGAAGAAATGCAAGTGACTTCTGGATGTCAGGCATGCAGGTCAATTTAAGGGAGCAGAAGTGTGAAGCTGAACTAAACAGTTACCTATTAGCCAGAAACATTTTGTACTGTAGACATTGGCTGGTCTGTTTTACAAAGGTAATGAGGAGTTGGTAACTGTTAGGTCTGTTAAGTGACATGCTGGAGGCCAATAGGGCTTTTGAGTGCACAGAGCAAATGAACTTTTGTAGTACCTTTCATACTTTTCAGAAAGTCCATTTTCCATCAATAACATGCTTTTTAAAAAAATAATATAACAGAGATAACTGAATTACTCAGAGTGCTTGGAGAAAATCACTCTGTTCAAATAAGATTGCCGTGAAGCCTCTTCCCCAAGTAGTTTCCCCCTTTTTCCAGACATAGGTAGTTTCTACCTCTTCTGGGCCTGTAAAACACCTCACATATACCTTTTTGCATTTCTCACATGTGGTTAATTCACCTACCTGTTCTCTTCTATAAGTTCTTCCTGCAAGGAGCTTCTGTACAGCATGTCTGATCCATAGTTGGTGCCCAACAAATTGAATAAAAGAGAAGGTGTGGCCATTTAAACAGATGATACAACCCAATCTCCCTGAGATGTGGTTTTCACTGATGTGCCATAGAAAGTAAGCCATCATTATCTATAAATAATGTCCGGAAAAGATTTTAGTATAGTTATATTCAGTTGAGTGTATTATATTCTATATGTCCAAGATACTGTGTTATATCTACAAAGGTACTGAATTTAATAATACATGGTTCTTGCTGGAGAGGATGTGGAGAAAAGGGAACCCCCCTGCACTGTTGGGGGGAATGTAAGTTGGTGCAGCCACTGTGGAGAACAGTATGGAGGTTCCTTAAAAAACTGAAAATAGGGGCTTCCCTGGTGGCACAGTGGTTGAGAGTCCGCCTGCCATTGCAGGGGACGCGGGTTCGTGCCCCGGTCCAGGAAGATCCCACGTGCCACGGAGCGGCTGGGCCCGTGAGCCATGGCCGCTGACCCTGCGCGTCCAGAGCCTGTGCTCCGCAGCGGGAGAGGCCACAGCGGTGAGAGGCCCGCATATCACACACACAAAAAAATAACAAAATAAAATAAAAATAAAATAAATAAAAAAAACTAAAAAGAATTACCATATGATTCAGCAGTCCTACTTCTGGGCATATATCTGGACAAAACTATAACTCAAAAAGATACATGCACACCTATGTTCATAGCAGTGCTATTTACACTAGCCAAGACATGGAAACAACCAAATGTCCATCAACAGATGAATGGATAAAGAAGATGTGGTATGTACACACACACACACACACACACACACACACACACACACACACACAGACACAGGAATACTACTCAGCCATAAAAAAGAATGAAATAATGCCATTTGCAGCAACATGGATGGACCTAAAGATTATCATACTAAGTGAAGTAAGTCAGAAAGACAAATACTATATGATATCACTTACTTGTGGAATCTAAAATATGACAGAAATGAACCTATCTATGAAACAGAAACAGACTCACAGACATAGAGAACAAACTTGTGGTTGCCGTGGGGGAGAGATGGATTGGGAGTTTGGGATTAGCAAATGCAAACTATTATATATATGTATAACTGAATCGCTTTGTTGTACACCAGAAGCTAACACAACATTGGGAATCAACTATACTTCAATTAAAAAATAATAATACATGGTTCTTGTCTGTGCACGTGTATCCTAATAGCACAATGGGAATTTATGGAGAGGCAAAATAAATTGGAGCCTGGAGGAATCTGAGCGGTTTGAGAGCAGGTAGAACCTGAACTGGGCTGTGGATGGTAACAACAATTAGGGCTTTTTGGCATGTATTTACTACTTTATGGCATTTGATAGTCTGGATCTCCTTCAAACTGTCTTCCCTTCTTTTCTGTCACACACTCCCAGTCTTCCTACTCCCATTGCTAGTCTCCTCCCTCTGCAGTATTTTTGTTTTCTTTAACATTCTGCCTTCGGCCACCTTCCTTTTTCTGTCCTTGCGGTAATGCTTTATTGTTTTAACCCTAACCCTGAGCTTCTGGAAATATGCCTTTCTCTCTTCTACACATCCACAACACTTCATCAGTGTCCCTTTTACAGCATTTCTCTCTCTCTCTCTTTTTTTTTTTTCCACTATAGTTGTATACATACATTCCCTCTACTGGACTGTAACTTCTGAGAGCAGTTTGCACCTTTGCAGTACTTAAAGTATCTAGTATATAGTTTTGTGAGTAGTAAGTGCCACATATTTTTCTTTTAAACTTCTTTCCCCAAACTCAGCCCCTCTTCCAGACTTTCCTTTTTCTGTTCATAGTACTAGAGTTCTTCCTTTAATTCCACATTCTGGTTAGCAAGTTCTGCTGCTTCTGTCCTCAAAGTGTTATTCATAGCCACACCCTTCATTCCACTCTCATGCCAATTAAAAAAACAAATATTGAGGGTATTACATTCTAAGCACTGTGTAGGTGCTGGAGATACAGATATTACAGATCCAGTCCCTTGTTCTTAGAATACTGGTGAGGCAGAGAGAGACATAGTCTGGTACTATCAAGACTATGTATGTCATACCCTTCTCTGTGCTGGGTGCTACTGTAACACAGACCTATTACAGTCCTTTTCCGTAGGCTGCTCACCTCCAAGGGGAAGAGGCCTAGTAAGTACAGCTACTGGATTTCCTCCCAGGCTTTAGCCTTCTTTTTTCTTCTTCTTCCTTCCTTTTTAAGATCTCACATATAAGTGATAGCATACAGTGTTTGTCCTTCTCGATTTATTTCACTTAGCATAATGCCCTTCAGTTTCATCCAAGTTGTTGCAAATAGCAGGATTTTCTTCCTTCTTCCTCTTTCATCTTCCTCCTTCTTTCTCTTTCACCCTTCCTCTTCCTTTTGGTTCCTGCCTTTGTAACTTGACTGTGTTGAGTGCTGTGTTCCTGTTGCCTTTTGCTATGGGAACTTGTGTTCTTTGCATGTCATTGATATCACTAGCTACTGTTTGAGGGCTTACAGTGTGAAGTGTGTAGCAGAATGAAAAACAAGACCCATTTGAAATGCTACTAGTTAAATTCAGCAAGTTTCAAACAGTTCTTTTTTGTTTTGTTTTTATTAGTTATCAGTTTCATGCATATTAATGTATATATGTCAATCCCAATCTCCCAATTCATCCCAGCACGACCCCTGTCCCCCCCCACCGCTTCCCCCCCTTGGTGTCCATACGTTTGTTCTCTACATCTGTGTCTCTATTTCTGCCTTGCAAACTGGTTCATCTGTACCATTTTTCTAGGTTCCATGTATACGCATTAATATATGATATTTATCAAACTGAGTTCTTGGTACCTGCAAAGTTCTTTTCTAGGCATCTCCATATCCAAAGGTCAATAAGTCTCCCATAATCCTACTCTAATTGATATGGAGACGCATATAATGATACAAAACCAAATATATTGTCACTATAATTACAAATAAAGGGCTGTGGGGCTTCTATATCACAGCATATCACATCCTATTTGGGTTGCAGAGAGGGGAAGACCCTCATATATGACTTCATGTAGAGGGGTTGCTGTATGAAATCAGTCAATGAAAGGATGTCAGCTGTGGTGGTTGTGTATGCCAGGGGAAGGGAATTGTTTGATGGAGTCATGGAGCAGGAAAGTATCAATATAATCTATACCAGGTGGTTCTCAGAGTGTGGTCCCAGACCAGCAGCATCAGCATCACCTGGAAACCTGTTAGAAATGCAAATTATTGGGCGCCACTCCAGACCTACTGAACCGGAGACTCTGGGAGTTGTTCCCAGAAGTCTGGGTTTTAACAAGCCCTCCAGGTGGTTGTGATGTGCTGAAGTTTGAGAACCACTGGTCTACACTTGCTTGGTCAGAGAAAAGTCAGTTGCCCTTTGCTTGAAGAGTAGGGTTTAAGAAAAGCAGTGATGAGAACAAAAAGACAGGATTACAATAGAGACCTTGAATACTAGAGTAGGAGTATGTAGGGGCCCCCCAGGGAACCATTTCAGTTAAGGAAGGGACCTGCTGGGGGCTTACTTTAGGAGGAGTGAGCTGACAGACTTTTATAGGGTGAATTAAAACTAAAAGATAATTAGAAGTGGTGAAGTAAATTAGGGGAGGAGTAGCCTTGGGAAATGAAAGGAAACTGCTGCCAAGGAGCAATGTGGCTGGATAAGCCTTGACAGCCACGTGGGTAAGTGTCCAGACAAAGGTAACTTCCTCAGAATAAGCTGAGGCTTTGAACCTGGTGTTTGCGAGAGCATGGTGGTGCCTTCTGACACAGTGTGGGCAGAGGGTAGAGATGCCACATGGTATGGGAAGTGGGATATGAGGGAAGGTAATTTTTTCTAAAAATAAGAATAGTTTCTTCCCCAGAATGATACAGGCTCAGTTTAAGAAACTCCATAAGGGAAGGTGAGGGCGAAAGCAAAATCATTTCGAATCTCACCTTCCAGTGAAAAGCAATACATTTTTCTATTTAAATATCTGAGTATCCATTTGCTTATTTAAACTTAGTGTTTTATACATAGAATTATATAATCCTAAAAACAGAATTCCTTAGGTTAATTGATCTTGAACACCTGTCAGTGTTACACACATGAGTGTACCCAGCTCAGTGTGTGTTTGGAAATTGATGAATTTTATATTTGAGAAACAAAAGGTTTATATAAGCAGCTAATTGTTAAAGAGTGCAGTTTCATTTCACATGGTCATCAAAGTCCTGTCCATATCATTTATTACAGAGGAAATCTGGCACAAAACAGTCTCAGATGTCTGGTATGCCGTTAGTCTAGGGAGAAGAACCCCAACTAACTGTGTGTGTGTGTGTGTGTGTGTGTGTGTGTATATTTTTTCTTTTTGTAATATGCCACAATTTTTATTGCAACGTGGCCATTTTTGTGAGGGTGGGGAGTTTGATCTCAAAAGCAATGTTCCATTTAAGACTCTTTTATACAGAAATTGCCATCATGACTGATATTCAAAATCTCTTTAGTGTTGGAAGACGTACATGGTAAACATAAAACTCCTATACTTATTCAGTAGTGTACACTCAATGGAAAACAAAAAGGCATTAATAACAGCTATTTCTTTTAAGAAGATGTGCAGTGGTTAAGGATCCGCCTGCCAGTGCAGGGGACACAGGTTCGAGCCCTGGTCCGGTAAGATCTCACATGCCACGGAGCAACTAAGCCCATGCACCACAACTGTTGAGCCCCCGTGACACAACTACTGAAGCCCGTGCACCTAGAGCTCGTGCTCAGCAACAAGAGAAGCCACCACAATGAGAAGCCCGTGCACCGCAACAAAGAGTAGCCCCCGCTCACCGCAAGTAGAGAAAGCCTGCATGCAGCAACGAAGACCCAACACCACCAAAAATAAATAAATAAAATAAATTTATTTTTAATAAAAAGAAGATACACAGGTATGGGAATGAACACTGAGGTAGGTACTAGGATAAGTTGATGACACAGTTAACACAACTTAATTGGCATTCCTTTTGGAGTAAGGGATTAAACTCTAAAAAAAAATGCTTCCAATGCATAGTATTATATCCATGCTGCCATATCACAAAAAATAGGCTTGCCAAGGCAGGTGAGGTGTAGGAATGCTCAAGCCTCACAGAACTTCAGTGAAGTGCAGCTATAAACAATACTGAGTAAAGTTTACCATCTCACCAGTGGATAATACTTTCAAAGCATTCAATTAGCTTAACCCTTTGTAGTGTTCTAAGCTATTCACATTGAGAATCACATTCATGGTAGTGCTTGCTGCAAGGGAGGCATAACCAGTTGTTTTGGCTAAAATATGATGGGAAGGCATTCCTTGGGTTCTACATACAAGTAACAGTATTAAACAGTCTAATGGCAATCTCTTGATAGTCTGCTTACATGAATGATATTTCCTTCATTCATTGTGTTGGAAAGACCCAGTGGGAAGATGAAGGAAAAAAAACAAAACCTAATACTATTCCAATTGACTGAGCTGGAGAAATGGAAGCTTGCTTAAGATCCAGATGGCACTTGTTTATAAGGGTTTTCCTTCAAGTGAAACTTCTGCCTTGCCTTCCAATTTCTCTCCAAGTGTTGAACGGTCCTTTATATCATCCAAGCCATTTACTTGCTACTCATGTTTAATACCTGTACATTTCTTTTTAATGGCATCTTTAGAGCTAGCATAAATCATCTTGCTTTTTTTTTTTCGGTATGCGGGCCTCTCACTGTTGTGGCCTCTCCCGTTGCGGAGCACAGGCTCCGGACGCACAGGCCCAGCAGCCATGGCTCACGGGCCCAGCCGCTCCGTAGCATGTGGGATCTTCCAGGACCGGGGCACAAATCTGTGTCCCCTGCGTCTGCAGGCAGACTTTCAACCACTGCGCCACCAGGAAAGCCCCATCTTGCTTTTTAAAGGTGCACTGTCAGGAGCCCAAGATCTGCTTTGCTTCCTCTACAATTATTTGTCTTTTGTCATCGCTTAAACAGAAGAGAACTGCTTTCTTTGTTTTTTTGATCTCCTCTTGTGTAGAAGATTTCCTTACTTTCACATCATTAAAAACGTTGATGACTTCATCATTCACTCTAACCAGAAGCCATAGTGCCCGTGGCTGAGGCTGCAGGCGGCTTGGCCTCCGGCGGTGTGGCCTCCGGCGGTGTGGCACTGTGAGGAGAAGGAGGGGCGGCCGCTCCCCAACTATATTTTAAGACGTAAAAGGTGAAACGTTGTGTCTTTTATTAGAATAGCAAGGTTATTCTGGTGTCTTATAAGAACCAATTAATATTGGACATAAAATGGTCTCATACATAGGCCAATAGTAAGTTCCAGAATTCTCTTTTTAAATATGCAGCTAGCTACCAGTGAATTTCTTAAGCAACAGAGATGTGGAATACAGTTTGCTCATTTCTTAGTTTTGTGAAAGTTTTTTTTCATTGACAGAATATACCATGTTCTATAGTATGATTTTTTTTTTTACTTAAAATATTATGGCCACTTTTCTGTATCACTAAATATAGTTAAATAATTTTAGTAGTGGTACGATTTTCCATTTATATGATGTGATATCCTTTACTTTTCAATCCTACATTGACTAATGTTAGGTGGTTTTTTGTTGTTGATTATTATGAATAGCACTGCAGTATACAACTTTGCAGTACCCATTTTTGTCCATTTGTCTGATGGTCTCCTTAGCATAAATCTCTAGAAGTAGGATGGATTTTTGAATCAAATGGTATTCATACATTTAAAATGTTGATACCTATTGCCAGATTACTTTCCAGAAACCTTTATATTCCTACCTCCTGTGAATGTGAGTTCACATTTTCCCAAAAAAGAGCACTAGATATTTGTCAGTTACTTTAATCGTTACCAGCCTGATAGTTTAAAAGAGATTTCTCTCTTTTTTTATTAACTTAATTGATGACTAGTGAGATTGAACAGGCTTTCATTGATTTATTAGACAGTTGTATTTCTTTTGTGAAAGGTCGGTTTATATCTGTTCTTTCTCTGTTTTCTCTTTGAGTGTTTACGTTATACTGATTTGTAAGATGCTACTACAATTCTGGGTCCAATTCCACTTCTGATCATCAACTAGGATTCTGCATCTAATTCCTGTGTGTGTGTGTGTGTGTGTGTGTGTGTTTTCCATACCACCAAGCAATCCTCCATCGTCAGCTGGGTGTCCTACAATTCAACTCAATTTTGACACTATCTATCTGGAGACAGCATCAGATCCCACAAGTTAAGGGCTCAGTCCTAAAGGACTGCCCCCCTTTTCTGATGCCAATCACATGTCCAGGTGGTCACCTGGGCTTCTGACTGGTTGGCTGCCGATTGGAGGTTCTAATGACCCCCTCCTTGTGTTAGATTAATTTCCTAGAGCGGCTCACAGAAATCAGAGAAACATTTTACTTCCTATATATTAGCAGTTTATTATAAAAGGATCTAATTCAGGAACCCGCCAAATGGAAGAGATGCATAGGGCAGGGTATGGGGGAAGGGAGGGGACGTGGAGCTTCCATGCCCTCTCTGAGACTGCCACTCTGACCAAATCTCCACATGTTCACCAACCTGGAAGCTCTCCGAACCCTGTCCCTTTGGGTTTTTATGGGGTCTTCATTACGTAATCATGATTGATTAGATCATTGACCATTGATGATTGAACTCATTCTCCAGCCCCTCTCCCCTCCCCAGAGGTAGGGTGGCAGTAGGACTGAAAGTTCCAACCCTCTGATCATGTGGTTGGCTCCACCGGCAAGCCACCCCCACCCTTAGGTTACCTAAGGGCTTTCTAAGTCACCTCATTACCATAACAAGAGACACCTTTTGTTGCTTTCATCCCTTAGGAAATTCCAAGAGTTTTAGGAGTGCTGTGCCAGAAACTGTGGAACAAAGACCAAGTATAAGTATGTATTTCTTATTCTTGTCACAATACCATACTAACATATTAAGGCTATTCAACTTTTGTCTCTTTTTAAATTATTATTTTGTAAATTAAGAGGTGTACATACTCATTCATTGACTTTTTTCTTTTAAATTTTTTTAATTAAAAAAATTGAGGTATAATTGATTTACAATATTATATTAGTTTCAGGTGTACAACATACAGTGATTCAAAATTTTATAGGTTATATCCATTTATAGTTATTATAAAATATTGGCTATATTCCCTGTGCTGTACAATATATCCTTGTCGCTTATTTTATACATAGTTGTTCATACCTCTTAATTCCCTACCCTTATCTTGCCCCTTCCCCTTCCTTCTTCCTACTGGTAACTTCTAATTTGTTCTCTATATCTGTGAGGCTGTTTCTTTTTTGTTATACTCACTAGTTTATTTTATTATTTTTTTAGATTCCACATATAAGTGATAACATACAGTATTTGTCTTGCTCTGACTTACTTCAGTAAGCATAATACTCTCCAGGTCCATCTGTGTTGCAAATGGTAAAATTTCCATCCACAAAACAAAAAGACAACCTACTGAATGGCAAATGATATTACCAATAAGAGATTAATATCAACAATATATAAACAGCTCATATAACTCAATATCAAAGAAAACCCAAGCACTCTTATTAAAAAATGGGCAAAAGACCTGAATAGACATTTTTCCAAAGAAGACATAGAGATGGTCAACAAGCACATGAAAAGATGCTTATCATCGCTAATCATCAGAGAAATGCAAATCAAAACCACAATGAGATATCACCTTATACCTGTCAGAATGACTATCATCAAAAAGACCACAAATAACAAAAAAATGAAAACAAAAGTAACAAAAAACCTAAAAATAGAACTACCATATCATCCAGCAATTCCATTCCTGGGTATATGTCCAAAGAAAATGAAAACATTCAATTGTTTACAATGTTAAATCTCAAGAACATGGAACATCCCTTCACTTATTAAGTGTCCTTTAATTTTTAAAAATACTGTTTTCTTTAGCTTTCTATGTAGAGGTTTACCACTTTTCTTTCTGTTTTTGATAGGAATTTGATATTTTTTGATGGTGTTGTAAATGGTATTAAAAATTCATTTTCTAACTTTATTGCTGGTATATAGAAATACAGTTGATTTCTATATATTTTATATCCCTCAGCTTTGATAAACTGATTTTTTTCAGATAGTTTATAGCTTATTTTGGATTTCCTATATGTACAGTCAATAATGTTTTTTCCCTTCATTCCCAGTTGTCATATTTTTGTCCAGTTTGTCATATTTTTGTCCAGCTTTCTACTTGTTTGCAGTGGAACGGTTTGCCTGAATTATGCAGGCAGCATTATTGGAGGCAGAAATTTTTCTTAAATAAAAAATTCAAACTGTATTCCATTCTTATTCTTGAATTGCCTTTGAATTTAAACCCAAATCTCTGGGTACTTCAACAGCCATGAAGCCCAGAGAAAGGTCCTAGTATCTTTTGAGACATCATTAATGTTCCTAAAGGCTATATAAACAGATCTTATAAAAATCTTTATTTTAAACCTTTAAAACTTAGTTTTAGTGGTGAGAACTCTTAATGTGTATCCCAAGGACTTATGTATGAAAGCTTATCAGTAGTTTGAATAATTCCTCAAAGTAGTGGAGTCACTAGTGAAGCCACAGTGTACCTCTCATGTGCTGTCTTAAGCATCATTCCTAGAAGCCACCCACCCGAGGTAGCCCAGGGAGCTCTCCACTCTGCAGAGGGCATTGGCTTGCCAGGGTAATGCCATGTGGTGCCAATAGAGACGAATTGCAGGAAGAACTCTTGGAACCGCGTGGGGAGAGAAGTGGCATATGAGTGTCAGTATAGGGAAGTGTGTCAGATAGTGTTTCATGGAGGAAAATTCCAAGTTGACTAGTAACTTGGTGGGTTGCAACTGAGGGATCAGAGTCTTGTTGCAGCTTGTCCTCTGGCAATGTCATGCATACCTCTCTGATCTGGAGGAGTCTGTGGGCTACTGTCGGTGAGGTAGTCAACAGATGCTGAGGAGTCTCAGCAAAAAGTGATTGCAGCTTAAAACAGACCACCTCTGCAGGCTCCTCTCCACAGGGGAGTCTGTGCCATCCTGGTTGTGGAATTTCAATGGTAGCAAAATGAAGCTGTAGTGGTGGACCAGCAAGAGGCAATTATGACAAGCAAGGGCTCTATTGACTATTTTGGGAATTATGGGAATGGGCAAACAGAAGCTGCAGCTGTAATTACTGTCATGGAATGAAATCCTCACCACCACCACCACCCCTTTCACAACACTTTACGCGTGATGGGTGTTCAGTTAATGTGGTATGTGTGCAAATTGTCATTAGACTTTAGAAAACTTTTAGAAACTATTGCAAGTGATGATTCAAATGTGCTCATTAAAAATATTAGTGTCTTTAACCAATCTAGCAGGTTAAATAATTTTATTATTCCTCTAGATTACAATTTTTAAAAGATCAAGTTTAGAGGAAAATCTTGTTCTAACTTTGGAGCATGATATATTCGAATTCAATTTGCAGTTTTCTATCTTAAAAAAATAGCTGTAATTATAAACAGCAAATGGATGGGGTGTGAGACTGGTTTAAGTTAAAAAAATAAATATTGTGACCTTAATAATTCAGAATGCTCTGTATTCTTTTCAAAAAGTATTGACACTGTAAGTAAAATTTATCTTTATAGTAAATGTTTTAGGATTCTGTAGAAAGCCACATAGAGTAAAATGCTACTTATTTCTTTTCCCAGTGGTGTTTTACTGAGTCATTTTATTAGTTGTATGTGCCTTTTTTGAGTTGGAAATTTATACAGGGGGCTAAAGAAATCCTTTCCACCCAAAATATAAATTCTATACCATTTTGTGGGTAGAAGCCCAACAGTAGGCCTTAAGTAAACACAAATGCTAGCTTTTACAGTTTTTAATGTGTTTTTATAGAATAACACTATCTTGTAAAATAGTCTGTTTCTCAGTTTTTCTAAATGGAATAATTTTAAACACTCCTTAAGGATCTTCCTTTCAAATAAATTATGAGGTGACTCCTTTGTAAAACAAAGGTTCATTTATTAGCATGAATAATATTTCCTGGTCTTTCCCTCTCCACTCCATGCATATTTTAGCTACTTATAAAGCTGGGTTTTCATATATAGTAATTTTTCTCAGTCACAGGGAGCACTTTAGAGATCGGTACCTGAATCTGGTATTTAATTATAGTTTTTACTTATGGCAGTATATCTTCTCAATTGTGAGTTGTTTTTATGCCCTTGAATGTGGTAGGCTAACTATAGGATATCTTTTTTTTTTTTAACTGTAGGATATCCTAATGTCATAGTCATGAAAGAGATAGTTGATAATTTATAAAAGCTGTATAAAAATGTATGTTAGGCTGTTAAGGTTAAGTTCCAAATAGAGCTTGGGAAATCTTTAGAAAACGTGACTTTAAAAAATATATATATTGTTGAATCAGACTTACTAGCATCTAGTTCAGGCCTTGAGTGCTTAGTATATATTTGTTTCTTTTTGGGGGGAAGATGTTTCTAGTGACTACTTGATACATTTTGTATTTTTATAATTTTAAAATTAGAATTCATGGGCCCAATTCACAGAATTCTTAAAAATAATTAATTTTTAGTCCATTTGTCTCTTCTCTTAGCAAGTCCCCAGATGACAAATTGATTAAAACAACACTTAAGTAAACTGAAACATTAACACTTATTAAAACAACTTGGAATAAACAAATACTATAATTCGGATTATTTAATATATATTTTTATGTGCTATATGTAGGAAAATAATTAAAGATGAAAGTAATTGAGCAGTCTTTTTTAGGAATCACTTGATAGAAAGCAGAGAACATTTCCCACTTATAGAAGTGAATGGATGAAGTGTACCTGGTTATCTCAGGAAAAACTCAGCTTAGTATTAAGAGGGAAATGGCTTTCAGTCATTCAGTCCATTCTGTCAGTACTGCTGGATTACAAATTAATTGCGGAATTTTGAATATATTGCT
The DNA here is from genome assembly GCF_026419965.1 of Kogia breviceps. NCBI lineage: Eukaryota > Metazoa > Chordata > Mammalia > Artiodactyla > Physeteridae > Kogia > Kogia breviceps. The sequence goes on along the minus strand of NC_081330.1, from coordinate 119,670,713 downwards.
CAGGATTCAGTATGAGAAATTGAACCACTGTGAGTGTTATTGAATAAGGGATTTATTATAGTACTCAGACTGTATATGGATTGTAGGAGTTGCTGGGAATGTGAAAATCAGGAAGCAGAAGGATCAGAAAAATAGTCACTAATAGAGCCTCCTGACTTACTGGTACAGGCGTGTAAGTCAGAACTTACTGGGAAAATTTTAAGAAGCAAGTGTATACAGACATCAAAGTGAGAATGCAGAGAGGATGATCCTGGAGAGGTCTGTTGCCTCTGTGTAGCTATTGCTTCCATGGGTACAAAGCCCAGTCAGGCATCTGTTGTTGGGTCTTAGGCCACTGTTGATCAGGTGAAGAAGAGCTGGACACAGAGGGGTAAGAAGAGAGTTGAGGACAAGCTGAAACCTGCCCCAGGCACCTCTGCATTTATTATTCTCACCATGTCTCATCATAAAGACCTTCTAAGAGTTTGGCCATCTCTAACTTGGTGTACTATACAGGGAAGGAGATTCTGGGAAACACAGTTCCCAGGCGGACCAAGTTCACAATAGAATGATCTATTGCATTATGCTTCCCATTTTGGTCTGCTCTTTCAGATTCATCTCATCAGTAGATGATGAGGATGATATAATACGTTGAGCCTCAAGATTTCCATTTCCTTATGGTATTTACTGAGGAACTGTTCATATGCTATTATCACTTGAGGATTTAAAATGCTGTACTTTGAATAACTTTTCTTCTTTTTCTTATTAACACCGTGGCTTTTTCCTAATGTATTCTATTATAATTTCTCTGTACCTTATTTACTGATTTTTCTCTTTGTTATTAAAGTTTTACAATCCCAATAAATGAATTACAGGTCAGAAAATATTCAAATTTTAGAGAGGAAAACAGGTACAAAATTTATTTTTAAAAAATATTTATTTATTTATTTATTTTTGGCTGCGTCGGGTCTTAGTTGCGGCTTGCGGGATCTTTCGTTGTGGCAGCGCGTGGGCTGTTCGTTGTGGCACGTGGGCTCCAGAGCATGTGGGCTCTGTAGTTGGCTGCTTGCAGGCTCTCTAGTTGAGGCGCGTGGGCTTAGTTGCCCCATGGCATGTGGGATCTTAGCTCCCTGACCAGGGATTGAACCCACGTCCCCTGCATTGGAAGGTAGATTCTTAACCACTGGACCACAAGGGAAGTTCCTTATTTATTTATTTATTTCAAATTTTAAATATGAATAACTACATACTCTTTGGTGAATTTGGGATTAAAAATAACCGAGTATGCCATAAGACTTTCTGCTGACTTTCTGAAATGTTCATTCTTCATTCTAGTAATGGTGAATACAAGGAGATGACCTTTTGCAAGAGATTTTAATTTGAGAATGTCTAGACTCTTTGAAGTGCAGAGCCTCAAAAATTTGTCAGCTAGGTTGATACATTCAGCCAGCAAAATTAAGTGATCTGCTGTTCTCAGACTCCCACTACATCCTTTGTGCTCCAGGTCTGCTTTCTGTCTCTGCAGTGCATGTGTAACACTTTCTAGTTGATTTTTTTTTTTAATGGATGATCTGTCAGGGTAAGGGAGTTAAGGACATGATGAAAGATAGAAAGTGCTGAAAATCGTTTTCATTTATCTCCTTCCTACAGTCGGTAATGGGGTGGGGGTTCATTTGTCTATTTCCCATTTAATTTTCCTTTGTTTCTTCTCTAGAGTTGGAGAATCTCTTCTAATTTCTTTTAAGAACATTCACTGATAATGACTGAAGTATTCTGGAGAGTTAGATGTACCTCTCAGACATAGTCTTAGAATACTTTTTAAAATTAATTTTTGTTGCAGTATAGTTGATTTACAATGTTGTGTTAGTTTCTGCTCTACAGCAAAGTGAATCAGTCATACATATACACATATCCACTCTTAGATTCTTTTCCCATATAGGCCATTACAGAGTATTGAGTAGAGTTCCCTGTGCTATACGGTAGGTCATTAATTAGTTATCTATTTTATATATAGTCGTGTGTATGTGTCAATCCCCGTCTTCCAGTTTATCTCTTCCCCTAGTTCTAAATAATAATCTTCACTTGCCTCCTTCATGTTTTCTTTATTCTTTGATAGCAATTAATTGATAACACTTTTCTTTGGAGTTTAGACTCAGTAACTCACGTCTTCTCTCTGTATTTTATCTTTTGAAAATGAAGCCTCATTTTATTTTCCATAACTCAGGAAGAATACTTACCATTTGTAGTCCTCTGACTGTACTTTGTGTGTGTCTTGTTTCTGTGGTTTCTTTCATGAAATCTTATAGGGCTAAAGGTAATTGAAGTGCATTTGCTTTCCTCCACATCAAATAAATGCTTTACAAATATACCTCAGCAATTCTGCTTATAGATGGCTCTTTGATTTGTCAGTTCTTGTTTTTTGTCTTGGTACAACAGAAGATGATTTATTTTATAAAGTAAGTTGAAGGTTTCTTTGCTTACAAGAATGTAAATTATCAGTAATGTTGATAGTGCAGTGAAATTTTAGAAGTGGTTCTAGATTTAGCATAGTTCTAAATTGTTCAGGCTGAGTAGAAAATTTTCCAATGATATTGTTTCAACTTAATAAAATAACAGTGCTTTGCAGGTAATTTAATTGTCATCAGAACTGGCAAGACTAAAATATTGCTTGCTTTAAAAATGTTTTATTTACTTTAATAAAAATATTGCTCTTAAAATGCTAATGACATTTCATGAATCTATTATTCCTTATGGGTCTTGACATAAATTACTTGTCTCATTTGGGGAATTTCTTTAAGCACAGGCTCATAACTGAGATGATAAATCCCACTTTCTTGAGATATTAGCCTTCTTATTTCTGTCATCTGTTGTGTTAAATGAATCTTATTATTTAATTACTAATAATAGTTGCTTTTTTATTACATGGCTACTGTGCATCAGAGGCTCTACTTATATAACCTTGAATCCTCACCTGTAAGTAGGTAGTGTTAGTCCCTCTTAGTGAATGAGAAAAGAGACTTAAAGAGGTTAAATAACTTGCTCATGGTCACATAATTAGTAAAGGTTGACACCCAGATGTGTTAGTATTCTCAGAAGAATAGACAGAAAGGTCCAGGTAGAGGAAGGGTTTGTGCCAGCAAGCAGTACACTTGGCCTGATTGTTCATCCTCTTAATTAGTCTTGGATTATTGAAATAACATTATTTAATCTTCTAAGAAGGACATATTAAAGTGTAGAAACTAAAAGAAAATTCACTTTTGATTTTAAAAATTATTAGGATATGTTAGCTTATGTTAACAGTCATGCATATGTTTGCATTATTCAAAATAGATAATAGACAATTTAAAAAATGTATTTATTTATTTATTTATGGCTGTGTTGGGTCTTCATTGCTGTGCACAAGCTTTCTCTAGTTGTGGGGAGCAGGGGCTACTCTTCATTGCTGTGCACAGGCTTCTCACTGCAGTGGCTTCTCTTGTTGTGGAACACAGGCTCTAGGTGTGCGGGCTCAGTAGTTGTGGCTCGCGGGCTCTAGAGTGCAGGCTCAGTAGCTGTGGCGCACAGGCTTAGTTGCTCCAGGCATGTGGGATCTTCCCGGACCAGGGCTCGAACCCGTGTCCCCTGCATTGGCAGGCAGATTCTTAACCATTGCGTCACCAGGGAAGTCCCAATAGACAATATTTAAATTCAGGATGTGCATGGGTTTCTTTAAAATATTGAATCCTGTGTCTATAATTAAGTAAAATGGGAGTTACTTCAAGGAAAATGATGATGCCACACTGAAGAGCAGGCACCATTGTAACCAGGAAGTTGTCTAGTTTTCCCACCTACTCTGTTGTGAATGGGGAGAGGGCCCTTCAGTCAGGCTAGAGCAGAGCTCCTCCTCAGAAGCTGGTTAGGAGACTTTGATATAAGCTTTGTTTCCTCATTCCTATAATGAATGGGTCTGGTTTATTCTAGCTTTAAGATTCTCTGATTCCCTGAAGAAGAATATGGTAGTTTGTATTTCAGAGGGCTTTAGGTATCATATGTATGGAATTAAAAACACAAGTAATTAAGTTAGTACTGTGGAACTGTAAAGCACAATGTACTGTGGCTAATCCACATACAGATAGTAATTGACAGTAATATTGTTTACAAGTTCATTCTCTTGTCAGTTATTGTTATAAATATGCATAGTCAATTCTTAATTATTTAAGAATTGTTAGAGTGGTTTATCCCTGTATCTTTCTTTTAGAAATGTGGATCATTATTCTCTCTCAGTTGATAGGCAGAATAGAGTTGAAATGCTAATACAGAAATATAGTGGAGATGTGGTATCTAGTTTCCAGGAAATTATGTTTTATCTAAGGGAAATAGATATGTATGCAAACAATAAATGTTTAAATAAGTATGTAATGAATGTCATGTAAGTGCTGTATGTAAGAATTTATAGACTGGCTTTTTGAACTTTTATCATGGGAATCTGTTAGGTAATCTTAACTAAAAAAGAACGCAGAGTTTATAGAGAATAACTTCTAGCTAGGCTGAACAGAGAGGAAGTTATAATTTACTTGATTTTTAAAAAATTGATGGCTAATATTTCAGTTGGGAAAGACTGAGGGCAGGGATGGGGAAATGATTGGAACAAAGGCATAGAAATGGGAAAGTGAAAAGGCATGTTCTAGGTGTTGATTAGTAGATGTAGTTACTTTGGAGCCAAGGATTCTTATAGTGGAAGAGTGTGTGATTGTCAAAAATTATAGTTAGGGCTTCCCTGGTGGCGCAGTGGTTGAGAATCCGCCTGCCGATGCAGGGGACACAGGTTCGTGCCCCAGTCCGGGAAGATCCCACATGCCGCGGAGCGGCTGGGCCTGTGAGCCATGGCCGCTGAGCCTGCGCGTCCAGAGCCTGTGCTTCGCAACGGGAGAGGCCACAACAGTGAGAGGCCCGCATATCACAAAAAAAAAAAAAAAAAAAAAAAAAAAAAAAATTATAGTTAAATTCCAGGAAAGCAATTGCCAAAGGTTATAGTAGTTAATTTCAGATTAAGTAACATAACTGCTATGAGCCTAAATTTTCTCCTCTGTAAAATAAGGTCAGATGAGATGATCCCTAACCTACTTAATAGGTGTTCAGTAGGCATTTGTTGAATGAATAAGTGAGTGAGCAAATGAATGAATGAGTGAATGAATGAGTGTCTTTAGCTATTTTCCTTGACATCATTGCGTTAGAAATTTGGAATTTTGGTAGGCAGTAGGAAATTGACAATTTTTGATAGTAAAATGATATAACAACTTCAGTCTAAAAAGAATAAGTCATGGTCTTTTCCTATAAATAATGGTTATGTGTTTTAAAATTTGTTTCTTTCTGTAGGAGTCAGTGGATCCCTGTCTGGACTATGAGTTGTCAGGGCATTTTTGTTTTAAAATACACTTTCTTTCTTTCTTTTAAATTCATTATTTATTTACTGGCTGTGCCTCCGGCATGCGAGATCTTAGTTCCCCTCTGAGGGATAGAACCTGGGCCCTCTGCATTGGGAGCGAGGAATCTTAACCACTGGACCACCAGGGAAGTCCCTGTCAGGGCGCTTGTAACACTTAAAATATTGAGTCTTAAACGTATAAGTATTTTTGTATAAAAATATTTTAAAACTGAATGTAAGAGTTTAGAAACTTTTATAGCAATTTAACATTTTTACTGTATTTTACAGTATAATTTACATGGAATTTAAAAAAAAAACTAGACTATTATTCTAAATAGTTTGAGAATCTTTGGTCCGAATGATTCCAAAGTTTTTGGCTTTGGGTAGATGAAATGCCATGATTACATGAACTCACCTCTTTCCAAGGCATCTTTTCTAAGGATTCTAAAAGGATGTGATTATAATGTATTCATCTGAGAAGTGACTTCATAATGGAGCCTGAGAATACCCATAGAGCAAGTGATATTCTTGATGAAGCTGCCTTAAGTTGGAAATTAAGTTAAATCTTGAGATTCTTATATTCTCAATTTGTATGACTTATATTCCTTACTGTTGACCTGAAGTTCAACTTTGTATTCATCCAGCTATCCATGACATCTCTGCATTTTGCAGTATAAAACTTCCCATGATAAATGACAATTAAATGACCCCATAATTGTCAATCATGTAATATTGTTTTCCATATCCTCCTCTATATTCACAGTTTCAGTTATGCCCAGTAGTCAAGGCAGAAATTTTATAATCATCTAGACTTCTCCATTTTTCATTTATCAACTATTTTTAAATTGGCACTGTGTCTTTTGGGTACGCCTTCTAAAAATCTCAAATCTCTCCTCACTGCTGCTTTAGTTGAGATTTTCATCATTTTCTGCCTGGCCTGTCCATCAGTCAGTAGCTTTCTGATTAGTGTCTCTCCCCTAACCCTCTTCCTGCCTCCATGGTGATTTTTCTGAAACATAATACTGATAGGTACTCATCTGAAAAGCTGCTCTTGATTTCCTGTTGTCTATGGCAGTAGCCTTCAAATGTCTTGTGCAGCAGTTGAATCCTTTCTTAAAATACAGGGAAACATACCTGTTGCATGGCATACAAGGCCTTTAATGATTTAGTCCCTGCCTCGTTCCTGTCATTCCTGGACCTGTGCCCTAGATTTCAGAGAAGCTGAATGACTTGGGTTCTACAAACACTCCTTATTTTTTGGTTTCGTTTTTTGGGGGGCCTATTTTAGCAAGAACTTTTCCTCGAGTGCCTTTACCCTTTTGTCTGTCTCATATTGTGTTCTTGTCTCAAGATATCTCCTGAGTGATGAGTGTCTTTTGTATGCTAATGGATGACTTCTGGCAGAGGCCCCTAGATGACACCAGGATGGGGCCTGGTCACAAGAAGGACTAGCCATGATTAGAAGGTTAGAACTTTCAGCCCCCTTGTCCTGTCTCCTACCTCTGGGGAGAAGAGGGGCCCAGAGATTGAGTTCAATTACCAGTGGCCAGTGATTCAATCACTGTACATGCCTATGTACTAAAACCTCCATGAAAACCCCTAAACAACAGGCTTTGGGGAGCTTCTGAGTTGGTGAACACATTGAAGTGCTGGGAGGTGCTGGGAAGGTGACATACCCTAGGAGGTCATGGAAGCTTTGCTCCTCTTCCCTCCACCCCCTGTAACTTGCCCTTTGCATCTCTTCAATTTGGCTGTTCCTGAGTTGTATCCTTTATAATAAACCAGTAATGGTAAGTAAAGCATTTTCTTGAGTTCTGTGAGTCATTCTAGGGAATTATCAAACCTGAGGAAGGGTTTGTGGGAACCCCCAAATTTTTTAGCCAAGTCATACGGAAGTGCAGGTGCCCTGAGGACCTGGGACTTGTGACTGGCATCTAAAGTGAGGGAAGTCTGTGGGACTGAGCCCTTAAACCTGTGGAGTCTGATGTTAACTCTGCGTAGATAGAGTAGATTGTAGGACGCCCAGGTGTTAGAGATTCGATGTTGGAAAAGATGCCACATATTTGGTGTCAGGGTGACTTAACCTCAGTTTACAAATGGAAACAAACCAAAGCTTCAAGAGACTGCTCAGCTTAATATTAAGTTAGTATGTGGGAGAGAACTATAGCTTAAAAGTCCTCTTAACCGTACCTTCTTTTGTTTTGTTTTATTTTTAATTGTAATTTCCTTGAGGGAAAGAACCTATCTTTCTTTTTTTTAACATATTAAATTTTTATTATTTATTATGTGTTCAAATCTCTTGAACTTAATTGAATGCTTTCATCAATTAATGGCCTTGATAAAATTGCTTGTAATTTTGACTGTTCTTTGTTTGGTCAAAGTAGTGTTACTTATCCTTCTAAAGTTAGCAGGACAAACAGCTGGGGAAGTACAAGATCTTTAGCTTGATTTTTTTTTTTTTTTTGAGTTCCTTCTGTATTTTAAATAGGACACAAATATCTCTGTAAATAAAAATAACTTCCTCCCAACCCATTTGGAAAATATCCCAGACTTCTTTTTCATGCCTTGCAAAGTTGCTGCTGTCTCGTTACTATTTGTTCTTTCTCTTTGAAATAAGTGACCCTCCCAGGAATAGCTTAATCACCAGATGTTTGGCCAGCAGTATTCCACTTATTCTGGTTTTGTAGTTTTTCTGAAATAGGCTGAAAGGTAATCACTCCATTCCTTCCCTTGTTCTAAAATGATTTTACTCAATTGCTCTTGAAACTTACCTTGGTAAGTGATTTGGAACTGAAATGGAAAGAGAGAAGTTAGGCTATATATATTTTATACTGGTCCTTTATTAACTGACATTTATTAATTGAGAATTTTGACACTCATTTTCAGTTTGAGAGGTTCTGAGTGTTTAGAAATGAAACTGTGGGACTTCTAGCAGAGGATCCTTATTTTTTAACTGAGGAAATGAAAGTTGTCAAGGTCAACCATAAAGCTGATACTTTGCCTTGGTGAGAGAAACCCAGGATTTAGAGTCTTTCTGATGTAATTTTCAGTCTACCACGAATCCAGAGACTTGGTAACATCAGTTTGTGACAGCATTAACATTGTTTAGCCTGGAAGCAGCCTTTGTGAATCTTCCATGTTATTTGACAGTGTTTGAAATCACTTGATGTCTTCAGGACCAATAAACTCTACCATGTACTTTAAAAAAAAAAATTAATTTATTAATTTTTGGCTGTGTGCGGGCTTTCTCTAGTTGTGGTGAGCGGGGGCTACTCTTTGTTGCAGTGAGCGGGCTTCTTGCAGTGGCTTCTCTTGTTGCGGAGCATGGGCTCTAGGCGTGCGGGCTTCAGTAGTTGTGGCACGCTGGCTCTGTAGTTGTGGCGCATGGGCCTAGTTGCTCCGTGGCATGTGGAATCTTCCCAGACCAGGGCTCGAACCCGTGTCCCCTGCATTGGCAGGTGGATTCTTAACCACTGCGCCACCAGGGAAGTCCCTCTACCGTGTACTTTTATCTTTTTCAATTAGTAGATTTTTCAAACTTCCAAAAAATAGCAATAAACCTCATTTTTCAAATATATGACATATAGAATCAGTGTACAAAACAGATATAAGTGGTATTTAATTAGAATACAATCTTAAGTTTAGTTTTGATTTATTGGAAAATAAATCATCGAGAAAATTCAAATTTGTGAAATGCTATATTAGAGTATTTCACTTCCATTTCTAACTTAAAATAACTGAATGGATGTAACATAATTCATTTAATCAGGCCCCTCTTGATATTTAGGTCGTTTCCATTCTTTTGCTTTTACACACAATGCTGCAGTGAATAGCATATGCTTATCGTGTGTGTGTGTGTGTGTGTGTGTGTGTGTGTGTGTGAGTGTTTTCTGAGGATAAATTCCTAGGAATGTAATTGTTGTGTCATTAGAATATGTTTGTTTTTAGTTTTGAAAGATATCAAATTGGCCTCTAAAAAGTTGTATCTATCTATCTATCTATCTATATACATTCCCACCAGCAACATATGAGCAAGCTTATTTCCCTCATGCTCTCATCAACATGGTATGTTAGTTTTGGTTTTTGCTAATCTGAAAAATTGTATCTCATATAGTTTTAATCTTCAGTTTTTACTATATGTAAAGTTGAGTAACCTTTTATATGTTTAAGAGCCATTTGTGTTTCCTCTTCTGTGAACTATTTGTTCATATCACTTTGCCCATTTTTTTTTTTTTTTTAATAAAGAGTTTGTTTATTTATTTTGTGGTCCGTGGGCCTCTCACTGTTGTGGCCTCTCCCGTTGCAGAGCACAGGCTTCGGAAATGCAGGCTCAGCGGCCATGGCTCAGGGGCCCAGCCACTCCGCGGCATGTGGGATCTTCCCGGACCGGGGCATGAACCCGTGTCCCCTGCATTGGCAGGTGGACTCTCAACCACTGCGCCACCAGGGAAGCCCCACTTTGCCCATTTAAAAAATTGGGTTTCTTACCCCTCTTATCAAGCAATAGGAACATTTTATGTTTTAGGGTTCTTTCTTTTTGTGATGTAAGTTGCAGATTCTCTTCCTCATTTTAAAATTTCTCTTTTTCCTTTGGTTTTTGCCTTTTTCATCTTTATGGATATGTAAACTTAAACTTAACATGCCTAAAATGGAATCCTGAATTTCTTTCCTTCCCTTAAGCTGCTCCTTTTCTAGTTTTCCTCACATCAAGAAGCAGCACCCTCTATCTACTCATAGCCCAAGCCCCAAACCAAGAAGTTATCTTTGATTTCTGTTTCCCTCACTTCCCATTTCTAATCCATCCCCAGCTGTATTAGCTTCCCCTCCAAATATATCCTAAATCTTTCCATTTCTCTTCATATGTACCAATTTAGTCCATCCCACCCTTATCCTTTCACCTGGCTGGTTGCAGTGGCTTCCTAGTTGTTAAACCCCCAAATTGATAGCTCCCCTTCCAGGCACAGAGCTGTTCTCTACCCTGTAGCTTGTGTGATCTTTTCAAAATGCAAATCATCTGATTGTCATACCACCCCCTGAACCCATCTCCCATTCTTGTTCAGAACCCTCCAGTGGTTCCCTCTGTCTCATGATAAAGATAAAACTGCTTAAACAACTTGCTGTTTTTCCAGCCTCACCTTGTACTGGGTTATTAACCACCCAACCCTTGCCACCTTTGAGTCTCTTGTGTTTGCCATGTTCCCTCCTGACCTGGGACTTTTGCATAAATCATTTTCTACTGGTGCATCTCTCCTCCTCTGTAAGTTTATGTCTAATTGTCCTACAGATCTCAGCCCACTGAAAACTTTCTCTGGAAAAGCCAACCCTCACTAATTAGGTGGAAAACCTCTGCACAAGCCCTTGTAGAGCCTTATATCTCTTTTTCATAGCGCTTACATTTGCAGTTTTACACTTATTGTGTGATCTTTTGCTAAACTCCGTGAGGTAAGGGGTTTTGTGTCTTTCCTTTACCGATATATTCCCGGTGACTGTCATAGTGCCTGGCATATAGTTAACTCTCAAGACATATTTATGGAATGATTGCTTACTTTTAAGTTCTCAGGTGTGGAGTTTAAAGAATGTACTGGTTTACCCTTTCTGAAAAAATTTGACTACATTTGCTCTAGGCCAGTCTTTGTTCTCATCTTTTCCCTGTGGCTTTCCCAAGACCACTGAGATTCAGCAATCTCATCTCCAAAGTCTTAAAGCATTTCAGGTATGAAATGTATCTAGGCCAATGGTCTTGAATTCATTTGAAGCCTGTAGGTGTTCTTCAACAGTCTTGGCCTTCAGTTCCTTCTCTTTTTTTCCATCTGAAAGTCAGTGTTTTTTTTTTTTTTTTTTTGGTTGGTGGCGTTTTTTTGTTTGTTTGTTTTTTGGTTTTTTTGGAGTAGAGGACAATAACTTCGACCACATTTTCTTTTCTTTTTTTTTCTTTTTTTTTTTTTAATTTTTTGGTGGTACACGGGCCTCTCGCTGCTGTGGCCTCTCCCGTTGCGGAGCACAGGCTCCGGACGCGCAGGCCCAGCGGCCATGGCTCACGGGCCCAGCCGCTCCGCGGCATGTGGGATCTTCCCGGACCGGGGCACGAACCAGCGTCCCCTGCATCGGCAGGCGGACTCCCAACCACTGCGCCACCAGGGAAGCCCTAGACCACATTTTCTGATCCACATTAACCCAGCAAAATCTAGGTGGTTCCCAACTTCTGTAAGTTTGTTCTAAATTCAGTTATTTAGAATTTGGAGATCAGAACAAATTATCCCATAGAAACCATGATAAAATCCATACATTTTCATGCAAGTGATTTCAAAACCTTTTATACCAATAGTGCATCTTAAATAGTACAGTGTTAGTGTGAACTCTGAATTTCTGTGTTCCCACTTTAGTTGTCTTTTTCTATCTGAACCTTGAGGGCCTCAGATTCTCAGGAATGGCTGGGAGTTTAGTAGGGTTGGCAGTGCTAGGAGAAATATCAGGTAACTGGGTAGGAGATACATTGACTGGATTTCCTACCTTGTGGAAGGATTCTAAGGGTAAAGGGTGGGGAGGCAACCTACATGTTTCACAGTTTGAAATTTCTAAAAATTTATTTATTTATTTATTTATTTAATTGGAGTATAGTTGCTTTACACTGCTGTGTCAGTTTCTGCTGTTCAGCAAAGTGAATCAGCCATACGTAAACATATATCCCCTCTGTTTTGGATTTCCTTCCCATTTAGGTCACCACAGAACAATGAGTAGAGTTCCCTGAGCTGTACAGTAGGTTCTCATTAGTTATCTGTTTTACATATAGCAGTGTGTATGTGTCGGTCTCAATCTCCTAATTCATCCTACTCCCCTTCCCCCTTGGTATCCCTACATTTGTTCACAGTTTGAAAATTTTATGCTATTAAACTGTGTGTATTTTACTCATGATACTCAAGTATCAGTTTGATTTAGTGGGAACTGAATTCTAGAGAATGGATTGATGAATCAAATTACTCTTCACTATTGGGGGAGTAAAGCAAAATGAAGATCCTATTAAACATGTCAGGTGGTCCCATGAAGGAAGAAAACTAAATAGGAGTGAGGGGTGCATTATCTCCTCACTTAGAGTCAACATAGAGAATTCTCTGCAAGAGAGTAGGATGTTTTTTTCATAAGGCTTTGCTTTCCACGGAAATGATTTCTTTCTGTACATGGATCACTAGTTTTAAGATGCTTTCAAACCATTCAAACTCTCTTATTATAGCAGAAGTTTTGTCGTGTACCAAATTCATTCCTATCCAATTTCAGTGACAAAATGGCTCTCTCATTTGTATGTATAAAAACAGTGCCAGAAACAAAAACAAAACTCATGATTCAACTGATTTTGTACTTTCTTTGGGAAGAAGAAAAGACCCGTTGAGATGAAGATTATAATTTCAGCAACAGAGGAAACATTCAAGGCTCAGGCAGCTCTTAAATTCAATACTAATAATATATGAAATAAATTATAAGCGTTACATTTCTGTCGGTTCTTGTAGTTACCTGCTTGCCAATGCAGAGACAAGATTGCTTAATTCTAGGTGTCTTTCTTAGTGCAAGACAAATCCACTTTAAAAAGCATTCTGTTGTTTGTTTACAAAGTTAATGGTTAGTAATCAGAAACTCAAACGATTTTTGAGAGATTTTTAACAATCTTTTTGTTGGAGGGGACCTTAGAGGACATCTAATTTAGTACACAACTCTTTAATACCACGGCCAGGCCAGACTGCTTCCAGCGGGCTCTTCCTGCCCCCTGCAGGCCCCCATCTAGTGTGCTGTGCTTCGAATTGCAGATCTTTTCTGTTCCTTGTATTTATCAGGCTCTCTAAGACTCTGTACTGCCTTGAATGCTCTTCTCACATCCCTGTTCCCATGGCTGACTTTCTTTACACTAAACAGATTTCGATCAAATTTTACCTCCTCAGACAGGCGTTTCCCAGACTACCTTATCTACCTACCCCCCCCCCCCCCGCTTCAATCTCCAAAACTGTCTATCATAAGAGTGTTTTCTTTCCTTCATAATAATTGTCACTGTCTGGAATGATCATGTTTGTCTGTTTATTGTCTGTCTCCCCTCATTGGTTCCATGAGAGCAGGGGCTCTGTCTGTGTTGTTCATTGCTGTATCCCGAAGCATCTGTGGTGGGCTGGCCCACTCTAGGATCTGAAGATACTTATAGAATGAATGAGTAACCATTGATGGTTCATCATCGTCCAAATCACTACTGAGCTGACATCTGTCTCCTTTTCACTTCTACCACTGATCTTAGGTATTCCCCCCGAAATAACCCAAATCACCTGCTCTACTCCCTCTTTTTCAAAGAGTCTTCACACATTGGGATGCCAGTCATCTCTCACTGAGGCCTATTTTGCCCAGTTTCCTCACCAGCTCCTCCTCTGGCATGGTTTTGGAGTGTGGTCATCATCCAGGTTATCCATCACTGGGAGTTTTTGGTTTTGTTGTTGATACCCAGCACTAGACACATGGCAGTATGTGGAGCCTGGAGAGAGATAGTTCAGTTAAACTTTATTGCATAATGTAATATTGAAATGCTTTCTTTGATAAAAATTATCTTTTGCCTCCATATAAATGACCATGGAACTATTTATGTATGATGTCATTATCAAAATTACTCTGACTTCTTAAAAACTTGTTTTATTGTAGAATATAACAACATAGAAGTACGTAAAACAGATTTACACTCTAATGAATGTCTGTCTAACTTTCACTCAAGTCAAGAAATAGAACATTACCAGTGCCCCGGAAAGCCCTCCTATGTATCTCTTATCAATCTCAACTCCTCCCTAGAGATAATTAATATCCTCATTTTAATTTTATTTTTAAAAAATATATTTATTTATTTACTTTTATTTTTGGCTGCGTTGAGTCTTCGTTGCTGAGCTGGGGCTACTCTGTTGCGGTGGGCTTCTCATTGTGGTGGGCTTCTCGTTGCGGTGGCTTCTCTTGTTGTGGAGCACAGGCTCTAGGCGTACATGCTCAGTAGTTGTGGCATGCGGGCTCTAGAGCGCAGGCTCAGTAGTTGTGGCGCACGGGCTTAGTTGCTCCGCGGCATGTGGGATCTTCCCGGACCAGGGCTCGAACCCATGTCCCCTGCATTAGCAGACGTATTGTTAACCACTGGGCCACCAGGAAAGTCCAGATATCCTCATTTTTAAAAGAAACACTTCCTTGGTCACTTATTTTTTTAATAGATTTACCACTTACATATGCATATCTAGACAATACAGTTTGTAATTCAACTTTGCCTGTTTTAAAACTGTATGTAAATGAAATAATACTGTTTTGTTCATTTTCTGTTGTTTGTGATGAATAACCACAAGCTTAGTGGCTTAAAACAGCACCCATATATTAGCTCACAGCTCTCTAGTTCAGAAGTCTGGCACGGTGTGGCTGGGTTCTCTGCTCAGGATAGCATAAAGATAGAATTCAGTGTGTTGACTGGGCTCAGTTCTCTTTTGTCCTTGATTAGTTCCAAAGTTGATGTCCAAGATCCAGCTCTTTTGATGTCTTTATTTCTGTGTTTTCTATTTTATGAATTTCTGCTCTTAATTATTTCTTTCTTTGGATTTATTTTGCTGTTCTTCTATTGAAAACCTCTTGAGATAGATGCTTAGTTTATTTTTTAATATTTTGTGATATATGCATATATGAGGCTTTCAATTCCCTCCCTAAGCATTGTTTTAGCTTCTTCCCATGAATTTGTATTTTTGTTATTTTTATTTTCTAATTTAAAAAATTAATTAATTAATTAATTTTTGTCTGCGTTGGGTCTTCATTGCTGCGTGTAGGATTTCTCTAGTTGTGGCGAGTAGGGTCTACTGTTTGTTGCAGTGCGTGGGCTTCTCCTTGCGGTGGCTTCTCTTGTTGCAGTGCATGGGCTCTAGGCGCATGGGCTTCAGTGCTTGTGGCACGTGGGCTCAGTAGTTGTGGCTCACAGGCTCTAGAGCGCAGGCTCAGTAGTTGTGGCGCATGGGCTTAGTTACTCTGCAGCATGTGGGATCTTCTCAGACCAGGGCTCGAACCTATGTCCCCTCATTGACAGGTGGATTCCTAACCACTGCGCCACCAGGCAAGTCCCTATTTTTGTTACTTCTAAATGTTTGTTATGGTTTCTTCTTTGACTGACTTATGAATTATTTTAAGAATGTATTTATTAATTTCTAAACATATGAATATTTCCTGGTTATTTCTTTTGTGACTAATTTCTTGCATACTTGCATTTTGGAGAGAGATCATCCTTGGGCTAAAATCCTTGTAATTTACTTTGAATTGCATTATGGCCTAGCACTTCATCAGTTTTTGTAAATGTTATGTGTGTGCTTGGGGAAAAAATGATATTCTGCAGTTCTTTGCTATACTTTATATTTTCATTTGTTCAAGTTTTAAAAATGTTTAAAATCTTATGTATCATGATACTTTTTCTCTTTATACTGTCTGTTGAGTTCCCTTGGTGGTATTCTATTTTCCAGTTCTGGAATTCTAATTTATTTTTCCAATTTGTTCTTCCGCCTTTTGGACTTTCCAGTTCTGTCAAAATGTTCAACCCTTGGGCTTTTATTAATTCAACCCTACAGTGATCTTATAGGCTATTCCTTTCGTTTTCTTTTTGCGGTACGCGGGCCTCTCACTGTTGTGGCCTCTCCCGATGTGGAGCACAGGCTCTGGACGCACAGGCTCAGCGGCCATGGCTCATGGGCCCAGCCGCTCCGCGGCATGTGGATCTTCCCAGACCAGGTCACGAACCCGTGTCCCCTGCATCGGCAGGTGGACTCTCAACCAATGCGCCACCAGGGAAGCCCCTAGGCTATTTCTGATAATTCTGATATTATAAGTCTTTCTGGGTCATTTCCTGTTTTGATCATTTCTGTTAGTTCTTGTTAATGGTATCTTATTACTCTGTGTGTCTGGTTATCTTTGATTATGTACTGCACGATGTAAACAAGAAATTATCTGTAACAATATTGTGATGCCTAGGTTCATGTTACCTTCCTGCAGACTCCTGCCCCACTGCCTGCCGCCACCCCTTTCAACCAGACAGCTGTTGGTACTAACAATCTGAATGTGGGACCACCTCAATCCAAGGTACACTTAGAGGTTTATTTAGGTCACTCAGGTGACATAAAGCTGTAATTCAAGTCTGTCCTGGGACTGATTTTTTTTTTCTGGTTTCCTTTATCCAAGGAGTATAGCTCTTTGGGGTTTCAGCTCCAAGTGAGTGGTCCTTATCATACTTCCTTCTTTTGAAACGCTTTTTAAAAAACATTACTTATTTATTTATTTATATACAGCAGGTTCTTATTACTTATCTATTTTATACATATTAGTGTATATATCTCAATCCCAATCTCCCAATTCCTCCCCCCCCACTTTCCCCCCTTGGTGTCCATAGTATGTTGTCTACCTCTGTGTCTCCATTTCTGGCTTGTAAAACGGTTCATCTGTACCTTTTTTTTTTTTTTTTTTTTTTTGCATTACGTGGGCCTCTCACTGTTGTGGCCTCTCCCGTTGCGGAGCACAGGCTCCGGACGCGCAGGCTCAGTGGCCATGGCTCACGGGCCCAGCCGCTCCGCGGCATGGGGGATCCTCCCGGACCGGGGCACGAACCCGTGTCCCCTGCATCAGCAGGCGGACCCCCAACCACTGCGCCACCAGGGAAGCCCTGTACCATTTTTTTTGAAACACTTTTGCCTTTGACCTTTTTGCCCCTGGATTTATAAAGGTTTCAAGAGCAAGTCTGTTTTTCTCCCATTTTTTTTGAATCTTCCTTCAAGTGTCTGTGAGCTAAAACTGTTTTGGGTGATTTGGATTACCTCTCTGGGTTCTATTCTTTTGCCTTGATTTCAGCCAGGTAATTCTTCATCATCTTGTTAAGTCTTTGGGGCTTTTTAGGCTGTTCTTTAAAAGTATTCCCTCCGCATTTGTATTTGTCCTCAAAGGGACATTTCATCCAAGTCATTTACTTACTTGAAGCTGAAGTGTCTGAGTTTTTATGCCTTAAAAAAATTAATCAGTGTTATTCATATAAAATTGTAGTTCAATCCAGTTTGGCATACATTTTTTCCCTCAGTATGAATACTGGTAGTTAAAAGACTGTTCTTGACACCTGTGTTATATATTTACTCACACATTTAAATTCTGATTCCCAGTTTGCATTAGTCGATTTTGATTTCCATAGAGAATAGGTGGGACCAAATGTTCTTTATATATACATACTTACATACAGAATTTTTGGGGGTGCTGAGTCTTCTTAGTAGGAATAATTTAATATTTATCTCTAGTTTCCTTTGAAGTGAGCCATACCATTATTGACAGAGAGTAGAATATTTAAATGTTTCCTGGGTGTTCTTCCAAATCAGCTGTAGAAAATGAAAGAATGATTCATTCTCAGAAACACTGTGAGCATCTTTTACCTGGAATGTGACTGACTTAGATCTTCATATGGCTGGCTCATTCTTGTTATTGATATTTCACCTCAAATGTCACCTTTTTAGAGAGGGGGCTGGCTGTCTGGGTAACTACTCCTTTTTTCTCCCTTCATAACATGTATCACTATCTGATAATGATCTTGTATTTTTTTCCTCCCTCAGTAAAATGTGAAGCTCCATGAGGGCAAGGACCTTGCCTATCTTGTTCACCACTATCTCGTGTGTCTTATTTACCCATTCTTTGAATCATGTTAGGCAGTGAGTAATTTTTTGTTTAATAAATGAATGAATAGAACAAATGTTTATTTCTTTTGAAATTGTGACATTTTCTCTAGATGTCACAGTCATCCTTTAAAAATTTGTGATTCCATTGAATTAAAGTTGCTTTCTAAAATAAGTATAGTGTCTGCTTTCTCTTGCCTTTTTTCAAAAACATTTTTTGGTAAATATTGAATGAAAAATCAGACAATAAGAATCTGACCTAAAGTAAATATTAGAGTGACAAATATCTAGCATTAGGGACAACTGTGACTTTGTTATATATTGTGCTGGAAGGAGGTCAGTGTGGCTGGAGTGGAGCAAGCCAAGGGAGGGAAGAGTCAGAGATGACATCAGAGGAGAGAGGAGGTTAAGACCTGGTGGCTTATGTGGACTTTGACTTTCACTCTTAATGATATGCGAGGCCCCTGGAGGGTTTTGAGCAGAGAAGCGATATGGAGGTGGGTTTGGAGCTATAGGGATTTTGACGTATGGTCTACTTCTGAGCTCTCATATCAGTTCCACTGGCTAATTTGTCTATCTCTGTGCCAAGACCACCCTGTTTTAATTTTTATAGCTCAGTTCTTTTAAAAAATTAATTAATTAATTAGTTGATTTTTGGTTTTGCTGGTCTTCGTTGCTGTGCATAGGCTTTCTCTAGTTGCAGAGAGTGGGGGCTACTCTTCGTTGCAGTGCACGGGCTTCTCATTGCGGTGGCTTCTCTTGTTGAGGAGCACGGGCTCTAGGTACCCAGGCTTCGGTTGTTGTGGCACGTGGGCTCAGTAGTTGTGGCTCACGGGCTCTAGCGCTCAGGCTCAGTAGTTGTGGCGCACAGGCTTAGTTGCTCCGTGACATATGGGATCTTCCTGGACCAGGGCTCGAACCCTTGTCCTCTGCATTGGCAGGCAGATTCTTAACCACTGCGCCACCAGGGAAGTCCTATAGCTCAATTCTAACCCTCAGTATATTTGGTAGAGAGCATCTTGCCAGATCCTCCCCTCAAAGCTGAGCCTTCTTATTTTTCTTATTCGGGAGGGTGTTGGCTGTACTTGGAATTCTGCTCTTCCATATATATTTTAGAATCAGACTATTTTAATTCCACAGAAAACCCTCTTGGAATTCTGATTGGAATTGCATTGATTGTATAGAGTAATATGGAGACAACTGATATTCTTATAGTATTGAATTTTCTAGCCTTAAAATTGGGATAACTTCATTGATATATGTCATCTTTAATGCCTTTGAATAAAGTTTATATATATATATATATATATATACACATACGCACATGCATACACACATATATGTGTGATCTATATATGTTTATGTGTGTATGTATGTATATATATATATATATATATATATATATATATATATGAATAGAGGTCTTGAGTGTCTTTTATGTTAAATCCTAAGTGCCATTTTTGTTATTGTAAAGATGATTTAAAAAAATTACATTTTCTCTTTCTTATTGATGTTTACAAATACAGTTGATATTTGTATATTGAGCTTATATTTAGCTACCTTGTTAACACTTATAATTCTAATAATTTGTAGACTCCTTTGAATTGTCTGTGTAGACAGTAATATCTGTGAATTCTATTACGTTTTCCTCTTTCCAGTCCTATATAGTTTATTCATTTATTTTTTCTTATTTCACTGAGCTGTCTGGAACCCACTAGGATAATGTTTAATAGTAATGTTAATAAGTATTAATAGTAGGACTTCTTGTCACGTTCCTAATTTTTAAAGGGACTATCTAAATATTCCACATTTAAGAATGATATTGTAGGTTTTTGTCAGATAGTTTTATCAAGATATGAATATTTAAAAAGCATTTATTTATGGACATTTTAGAAAGTTTACATTCCTACTATTAGTGTACATAACGGCATACTTTTTCGTGTCAGTACTTTACACCACATGGGGTACTCATATATTTTAAAAGTTTCAAATTTCATAGGCAGTAAAGAAAATTTCTTTACTGGTTTAGATTTATTTCTTCCTTTTAAACCAATATTATATATTGATACAGCTGTTCTTCTTAAAGATAGGATAGGTTTTTTTGAAGCAAAAGAACTTATTTTGAAATAATTTCAGATTTAAGGTTGCAGAGATGGTATAAAGAATTTCCTGTTTCATAGACCCTTGACCCCTATTCCTCAAATGTTAATATTTTATCATATTTGCTTTATCATTCTCTCTCTCTTTCTCTTCCTCCATACACATGTACATATTTTTTTCTGAACGGTTTAAGTTGCAAACTTTATCTCTAAAAACTTTGGTGTTCTTCCTCTTTTTTTTCTGGTTAAGCTTTTTATTAATTCCTGTCTTATTCTAGAGATCTGGACTGTGCCTTATTTATTTATTTTATCAAAGTATAATTGACATGTAACACTGGTTTCAAGCGTACAGCATAATGATTTGATATTTGTATATACTGCAAAATGATCACCACAGTAAGTCTAGTTAACATCCATCACCACGCATAGTTACATATTTTTTTCTTGTGATGAGAACTTTTAAGATTTATTCTCTTAGCAACTTTCAGATATACAATACAGTATTATTAACTATAGTCACCATGCTGTACATTGCATCCCTAGGACTTGTTCATTTTATTACTAGGAAGTTTGTACCTTTTGAACACCTTCATCCATCTTGTCATTTCTTAAAGCAAGAGCATTGTTTTATGTAACCACCTTACTATTGTCAAAACAACAAAAATTATTATTGATACAATATTACTATCTAATCTGTAGACATTTAAATTTTATCAGTTACCCTTTATAGCAAAAATTTTTTTTTCTTGTCTAGGATCCAGTCCAGGATCATGCATTATATTTAGTTATCATGACTCTTAATCTTCTTTTCTGGAAGAGTTACTCAGTTGTTCCTTGTCTTTCATGATGTAGACATTTTTAAAGAATACAGGTCAGTTATTGAGTAGAATGTCCCTTAGTTTGGGCTTGTCTGTTGCTGCCTATGGTTAGATTCATGTTTTACCTTTTTGGAAGAATGTATGTGTGTATGTATATTTACATACACATTTATATCTATTTCTACATCTGCCTGTATTAAGAACTGACCCTATATGGTTAACTCTTATTTCCAAGCTTTCCCCCTTTTCATCTTTGTAACTTCCTTTTATGAGAATGAGACCAAACCCACATTATCCACAGTGTATTTACTTGTTTGCTCAATCCTAGAATATACATGAAGAAGTTTCATATCTCTGTGTAAAAACAAATAACTGAGTATAATATTTGTTTATATTTCTTTTTATCTTTAGTTCAAGGAGAGTATGTAGTTAAAATACTGCTTTCAGAAGTTACCTGGGGTTAATTCTTTTCCCCCAGCCTCCTTCAGTGTAGTTATATTATCCATTTCAAATACAGTTAGGTACATTTTTTCATTTGTGTTTCATTTTGGGTTCTTCCCTCCTATTATTATTAGCAGCAGCAGCAGTAGTAGTAGTAGTAGTAGTAGTAGTAGTATATGAAACATTAATGTGGTTTTAAAAGAACTGTACAAAAAGATTGGTTAGGTTATTAGAGTACTGAGAAATAAAACTTATGACTTTTAATTGTGTTTGTTCTTTCAGGGAATCATTTAATACTTCACATTAGGACAAATATGTGAAAATTCCTGCCAACCTGTGAGAATTTCTTCCTTTGGACATTTTTTGTTCTACTTACTGTACAACTTTCTTAGAAGTTCTTTTTTGATGCCATGTTCTGTGGCTTGCATCCAAAGAGGAGTTTGTCTTCATGAAGATTCCTAACATTGGTAATGTGATGAATAAATTTGAGATCCTTGGGGTTGTAGGTGAAGGTAAGTTTAGCATTCCTTGAGTTTTTGAGCAATGTACAATTATATCTACCACCAAAAAAGTTATTAATTCAGATTCTGTTAACTTAACCTTTATCAATTCACATATGTGCCTAAGAGTGAAATATTAAAAGTACTCTTAAACTATTTGGGTCTTATTCTCCAATTGAACGTTAATAACATTTAAAAATCCTTTAAAGTTTAAGAAATCAGAGATTTCTTAAGGCTGCCTTCATTTCATTCTTTTCATTAGCAATCATGATTTCTTTAGTCTACATTTTTTTGGTTACATTTACTTTTTATGTCAGCTAGGCTTATTTTGACTAACTTAAAATTTGTATGTTAAATTTTCCTTAATACATGATAAATAAATGAATAAATAACTTCTATTTGTCTTTGAGAATAACGAACCACATTTTATAAATTCTGAACCACACAATTTGGTCATTTTTTAACATCTCTGAAATCAGATGTGTGTTATAATCAGTAGCATGTCATGGTTTGATTGACAGCACTTTTTCTTTCCTAGTAGTACTAATGCTTATAATCAGTGATACCAGTTTGATGAAATATGGTAATTCATTTTCATAAATCTTCCTGATTTTTCCTCTTAAAGATAACTTTATGGAGATTTTGATAAATGATTCTGTTAACACCGTATAAGTGATTTATAATTACGGTTTCTTAGCATCTATATCTTTAAAGCAAATATTATAGAAACTTGATATTTCAGAATTTTCAAGTATATTTTGAATTTCAAAAGAAGTTTTAAAATTTACCTATGTCAACAGGATAGTTGTTCTGGATTTTAATATTAAGTTGTTAAATCCTTTTCAAATAAATAGAAACAATTAAAATATTGTCTAATCATTGAGTGTTTGCTTCAGGGTCTGAAGTTTGAAACCATATAAAAAGAATGGATCCTTCTTCCTTCACTAGTCAACTCCTTTTCCTGTTTTTCATTGATATTAATTATGTAGATAAAATTCATTTTCAATGCCTTATCTACTATTAATTTTATAATACCTGCTTTCTTTATTATTGTTATTTTTGTTTTTTCAAAAGTATTATAGAGACATGCCGTAAAGCTGCTCGCTGGAGAAGCTCAGCTCCTTAGGTGTAACAGGGTTGGAATGTTCCAGATCCTGGGCCTAAGTTTTTCTGGATCATAACCTTGTTTTTCTTAGTATACCCATAGGTGATAATCTTCTCAGGGATCGGCTTAGATTAACTAAAACTACCAGACTGTTATATAAATCAGAATATGTCAGTTTTAAGTCGTAGTCAGACCCATCATTGCTCTATGTTTTTTTTTCTTTGTAAACTACCTCAGATGCTTTTCTGGCTATGAAATACATATATATTTAGGAAATTAAAAACTGTCATTGGATGATTGCCTGGTGATTGTGGAGTTGAGTTGGATGGCTCTAATGGCTGGGTTCATCCTAATTGTGATAATAAGATTCATCCATCTCTACCGGGTGAGGGAAACTTATTCTGGCTCTCCAGGCTCTGTTGGAGACACATTTCCTAATTTCATCTCCCTGAAGTCCTCTTCTCAGAGATGAACACGGGCTTTGCCTGTCTGTAAATGTCAATCATTTCTACAAACTTCAGTTATCATATATTATATTTTGATTCTCCTAATTAGATTTTTTCACATTATAACTTCTGCCTCAATTTCCTTGCTGTCAACTGTGTTCTGCCTCTAAGGAAGTAGCTCACTGTCTAGTTAATAGTATAAGTAACCCAAAGGGTAGTGATGTATCTCATTTGAAATATATCAGAGAAAGTGGGAGTGCTTGGCTATACATGGCCAGAGATCCTTGGACCCCTCTGCTGGTGCCATTGATTTTAATATTTATGGCAAAAATGTAGCAACTCCTACTAGTTATTAATTGGAATGCTGAGGTGAGGCCTGTGCTATTTTGCCAGCCAGGGAAAACATTCCAGTATCTTAGAAGAGAATTTAAATGTCTCCTAGGACAGAGAACATATTTGGTAGGCTCCATGCTTGAGCCTACCTTTGTGAAACCATTAACTCTTAAAGTTTGAGTTCCCTAGAATCTTTTGAGGTAATTTTAATTTACTCTTAAAGTTCTTATGTCCAAATCTTGTCTCTAGAAATTTTTAAGCTTAAGTTTAAAAATGCCTCAAGTGAAAGTTTCTTTAAAAAGAGAAACATTTAAGAATATGCACTTGTTGGGGAAATGGGTTACTTATACTCTTGGTTTATAAAAAATGTATAATAAGTATTCATGCTCTCTTTGTATATGGCTCATTGCAGTATCACTGCAGAATATTATCATTTTAGGAATCATTATTATACCATATATTGATAACCAATATAAATGTAATAGAACTTTGATTCTACAGTCTCCAAGAGCTGTAATTTGTATACGTGCCCCTAATTGTTTACTTCTTTTTATTATAGGAGCCTATGGAGTTGTACTTAAATGCAGACACAAGGCAAGTACATAGTTTTTAAAAAGAAAATATATATATATATTTAACTCTTTTGAGACTAATGTAGTGTTCCGTGCATGTGGGCATATAATAAAAACTGGCTATGATGATGATGTTTAATAAAGGAGAATTAATATGGGAACCCTGAAGAAAGAGACTACTTTGGGTAAGCTTTATCATGATTAAGTAGTTGTTAGTTCTTTACAGTCATGTGCTCTTTTTTTCAACTGACCTATGTTTAGGTGAAAAGCTGCCTAATGGGAAGAGAGAAAAGATTGTAGAGAAGAAATCAAAGCAGTGACAGATTTAATTTATGTTCAAGTACTTAAGAGCAAGGAGGAGTTTCACGTCAATATTTTTCTTATAGACCCAAGAACTTGGATTGCTTATTGGGTCAGAATCCAGATTTTGAAGGGTAGTGGATAGGTGTTTGGTTATGAAATAGGGCTTGGGGTAATAGTGTATGATTATGACTATTAGCTGTGGTTGATCACCCTTGAACAGCCTTGAAATGAATCTTATATATATAGATTTTTTGACTATGATTACTAATCACCAGTTATTCAGGAAGGTTATTTCAAGTTTCCATAGGTGTTGCTCAGTGTTGAGCATGTTTTACTCAGAGACTAGCTTTAAGATGGCAAGTGTTGAAGCTGTAACAATTTCAAACATTAGGTTAAATATTTTTCTACTATGGTATACCTAGTTTGAATATTAATATCTGGCCTCATACTATTTTGTGTATAATTTGTTAAGACCAAGGTTTAAAGTTTTTTGTGATATTTTATATTGATATAATTTATATCTGAGATGAGCTTAGCAATTTAGCCTAAGCCATTTAATTTAAACTCTCAAATCTGTCAGTCTGTCATATATGTATGTGTGTGTGTGTGTATATATATATATATATATACACACACACACATAAAGATGATATAATTTTTATGTTTGCTTTTTCTTTCCCATTGTACAAAATATTACTTACATTTTGAATTTAAGGCTTCATGACAGTTGATATACTTTGGGTTTTACATCACAAATCTCTTTAATTCAAATAATTTTTTTAAAAAAATTTATTTATTTTTGGCTGCATTGGGTCTTCATTGCTGCGCGTGGACTTTTCTCTTGCTGCTGTTGTCTTCGTTGCGGTGCTCGGGCTTCTCATTGCGGTGGCTTGTAGTGGAGCATGGGCTCTAGGCACGTGGACTTCAGTAGTTGTGGCGCACGGGCTTAGTTGCTCCACGGCATGTGGGATCTTCCCGGTCCGGGGCTCGAACCCATGTCGCCTGCATTGGCAGGCGGATTCTTAACCACTGCGCCACCAGGGAAGCCCTAATTCAAAGAATTTTCTGTTATTCTTGAAATTGGGTGTTTGAGTTATTTTATGTTGATAATAGTTATCTGAAGATCTCTGCCAGTGAATCCTAAAAAAATGGTTTGAATACTGTTGGCTCTTGATTCAGGTTGACTAAGAATTTAAAATAATAAATTAAATATAATCAAAATAAATTTAGCACCTTAAATTCCTAATTAAGAGATATCACTGCAGTTTGAAATTAAACAAATAGAAAGCTCTCTAGTGAAGTGCTGTGCTTTTAAGGAGGTGCCTTCAGTTAAAATAAATTTAGGAAGCTTTAAAAAAAATAAAATTCTTGGGTAGATACTACTCAGGGGAAATAGGTTGTTAGTGTCCAAATTAAATTTGACTCTTTCATGAACATAATACCCCTTTTTGTACTGTGGCTCTGTTGATACAACATAACAAATGGAAGCTTCAGTTCTTAGTCTTAATCCTTGAATTTTAAAACCCAGGGATTTCTGATATATAATGCCAAATCTTCCAACAGTATTTTCTCTGAGTCGTTGTCACACTTCTTTCCGTGACCTTTTCCCCTATACTTTCTTTTTTTTAATTAAAAAAACTTTTTTTATTTTTTAATAGATCTTTATTGGAGTATAATTGCTTCACGATAACTGTGTTAGTTTCCGTTGCACAACAAAGAGAATCAGCCATATGCATGACCTTATCTAAGCTCTCCTGCCTTTTATGTAGAAATAAAGTTTATTAGTTGAATGCATTGTTTTTATCTTTCCATATATCTGGTTTACTCATTTGTTAAAACATGCTTGTTAACTGTACCTCGTTCTCATAATACACACTATTAGTGCCAGCAAGATGGGCTCAGAGTGAAAGTGGACGAGAACAGGCATCTCTGCTCTTGGGAAACCGACTCTAATAAACGTGAACTCTGATTCTTAGTGGCCATGTGCAAGGCATTTTGAGTTGCAAGGATGAATAAACCATAGTTTTCTTGCCCTTGTATGTCTTATGGTCTGTCTGAATAGATAGAAGAATAGATAAAAAATAACCTGTGAGATTGCTGCAAATGAGATTGCATCTAAAAAAGTACCTCTTTTTACTGCCCTTCACTAAATGAGGGCCCTACAGAGCAGCTGTCTGAGTATCGTTGCTTTTTCCTTTCATGTACCTAAAAAGATAGCACTGGATGGAAAATTTGAAGCACAAATTTAGTGCCTAACTCACAGTAATATAAAATTCTTTCTAGAATTTGCAACGGTTTAGTCATTAGACTTCTTACAGTATACGCTTTTTTCAGCTAGAATCAGACCTTCAAATCTTTACCCCACTATCCAAAAATAGAGAATTTGATGCTTCTGATAAGATTTACCCATTAGGATCAAACAACTGGATAACTACGAAATCTCATAGTCAAAAATGGATATAATCCTCCCTTTTGTACTTATTATGTGTAAAGTGATCAAGCCCATATATTTTACATACCTTTTAAATTTTTGATAAAATGCTTATAAAAATGTATAAATCAGGTCTCTTGTGATTACTTACACAGGTACATATGATCACATGCATAAATTTGATCCCTTTCTGAGAATGTTGGCTATGATTGTATATATAATTAAATAATTCCTAGCATTTGGTGTATTTGAACAAGTATGAAAGAAAGTCACTGTTTTAATCTGTGTCCTGTTGCAAGAAATTTAGAGGTCATGTTTATAAACAGGTATATCTTGTCTTTTGTGAACATAATATGATGTTGGGCTATTCCAGACCAAAGATCATACTTCTTAATTTACTGAAATAAATGCTGCCCAATTAAAAAAGAAAAATGTAACTGTACTCTCTTTTTGACAACGTCTGTTTATTGTTATATATACGTATTGGCATGTATACGAACACTCTTATCAGTGACTATTAAACTCTTTATGGAGCTGTATGATTACTCGCCCTTGGAAGAAGTTCTGGCTTGGACCTTTGCCCTGCAAATATGCATTGCTGATTTTCTTTTTCTTTACGTGTCTGCTTTGAAGTGCCTGTGAGAGGGGAGGCATGTTTTACAGTACACTTTTCTTCCCAGAAACCCAAAAAGGTCATCCTCACAACAAAGTAGGGAGAATGGAATGGAGTTGAAATAGGGAGATGCGCGATTAGAACTTGAGGCAAGAGAGAGAATAGAGAGAGGTTGGAGATTGATGCTAATTGAGCCTAGGGCAGAGAAGTGCTGATTCATGTAGTTCCTTTCCTATGGCTGGGGTTGACTTATGAGAAGTTTTTGTTTGTTTTGAAGTAGTAGGTAACGAATGCTCTTGAATAGCTAGTTATACAAAGCTGTGAACAATCCAGTACTGGGGTACAGCTGTAAGTATTAAATAAATGATAAACTTGACTTAAATTACAGAACCAAAAAGGAAGGACACTGTAGAGAGCTTTTGCACAGTGATGGGTCCCTGTGGAGGGATTAAAGATGATCCCAAGGATTTGTGGTAAACTGGAAAAGCTTTGGTGTCATTTGTCTGACTGGGAAACTTGTAAAGGGTGTATAAGTTTGGAGGGAGAGATAATGAGTTTGACTTTCATAATAAAGAATAAAATGTCAACAGAATACCAAACCTGATATTAGTAAATACCACATATTGAGCAGCTACCATATATGGTAGATAGGCACTCCGTTCGATGTTTTACATTTAATCCCCACAATCCCCACTCTCATCCCTATTTTACATAGGAGGAAACTGAGTCAGAGAGAGGCTATGTAACGGGGCCAAGATTATGCAGCTGATAAGTGGCGAAACCAGGCTTTGATCCGACTCCAGAAATGGCTACCTTGAACCTGAGATGGAAGTGTGAAATGATATGAACCTTCCAAGAGGGAGTACAGAGCAGAGTGAAAGACATGTTTAAAACGATCATACTGAAAGGAGAGGGAGTAGACCTCTTGAAAGCAAGGAAGAAAGATTTTTTTAAAATGGTATTCACCAATAGTGTTAAAAATCCATAAAAAAGATCCATAATGATAAGGATTGAGGGGTGAGAAAATCCATTTCATTTAAGAATGCCAGTTATTAATGACTTCCTTAAGTCAAATGATACATAATGCCAAGTTGCAAGAGAGTAAGGAGAGAGTAGATAGAGAAGATCTGGATTGTGTCATTTTTCTCTTTTGAAAGTTTAGAAATGGATATTGAGAGTAGTAGGAAGAGTAGATTTGCTTAAATATTTTCTAGTTAGGAATACCCATATTTTCCCCTGCTAAAAGGCATTCTTTGGATGTTTGTTATTACTTAATAGTCACAAATTTGTCTTTTGTTATAAGCCTTCATTTTTAGCAAGCAATATGCATTTTGGATTAATGCTTCCATTTTTCTTTTTCAGATTAATTCTATTTTTCCACCAAAAAGCTGAATGATGATTTGGTTACTTTTTTTTTTAATCAAACTGTTTTGAGAAGATACTTGAGGAAAAGTCAATGAACCGTTATCAATTTAACAGATTATTTATAGTTGCCATCTAAAACCATACAGTTATTTTCTACTAGACCAAAATAAACTTATTTTTTCAGGTTTTTTCCCACATTAAATAAAACATGTTTTTCTTTAATTTTTAGTTTTAGGTTTTACATGTTATTTGAGTTTTTAAAACTTAAAAAAGATGTCAACAATGAGAAAGAATATATGGGATATTATATTATTTACTTTGTCATTTTATTCCTCATTTACATAAAAATAAGATGTAGTTTCTGGCTTTTGTGTGCAAAATTTCTAGCATTTGAAGAAGATTATAGCGAGGCTTGTGGTTTTTCATAAAGATTGCAAGAAGCTGGAAGTATTTCAGTATTAATTGATTATTTTATCATAATCTTTTTTAAAGTAATTGCACTGTCTGAAATTATGTGAATTTACTGCAGGTCATGAAGATTAATGAGATGTCAGTGTTAAACTGGACTTCAGGTCAGGAACAAAGATACTAGGAATCATTAATGGGGGAAAACATCTGCCTCTTCTTACAGAGGCACTCATGTAGAACCATTACTTCTGTGCAGTTTCCTCTCTTGACCAGGTTTTTGTTGCTGATCCAGCTGACTGTAGAACAGTCTCTGGAACACGACAAAAGTCTCACCAAAATCGTACTTCTTTGTACTATAATATTTTGTATTTCCAATTCTGCTAGTCTGTTGATATAGGAAAAACTACCCATGTTTCTGTTGTCTTGTTATCAGTAAAAGAAACAATGGCTCAGGTGTCAGTTTCCAGATGAGTCTGACTTCTTCAGGGAACCAGAAGAATCTGGGGCTTTTGCAGGCTTCCTAGTTGCCTTTATCCTCCCTGGATTTGTGTGGTTTTTTTTTTTTTTTGGTTTTTAGTAAATGAGATAAGGGAATGGTCAAATTAGAACTAGCCCCACTACTAGCTCTGCATGCATTGTCTACACAGAAGACTTTACCTCATTTGTCCTTCTTATAGTGACTCAGTTCCCCCCCCCCGCCCACTCCACAGCCCCCCAGTCTAGAGGACGAGTTGGTTGGAGCGCTAGATGGACTTTAAAGTCCCCTTTTCTGCCAATCATAAAACATAATTATTTCCTTCTTTAAGAGAGTATTCTTGGGACTTCCCTGGTGGTCCAGTGGTTAAGACTCTGTGCTCCCAATGCAGGGAGCCCGGATTCAATCCCTGGTCAGGGAACTAGGTCCCACATGCCTGCACACCACAACTAAGACCCGGAGCAGTCAAATAAATAAATAAACATTTTAAAAAAGAGAGAGAGAACATTCTTTCTACATCTTCTTAAGATGAGTAATTTCATTAGTCTTTGATAAATGTCTCTGCTTAAGGGATTTAACTAGTTCTTTAATGTGACTTTAGAACTTCAGGAACCAAAAATGAGTGTGAATCATTTTTCTACACAGCCTGAAATATATATTCACTGGAAATATAAGAAAAGGAACTGATCAACAAATGCCCGTATAGTGGACACTTTTAAATAGTTAAGCGTAACTCTATCAGTTGTTGAAATCAGTAACTGGAAAGTAGTGTGAGGGGATCTATTTTTATATAAAAAGTAACCCACCCCTGAAATACCATTAGAAGCTATAGTTCATATTCTGCAGTGCTTTTGAGCTTTACTATTTCCTTAATTTAAAGGTTTGTTTCCTATGTTAAAGCATTTTAATTAAAAAAATCAAATTGAATTTTTTTCTACCTCCTGTACTTAAAGCACTGTGTTCTAGGCATGGTATTACAAAGTAAAATTCAACCAAATATTTGTTTAAGAAAAATGTGTTGAGTGCCTGTGGGCCAAATCTGGCCCGCCACTTATTTTATGGAACATAGCCACACTCATTCATTTACGTATTTTCTATGGATGCTTTTGCACTAAAATGACAGAGTTAAGTAGTTGCAACAGAGACCGTATGATATACAAAGCCTAAAATACAGTATTTATTTTGTGGCCCTTCCTAAACAGAAAAAGTTTGCTGACTTCTAATGCTGAGCAGCCCTAACTAGGAGAATACAGTGGAAACAGCATAGTGGCCTCAGTGGACCAACAATCTCAGTTTCTATTTGTCTCTTTGCCCTTGGTGCTCTTGGAGTCTGAGGAATAGAATCAATAGTGTGGAACTTCCACTGAAAATTACTTTCCCCTTGAGCTGGGCTTGGGTAAATCTTTTGGCTGGCTAAGTAGGAAATTTTATATTGGTTACCTCATTCATGATCAACTGTCAGAACGGAGAAGTGGACTTTGCTAGGAACTGGGCATACAGAGACACATACAATCTATTCACCCTGACTGTGTTCCATCACTGGCCTGAATAGCTCTCTTTTCATCCAAAATGAATACAAAGAAGAAAACAGTCTCCACTGAGACTATGAAAGATTACTTGAGTTCAAGAGAAGGACATTCTCACAAATATGAAGAGTTAAATTCTTTGGAGACAAAAAAACTTGAGATGTCTTCCTAATATAATTCAAGTGGCCATAAATGAGAAATTAAGTTAAGAAGCAATAGTAATAATCTCTGTTTCAAGTACCTCTTAACTTCCAGGCATTGTGCTATGCTAGGTGCTTCTTTTCTTTTTTTAAAAAATAAATTATTTATTTATTTGTTTCTTTTTGGCTGCGTTGGGTCTTTGTTGCTGCGAGCAGGGGCTACTCTTCATTGAGGTGCGCGGGCTTCTCACTGCAGTGGCCTCTCGTTGCGGAGCACGGACTCTAGGTGTGCGGGCTTCAGTAGTTGTGGCTTGTGGGCTCTAGAGGGCAGGCTCAGTAGTTGTGGCACATGAGCTTAGTTGCTCCACAGCATGTGGGATCTTCCCGAACCAGGGATCGAACCTGTGTCCCCCTGCATTGGCAGGCAGATTCTTAACCACTGCGCCACCAGGGAAGTCCCATGCTAGGTGCTTTATCTTCATTACTCTTTAGATCCTCATAGCAACTATAAAAGTTAGAAAGAATTACCTTCCTTTAACATGAGGGAAACTGATGCTCAATTATAATAGGTTAATTTCCTGAAGGCCATATAAGTTAGTAGGTGGTAGAGCCAGGAAGTAAGCCTCATAGGCCCATCTTCTTTTTTTGTTTTTTAATCGATGAATAGTTGATTTACAATGTTGTGACCTTTTTTTAAAAAAAATTGAGGTAAAATTCACGTAATGTAAAACCAACCATTTTAAAGTGTACAACTCAGTAGCATTTAGTAAATTCACAATATTGTACAATCACTGCCTCTATCAAGTTCCAAAACACTTTGATCACCCCAAAAGAAAACCCCATACCCATTAAGTACTCACTCCTTGTTTCTCCCTCTCTCTATCCCTGGCAAACACCAATCTGATTTCTCTATAGATTTACCTATTTTGGATATTTCATATAAATGGGATCACATACAATTTGTGACCATTTGAGTTTGACTTCTTTCACTTAATGTAATGTTTTTGAGGTTCATCCATGTAGCCTGTATCATTACTTCATTCCTTTTTTATGACTGAGTAATATTCTGTTGTATGGACATACCACATTTTGTTTATCCATTTATCTGTGGATGGACATTTGGGTTGTTTTCACCTTTTGATTATCGTAAATAGTGTTGCTGTGAACTTCTGTGGTCAAGTTTTATTTGAGTCCCCGTTTTCAGTTCTTTTGGGGTATATAGCAAGAAGTGGAAATGCTAGCTAGGTATATGGGAATTCTGTCTTTAACTTTTTTGAGGAACCACAAAACTGTTTTCCTCAGTGACTGCATCGCTTTACATTCTTGCCAGCACTGTACAAAGGTTACAGTTTCTCCACATCCTTGCCAACACTTGTTTCCTTGTTTTTTTTTATTGTAGCCATCCTAGTTGATGTAAAATGGTATCATTTTGTGGTTTTGATTTGCATGGCACTAATGATTAGTGATGTTGGACGTCTTTTCATGTGCTCTTGGCTGTTTGTATGTCTTTGGAGAAATGTCTAGTCAAGTCCTTTGCCCATTTTTGATTAGGTTATTTCAACCATTTGTTGAAAGGACTTCTTTCTCCATTGGATTGCCTCTGCTTCTTTATCAAAGATCAGCTGTTTGTGTTGAGTCTAGTTTCGGGTTCTATGTTCTGTTTCATTGATCTGTGTGTCTATTCTTCACCAATATCATACTGTCTTGATTTACTGTAGCTTTGTAGTAAGTCTTAAAGTCAGGTAGTGTCAGTCCTCCAATTTTGTTGTTCTTTTTCAGTATTGTGTTGGCTATTCCAGGTCTTTTGCCTTTCTGTTTTATCTTTTAAATCAGTTTGTTGATATCCACAAAATGGCTTCCTAGGATTGGGATCGCATTGAATCTGTAGATCAAGTTGAGAATTGACATCTTAACAATATTGTGTGTTCTAATCAATGACCACAGAATATCTCTCCATTTGATTTTTCTCTCTTTGATTTCTTTCAACAAAGTTATTTAGTTTTTCACATACATATCTTACAATTGTTTTGTTAGATTTATACCTAAGTACTTTTTTTCTTTTGGTGATAGTATAAATGGTATTGTTTTTAATTTTTAAATTCCAGTTGTTCCTTGCTGGTGTATAGGAAAGTGATTGAAGTTTGTATATTAGCTTTGTATCCTGTGACCTTGCTAGAATTGCGTATTAGTTCCAGTGTTTTTTGGGGGGTAAATTCTTTGGGATTTTCTTCATAATTAGTCATGTCATCTGCGAACAAAATAGTTTTACTTCTTCTTTCCCAATCTGTATACCTTTTACTTCCTTTACTTGTCTTGTATTAGTTATGACTTCCAGTACAATGTTTAATACAGATGGTGAGAGAGGACATTCTTGTCTGGTTCCTGAGCTTAGTGGGAAGGCATGCAGTTTCTTACCATTAAATACGATGTTAACTGTAGGTTTCTTGTAGATGTTCTTTATGAAGTTGAGGAAGTTCTCTCTATTCTTAGATTGCTAAGAATATTTATCACAGATGGGTATTGGGTTTTGTCAAATGCTTTTCTGCATCACTTGGTATGATCATGTGGTGTTTTTACTTTCATCTGTTGATTATGAATTGATTTTAGGATGTTGAACCAGCATTGCATACCTGGGATAAATCCTACATAGTCAAGATGTGTATTTCTTTTTATACATTGCTGGATTTGATTTGATAATATTGGTTGAGGATTTCTACATCTGTGTTCATGTAGTTTGCCTTTCTTTAATGTCTTTATCTAGTTTTGGTATTGGTAATACCCTAATGTGTCCTCATAGAGTGAGCTTTGAAGTGTTTCTTTACTTCTGTTTTCTGGAAGAGATTGTAGAGAATTTCTTCCTTAATTTCTTCCTTAAATGTTTGGTAGAATTCACCAGTGAAACCATCTAGGTATGGGAGTTTCTTTCTGGGAAGTTTATTAATTATTGTTTGAGTTTCTTCCATAGATAAAGGCCTATTCAGATTATCTGTTATTCCTTGTGTAAATTTTGATAGTTTGTATCTTTTAAGGAATTGGTCCACTTAGCTAAGTTATAAAATGTGTAGGCATAGATTTGTTCATAATATTCTTTTATTATCCTTTTAATGACCACATGATTGGTAATGATGACACTTCTTTGATTTCTGATATTAATAATTTGTATCTTCGCTCATTTTTTCTTGGTTATCCTGGCTAGAGGTTTATCAATTTTATCAGTCTTTGCAAAGAACCATTTTTTGTTTCCATTGATTTTTTTCACTACTGAGTTCCTGTTTTCAATTTCATTGATTACTGCTATAATTTTTATTGTTCTATCCTTTTATCCATTTGCTTTAGTCTTAAGTTGTCCTTCTTTGCCTTATATCCTAAGGTAGAAGCTTAGGTTATTGATTTTAAGTCTGTTTTCTTTTCTAATATATGCATTCAGTGCTATAAACTTTTCTCTAAGCCCTGCTTTTGCTGCATCATACAAATTTTGATTTGTATTTTCATTTTCATTTAGTTCAAAGTATTTTAAAAGTCCTCTTTAGATTTCCTCTTTGACCTATGTATTATTTAGAAATGTGTTGTTTAATGGCTAAATATTTTGAGATTTTTCCATCTATCTTTTTGTTATTGTTTTCTAGTTTAATTCCATTGTGTGAGAAAATACTTTGTATGATTTTTATTCTTTAAAATTTGCTAATTTGTGTTTTGTGGTACAGAATTTGGTCTACCTCGATGAATATTCCATGTGAGCTTGAGAACATGTATTCTGCTGCTTTTGGATGAAGTATTATGTAAATGGCAGGTAGATTTAGTTGCTTGATGGTGCTATTCAATTCACCTATCTTTATTTTCTCTCTTTTGTTTTTTTGGCTACTGAAAGGGGGTGTTGAAGTCTCCAACTATAATAGTGGATTTGTCTATTTCTCTTTGCAGGTCTATCTTT
The DNA here is from genome assembly GCF_026419965.1 of Kogia breviceps. Classification (NCBI taxonomy): domain Eukaryota; kingdom Metazoa; phylum Chordata; class Mammalia; order Artiodactyla; family Physeteridae; genus Kogia; species Kogia breviceps. The sequence continues at coordinate 119,635,153 of NC_081330.1, read as the reverse complement.
TGCCTCATATATTTTGTTTTGTTTTGTTATTTTGTTCAGTATTTTTATTTAATTTTTTAACAGACAATTTATATACCTCCCCCACCCCTTCCTTTTTTTTTTTTTGCGTTACGCGGGCCTCTCACTGTTGTGGCCTCTCCCGTTGTGGAGCACAGGCTCTGGATGCGCAGGCCCAGCAGCCATGGCTCACGGGCCCAGCCGCTCCGTGGCATGTGGGATCTTCCTGGACCGGGGCACAAACCCGTGTCCCTTGCATCGGCAGGCGGACTCTCAACCGATGCGCCACCAGGAAAGCCCCCCCCCACCCCTTCCTTTAAGTTAGTGTGACAATTTTCCATAATAAACTACTTAAAGAGAAGCTTTGGTCAAGAATGGAATGAAATAGCAAAAGAAAAAAACAAACAAAAAAAACCCCCAAATCATTGCTGCTTTTAAAAAGCCAACACTTTCACCAATTACACTCAAACAAAACACACAACAAGGTTTGCGCCATATGCGTCTTCAGTGTTTCCTGGAGGCTGGCTCTCCTCCCCATGATGCAAATGGCGGAGTTGCTCGGTGCAGCCTGTCTGTCCTCATGCTGGATCTAGGAGGCTCGCTCAGCTTCACATTATCCAAAGGCCCGGGATAGAAGACTCTAAGGTCTTGAAATCCCAAATGGTCATGGCTCCGTCAATGCCAGTAGTGCAAAATTTGTGACAATCTTGCTTGTCCACCTCATAAATAGACACTTGAGTGATGCTGTTCTGGTGCAGCGTCTCCAGGGCTGCGTTTCGGTCCTTGGTTGTGGCCCACTTGTCCATGTTGCAGAAGCACTCCATGGCTGACATGTTGCACTGTATGCTCTGTTTCGGGATGTCTAGCTTGGAGACGAAGGTCAAGCAGCCACATTTGTTGTAGTTAAAGAGCATGGGGCAGCAGTCATGGCCAGCAGCCACAACGCTGTTCTCCGAGACGAACGACACACTCTGGAGGGGCAGGAGCTCTGTCTTCAGAGTTGAGACCGGAACGCTTTTTTAGGCATCAACAACAGACACGGTGCCATCGTGGCTGACCCAGGCCAGGTGGCTCCCGCTGGCGAAGAAGCTGACCCCATTCACCCAGCCGCCAGTGCCACTGCCACCAACCTCTGACATCAGCTGACCAAAAGGCATCTTGCTGCCCCAGGGCGTACTGGCGACTGTGGAGCAAATGGGGTTTTTTATGTGCTTGCTTACCCACCAGTCATTTTCTGACTCGAAGTAACAAACAGAAATGAGTCGTGCTCTGCTGCCCACAGCAAATTTGTTCTCTAGCGGGGACCACTTGACAAAAGTGGCTGCACAGTTAATTCTCAGGATCACCAGGGTCAGCTTCCAGACTCCACCTTTCTGACCCCAGACGTAGGCATTGTGGTCAGCCCCACAAGTGACAATGCGGTCCCTCCTGGGAGCCCAGTCGATACCTGTGATGTGTCTGTTGTGCTCCCTGAATTCATGAGCTTTCACCCACTGGCTCCCATTCTTATAGATGTGGACTTCGTGGTTATTGGGGCTAAGGGCAATCTGGGTACGATCCCTGTTCAGGCATGACAGGTGATTGGCTCTAGTAAAAATTGATGCAGGGACATTATTCTTAGTGTTTTCAAAGGATAGACAGCTGGGAGTCAGGGCCGTCTGGACAGGCTCGGAGCGTTGAATTCACAGACTCTGGTCAGAGGACACGAACAGGCTCCGGCGGACGCGGGCAGAGGACTGAGGCCCAGAGGGAGCCCCTTATATATTTTGATGCTGTCTTGTGTGGTGCATACATATTAAGGATTGTTATGCCTTCTTGGAGGATGTATCATTTTCTAATGCCCCTCTTTATCCCTGATTATTTTTCTTGTTCTGAAGTCTACTTTGTCTAAAACTGATATATCTATTCCAGCTTTCTCTTGATTAATATTAACATGGTATATCTTTCTTTATCCCTTTGCTTTGAACCTAGATGTATCTTTATATTCAATGTGAGTTTATAAAATCTACTCTGACAATCTCTTTTAATTGGTATATTTAGGCCATTCACATTTAAAGTGAGTATCAATATACTTGGATTAATATGAACCATGTTTGTAACTTTTGTATTTGTTATACTTCGTTTTTTTTAAACAATAACAGGTCCCCTTTTTCTACCTTCCTTGATTTCAGTTGACCATTTTGTATGATTCTCTTTTCTCTCCTGTCTTAGCATATCCATTATATTTCTTTTAAAAAGGGTTTTTAGTTGTTGCTCTGGAGTTTACAGTGTATATTTACAACTTATCTAAGTCTACTACCGGATAACTCTACTCTGCTTCTCAGATAGTACAGGTGCCTTTCATTTTACTTATCCATTTGCTATAATTAACAAATACGCTCTTACTATTATTACTTAGAACAGTTATCTATTAAGAATAGGAAAAATAGATTTTATTTTACCTTCATTTATTCCTTCTCCAATGCTCTTTCTTTCTTTGTGTAGATCTGACTTTCTGACCTATGTCATTTTCTTTCTCTGAAGAACTTTTTAAAACAGTTTTTACTAGGCAGGTCTACTGGTGACAAATTCCCTCAGTTTTTGTTTATCTGAGAAAGTTTTTATTTTTCCTTCACTTTTGAAGGATAATTTCACTGAATACTTCTAGGTTGGTGTTTTTTTTTTTTTTTTCTTTCAACACTAAATATTTCACTTCATGGCTTCTGACAAGAAGTCAAATGTACTTCTTATCCTTGTTCTCTATAAGTAAGGTGTTTTTTTCTCTCTGGCTTCTTTCATGATTTTCTCTTTGTGTTTGGTTTTCTGTAGTTTGAATATGATATGTTTAGGTGTAGAGTTTTGGGGTATTTATTTTGCTTAGTGTGCTTTGAGCTTCCTGGATGTGTGATTTGGTGTCTGTCATTAATTTTGGAAGATTCTCAGCCATTATTCCTTCAAATGTTTTTTCTCTTTTGTCTCATTCTTCTTCTGGTATTCCAGTGACACCTTTTGTAATTGTCCCATAGTTCTTGGATAGTCTTTTCTCCTTTTTAAAATTCTTTTTTCTGTTTGCATTTTAGTTTGGGAAGTTTCTCTTGACATATCTTTAAGTTCACTGATTCTTTCCTTGGCCATGTCCAGTCTACTGATGAGCCCATTAAAGGTATTATTCATTTTTGTTATGGTGTTTTTGATTTTTAGCATTTCCTTTTAATTCTTCCTTAGAGTTGTATATACTTACATTACCTGTCTGTTCTTGCATGTTGTCTACCTTTTCGATTAGAGTGCTTACCATAGTAATCACAGTTGTTTTAAATTCCCTGTCTGAAATTATCCCTGGTAATCCCCAAACCTGTGCCATATCTAAGTCTTGTTCTAATGCTTGCTTAATCTCCTCACACTCTGTTTTCCCTTGCCTTTTAGCATACTTTTTAGTGTTTTTTAAAAGCCAGGTAGGATATATTGGATAATAGAAATGGAGGTAAATAGGCCTGTAGTATAAGGTTTCATGTTAATTTGGCTAGGAGCTAGGCTGTGTTTAATGTTTGTTGTAGGTGTAGATGCCAGAGGCTTCAGTTTTCTCTAGTGTCTTTATTTTTAAAATTTTCTCTCCCATTATCTTTGGTTTTCCGTAAGAAGTCCTTTTTAAATAGAGTCTGCTTCTTGCAACTCTTTCCGTTGTAAGAGTTTCAGCTCTTCTTTTTTAGTCCTGATCTTGCTACTACTCCCTGCTAACTGGAATGGCAGCTACCCTTGCAAAATGCCCCTTTATTCACCACAGCATTCAGGACCACAGCACTAGTATAGATTGCATATTTCCCTCTCCAGAGACTCTCAGGATCAGATCCATGATTCTTTTCTTTTTTTTCTTTTAATTAATTAATTTACTTTTTAAATTTTTATTTTTGGCTGCATTGGGTCTTCGTTGCTGTGCGCAGGCTTTCTCTGGTTGCAGTGATCGGGGGCTACTCTTCATTGCGGTGCGTGGGCTCTAGGCACGTGGGCTTCTGTAGTTGTGGCACGCAGGCTTAGTTGCTCTGCGGCATGTGGGATCTTCCCGGGCGAGGGCTTGAATCCGTGTCCCCTGCATTGGCAGGTGGATTCTTAACCACTGCACCACCAGGGAAGCCCAGACCCATGATTCTTGACATCCTCTTTTACTTTCTGTCACCACCGAAACTCACTGGCCGTCCATTAGCCCAGAACCCTTGTCTCTGTACTGATCTGTACCTCCCTCTATCACATCCTGGTTCCTCCCATAGCCCTCCCACTGTCCCCTAGAGCTCCCGAACTGCCATTAATAATTTCTCCAATGGCCTCAATCTTGCCCCAGCCTCACAGTGTAATTTCACTTTTTGCCTCTGGGATTCTCTGCTTCTGCCAAGCAGATGCCTGAGGTAGCCCCCTCTGGCACCATTCTGCTACCTCTGCCTACTACCTGGTAACCATGCTGCCTGCCTTTGAGCTAGCTCCTTGAGTACAGTGAGTCCTTCCCTCTTCAAATTTTTGCCCATGCTGCTGCTTCACATGCAGCAGTTTTTCCAGTCTTTGCTTGGCTGACTCTATACATTCTAATCTGGGTTTCCTTGTGCTAATCTCTGTTGGTGCCTATTTGTTTCCTTCTTGGCACTTATTTAAATTTGCAATTGTATATTCACTTACTCACTTAGCCTTTTTCATTGATTCTAAGATATACATTTCCCCCCACATTTCTGAAATTGGGGCACATCTTACCCTGGATACCTTGATTGCTTTCTGAATGGTAAATAAAATAACGGTTTATATTATAATTAATTGTAATTAAAAAATCAATAAAATACTGTGCTTTTGATTATCTGTTCTGCTAGTTGATTGTGGGTCCCAAAGGAATCACAGTAGGAACCAGTGCCTGGTACAGTACCTGGCACCTAGTAGGCACTCCATAAATAATGCTTGGATGAATATAATTATCTGTTTGGGAGATGATGGCCCTAATATGTCTGAAGACGAATCAGTCAGTATATGCATGTAAATTTTTAATTCAGTGTCTGTGTTTGAGTTTTTAATCTTTGGAGATTGCCTTATTCTGGAATTGAAGATATTTAAATGTGTCTATTTTGTTCCCCTATTTATGTAAATTGTCCCATTATCAATATATGTACTTTCTTATTTAAGAGTATTTACTCACCATGTATGAAAAATGAATCCACATAAGCTTTTATCAAGTATCAGCAATTGCCTCTCATTAGGGGGAAGAATGAAGAAGGTACCAAACAGTAGCAGACTTGTAAGCTTTAGACAGTTTTGAGTGCTTGAACTTGCTTTTTCGTTTTACATCGTCCTCTAAGGAGTGCAGTCACTTGGCGTGCCTACTTCACTTTTAAGGGAAAGAACAGCGAACAGGCAGCATGAATGACTGGAGTGCCTTAGGCCAACTCCTCGACAGGGTTCAAGCTTACTCCACAGCTGGAGGGAAGGTATGGCTCTCAGTCCTTTTCATTTTCTGAATCCTGCTACTGGGGACAGCACTCAACCTGGGATGATGAGTAGTTTGCCTTTTGTTGTAACACTCGACAGCCTGGTTGTGAAAACTTCTGCTACGATAAGTCCTTCCCAATCTCTCACGTGTGCTTCTGGGTCCTGCAGATTGTATCTGTGTCTGTCCCCACACTTTTGTACCTAGCACACGTGATCTGTGTGATGCGAAAGGATGAGAAGTTGAACAAGAAAGAGGAGCAACTCAAAGTTGCCCAAACCGATGATGCCAGTGTGGAGGTGCACTTGGAGGAAATTGAAATCAAGAAGTTCAAGTATGGCATTGAAGAACATGGCAAGGTGAAAATGAGGGGGGGCTTGCTGTGAACCTATACCATCTGTTTCTTCTTCAAGACAGTCTTTGAGGTGGCTTTCCTGCTGAGCCAGTGGTACATCTATGGCTTCCACGTGAATGTGGTTTACAATTGCAAACGAGACCCCTGCCTCGTCAAGTGGACTGCTTCCTCTCTCTCCCCACAGAGAAAAAGAAGCATCTTCATCCTCTTCATGCCACTGGTGTCCTTGGTGTCTCTTGCCTTGAATATCATAGAGCTTTTCTATGTCTTTCTTAAGAGCGTTAAAGACCATGTGAAGAATCCAGAGCGTGAGCTTTACCACAATACATCTGGTCTGCCAAGCCCCTCCAATGGCTCCTTATCAGCTGTTGCTCTCTCCACCATGTCCCTTCACAGGGACAAACTGGTTCCTAGAGACAGAAACAGTTCTTCCTGTAACAGTTACAGCAAACAAGGAAGTGAGCGGAACCCTGCTAATTACAGCACATAGCAAGTTCGAATGGGACAGGCAGGAAGCACCGTTTCTAACTCACATACGCAGCGTTTTGATTTCCCTGTTGACAAGTGGAATTCTAAAAAAAATCTAGCTACTGGACACTGGCCATTGCAGCCCAGCAGCCGTTTTGCAGAGCCAGCAGTCATGCCACCAGCAGTGTAAATGACCTAGAAATCTACACACATGGTTGAAAGCATTACAGTTCTGCTCAATTGTTAAAGAAAAGGAAAGTGCAATAGACAGTGTACTTTTGTTTCAGTGGAGGGTGGTACTCAACAACCTCAGTAGTGAGGCTTAGCAGATACAAAGACATTAGCCTACCATGGTTCTTCTGAGATGTCTGGGATAGAAGGATGGAGAGAGAGGGATTAACAGAGGTACATGTTGATATTTAAAATGGTTGACTCAACTTGCGTTCTAAGTAAAAGTTGCACTAGGTGATGCATAAGTAAGGCCTTTTTCTCACCCATATTCCCCTAGAATGGTTCAGTGTATGTGAGAGTGATAGATATTTGCCACGTATTGGTATAAACAGATGCAGTATAAACTCACAAACATAGATTTTAAAATAATGCTCACAGTGTTCAAATTTGAGCTTTTCTCGTGGATTTTTTGGTGTGGGTCAAAATGATGTTTGCATTACATAATTTCTATTGTGAAAATAAAACACTGTTTTTTTCCTAACCCCCCCACCCCTAGTGTATCCTATTCTAGATACTGGTTCTATTCATTATAATTTTTTCTCTTTTGTAGAAAGATGTCATAAATGATTTCCTTTTTCTGAAATGTAATCATTGATGCTTGAATGATAGAATTTTAGTACTGTAAACAGAACTCGTTAATGTGAGAAACTTAAAAGAAATGCTTAGAGCTGGACTACTAAGTGTTCTTACATGAATTTTGCAGTAACTGACAGTTCTTACCTTTATCCAATTTAATAAACTCTACTGAATAAACATTATTTCGGGGCTTATATTCTTTTGAGTTTGACAGTCTTTTGGGGTGGCTAGCAGTTTTGATATTTGTCCTAAGATTTTATTTGGAATGCAAGAGAGGTTGAAAGAGGTTTGTGTATTATCCATGTAACTAATTTGTTTGAAATATATACCAAAGAAATCTAACCATTTCTTCAAATGTCTTTTTTAAAGCTCATCACAGATGATTGGTGAAAATGCTGAGCTTAATACTTTATTCTTGCACGGCAGCTACATAAGCAGTTTTGTAAAGTGAGAAATACTAATTTGTTTAACATTTCACATTGAACTACTGTCATGTTCAGCTTTACTGCACGCAACGTAGACCTAGCCCATCATATATTCTAGAGAGTGTTCTTTGTTCAATAAAGTTTTAAGAGAGCAGTCTGCATCACTGCCTTCTCTGAGAGCTTCTAGCTGCACTGACCTTCCTAGTCTTTTGAATTCTTCACTGATACATCTTTAAGCAAAATACGCTAGAATAGATTTTTGGAGATGGAATTGTGGAGACTATGTTAGAGAAGGTTTTAGTATTAGCATTTTTAATTATATGTAGCAGGATCACAGATATACTTACTACTTTCAGATGTGCAAAAAAATGTAGCTTCTTTGTTTTTCTTTTAACTGATCTACTCTTCATCAGAAGCTTCCTCCCACCCCACAGGGCACCGGGGGAAGGTGAAGCTGGGGATAGCATTAAGCCTGCCAATCCATCTGACTGCATCTTGCTCTGACAGTCTCATTTGGAAAACCCATTCTCTTGGTTCAGTCAAGAGTGTTTTACATTTCCTCCTCACAAACCTTTTCTTGAGGAAGAATGACTATTATTTTCTAATGGGGTGTGTGTTTCTGTGGAAGACTGCAAAACTCCTGAAACCTTGGAATCAGATTGGACACTGCCACCCTCACTTCCTGTTTCACATTAATTTTCACCTATTGCTTGCTTGATTTTCTTTAATTTTTATCTTGAGATACAGATTCACATGCAATTATAAGCAATAATAGATTCCATATATCCTTCAACTCATTTCTCCCAATAGTAAGAGATATGGGAACATATGTATATGTATAACTGATTCACTTTGTTATAAAGTGGGTTATAATTTTTTTTAACATCTTTATTGGAGTATAAGTTTTACAATGGTGTGTTACTTTCTGCTTTACAACAAAGTGAATCAGTTATACATATACATATGTTCCCATATCTCTTCCCTCTTGAATCTCCCTCCCTCCCACCCTTCCTATCCCACCCCTCTAGGTGGTCACAAAGCACCGAGCTGATCTCCCTGTGCTATGCGGCAGCTTCCCACTAGCTATCTATTTTACATTTGGTAGTGTATATATGTCCATGCCACTCTCTCACTTCGTCCCAGCTTACCCGTCCCACTCCCCATATCCTCAAGTCCATGGTCTAGTAGGTCTGTGTTTTATTCCCATCCTACCCCTAGTCTCTTCATGACATTTTTTTTCTTAGATTCCATATATATATGTTAGCATACGGTATTTGTTTTTCTCCTTCTGACTTACTTCACTCTGTATGACAGACTCCAGGTCCATCCACCTCACTACAAATAACTCAGTTTCATTTCTTTTTATGGCTGAATAATATTCCATTGTATATATGTGCCACATCTTCTTTATCCATTCATCTGTTGATGGGCATTTCGGTTGCTTCCATGTCCTGGCTATCGTAAATAGAGCTGCAATGAACATTTTGGTACATGACTCTTTTTGAATTATGGTTTTCTCAGGGTATATGCCCGATAGTGGGATTGCGGGGTCTTATGGTAGTTCTATATTTAGTTTTTTAAGGAACCTCCATACTGTTCTCCATAGTGGCTGTATCAATTTACATTCTCATCAACAGTGCAAGAGGGTTCCCTTTTCTCCACACCCTCTCCAGCATTTATTGTTTCTAGAGTTTTTGATGATGGCAGTTCTGACCGGTGTGAGATGATATCTCATTGTAGTTTTGATTTGCATTTCTCTAATGATTAATGATGTTGAGCATTCATTCATGTGTTTGTTGGCAAAAATGGGCAGAAGAACTAAATAGACATTTCTCCAAAGAAGAGCATATAGTTTTGTAAGAAACTAGCATACTCTTTTTCCAGAGTGGTTTCTATTCCCATCAGCAGTGTATGACTGGTCTCGTTTCTCCATGTGCTCACCAGCATTTGGTATTATCACTCTTTTTTATTTTAGCCATTCTGATAGGTATGTAGGTGATCTCATGGTAGTTTAAATGTGCATTTCTGTAATGGCTAATAATGTTGACTGTCTTTTCATGTGCTTATTTGGCATCTCTGTATCCTCTTCAGTGAAATATCTGTTTGTATCTTTTGTCCATTTTCTAGTTGAATGTTTGTTTTATTACTGTTCAGTTTAAGGAGTTTTTAAAATATATATATTCTGGATTAAAATCCTTTGTTGGATGTGTTTGAAAATATTTTCTTCCAGCTTGTAGCTTGTCTTTTCATTGCTTAATAGAGTCTTTCACAGAGCAGAATATTGTAATTTTGATGAGGTGATTTAACAGTTTTTTTCCTTGTAAGTATTGTATTTTTGGTGGTAAGTCTAAGAACTCTTTGTCTAGTCCTTTATCCTAAAGATTTTCTCCTTTGTTTGCTTCTAAAATTTTATAGATTTACATTTTGCATTTAAGTCCATGATCCATTTTGAGTTAATTTTTGTATAAGTTGTTTGAGAGATGTAGGTTGAGGCTTTTTGTTTTTTGGCCCTGTGGATGACCAGTTGCTATAGCACCACTTGTTGAAAAGTCTCTCCTTCCTCCATTGAATTTCTTTTGCAGGCAAAAATCAGTTGAGCATATTTGCGTAGCTTTATTTCTGGATTCTCTGAGGTGTCCCATTGATCGATGTGTTTATCCTTCTGCCAGTATCATGGTTTCTTGACTACTGATATGTAGCTCTGTAGCAGGCCTCAACATCAGATATAGTGATTCCTCCCACATTATTCTGCTTTTTCGAAATTTCTTTAGCTATTCCAGGTCATATGCCTTTCAATTTCTGTTTTAGAATAAGCTTTCCTATATCTACAAAACACTTGCTGGGATTTTAATAGGAATTACTTTAAATTTATACATCATTTTGGGGAGGTTTGGCATCTTGTTAAGTCTTCTGATACATGAGTACAGTATGTTTCTCAATTTATTTAGGTTCTCTTCAATTTTTTTCATTAACATTTTGTAATTTTCAGGATACAGATCCTACAGATTTTTTTTTTTTCTTTTGCGGTACGCAGGCCTCTCACTGTTGTGGCCTCTCCCGCTGTGGAGCACAGGCTCCGGACATGCAGGCTCAGCGGCCATGGTTCACGGGCCCAGCCGCTCCGCGGTGTGGGATCCTCCCGGACTGGGGCACGAACCTGTGTTCCTTGCATCGGCAGGCGGACTCTCAACCACTGCGCCACCAGGGAAGCCCTATAGATATTTTTTTAGGTTTATATTTCATTTCCTTGGAGCAATTGTAAATGGTATTTTGCTTCTAATTTCTGTCTCCACATATTTATAGTTTGTATATAGAAATGTGATTGATTTTTGTGTGTTTATCTTGTATCCTACAATCTTGCTATAAACTCACTAGTTCTAGGAGTTTTTTGGTGGATTCCTTGGGATTCTATATGTAGACAATCATGTCATCTGCAAATTGTGTCCATTTTATTCCTTTGTTTACAATGTGTTTGCTTTTTATTTCTTTTTCTTCACTTATTACTCTGATAAGAACTTACAATACTGTGTTAAGTAACAATGATTAGAGCAGGCTTTCTTGTCTTGTTTGCGATCTTAGGGAAAAAGCATTGTCTTTCACCATTAAATATGATGTTAGCGGTAGGGTTTTGTGGATGATATTTATCAAGTTTAGGAAATTACCTTCCATTCTTAGCTTGCCAGAGAGTTTCTTTTTTTTTTTTGAAATCACGAATGGGTATTGGATTTTGTCAGATTCTTCTATTGCATGATTTTCCTTCTTTACCATGTTGATATGGTTTTCAAATATTGAATCAGCCTTGCAATATCTGGAATAAATCCAACTTGGTCATGGTGCATACTTCTTTTTATATATCACTGGATTTGATTTGCTAATATTTTGAGGATTTTTGTGCCTGAGTTCATGAGCGATATATCAGTCTATAGTTTCCATTTTTTGTGCTGTCTGACAGGGTTTTGGTATCTACATAGTAGTAGGCTCATAAAATGAGCTAGGAAGTATTTCTTCCTGTTCTAATTTCTGGAAGAGATTATGTAAAATTGATGCTGATTCATCTTTAAATGTTTGGTAGAATTCTCCAGTGAACCCATCAGAGCCTGAAGATTTCTTTTATTGGAAACTCTAAAATTACAAGTTCACTGTATTTAATAATTATCTGACTATTGTTTATTTCATCTTGATTAAGTTTTGGTAGCTTGTGGTTTTCAAGGAATTGGCCCATTTTTTTGTAAGTTGTCAAATTTATGAGTGTAAAATTTGTGGTATTTCTTTACTATCCTTTGAATGGCTCCAGGATTGTAGACATCTCCCCTATTTCATTCCTGATATTGATGATTTTTGTCTTCTCTCTTTTTAAAAATCTTTAGCAGTCTTGGTAGAGGTTAATCAACTTTATCAGTTTTTTTGTGGAAACAGATTTTGCTTCATTGATTTTTTTCAGTCATTTTCCTGTTTGAAATTTCATTGCTTTCTGCTTTTATCTTTATTATTTCCTTCCATGTTGCTTTGGGTTTATTTTCTTTTTCTAGTGTAGAGGTAAGAATTTAGATTATTGATTTGAAACCTGCTTTTCTAACATGGATTTTAGTCCTATAAATTTCTCTCTTAGTATTGCTTTAGCTGCATCCCACATATTTTGATATATTTTCATTAAGTGATATGAAATTAAAATTTCCTTTTGACTTCTTTGTACGATGGCTGCTTTGAAATCTTTATCGGATAATTCTGACATCTCTGTGTTAGCAACTCGATAGTCTTCTCTCATTCGTGTTGAGGTTTTTCAGGTTGTTAGCATGACAAGTCATTTTCTATTGAAACCTGGACATTTTGGACATTATGTCGTTAGATTCGACTTTATTTATTCTTCTGTCTTATCTGGCCTCCTTTGACATTCCTCTGGCAGGGGAGGGGGCACCAGATGGGGATGGAAATTTGGTTTCCTCAGTTTGCCTCCATTGACACCCACTGGAGAGGGCCTCCTTGTGACTGGTGTGGTTGGGAGTTGGGCTCTCCACTAGGCCTCTGTTTGTAATAGGGACTGGATGGGCACACAGATGAGACCTCGAGAGCATGTGGCCGTTACCGCACAACTGTTAGTGTGAGATCCTTGGCGTGGTGGTTAGAGGTCGAGCTCTGCCAGTGGCTGGCCAGACAGACAGTGGTCCTCGCGGTGGAGAGCGCGATGAGAGGCAGATGGCGGCTGTCAGGTGAGCTCTGGGGGCCCAGGGGACAGGCTGTGGGCTGTGTCCCAAAGAGCTCCGGAGCCCTCACCACGGCTGCCCGCTGGCCAGGCCCAGGCCTTGAGGTGACGGTAAGCCTGTCCCCCATCCCCGCCTCTTTGACCTAATGGCGGTGGCGGTCTGCATGGGTCACAGTCCACAGGACCTGCCCCCCCAACCCCCTTTGGGCGGCCTGAGGGCCGGCTGGGTCCTGGTTGCCTGGCTCCCTCAGTGATGATGGCTGGGTGGGCGCCGCCAGCTGAGAGCTGCCTCTTCAGCTGGGCCTGGGCACTTGTGGGAGGACCCAGACCGAGTGCTGGGCGAATGCTCCCGCTCAGGGACCCTCTTTTCTTAGCCAGGCCCTGGACCTTGGAGGGCGAAAGTCGATCCTTGGAACCTTGCCCTTTCTTATCAGAACAGGGAATAACATTTGTTTAGGTGGAGGTCTACAGGAACATCATGACCTGATCTCAGGAACAAAGGATCTGACACCAAGAAGTTTGCAACAACTAACCACACTCCTCCCTCACCTTTCTTATAAAAGGGCTTTGTTGAAAGCTTTTGGGGAGTTCAGGGTTTTTAAGGCATGAGCCACCCGTCTCCTTGCATGGCCCCGCAATAAACCTTTCTCTGCCCCAAACGCTGACGTTTTGGTATCGTTTGGCCTCACTGCGTGTCGGGCGCACGGACTTGCATATGGTAACGTGTTGACCACCCTGGTTAGGAGGGGCGGGAGGGGCAGGTGTGCCTTGTTACTGCTCCCCACGTGGCCTCCACTGACACTACCCTGGCAGGGGACTGGGTCTGCTTCCCACTCTGCCTTTGCTGGTGTGAATGGAGTCACAATTTTTACTGTTTCATCTGGCTGCAGTAGAGTGGTTATTGTCTAAAAGTTTTCCATCTTGCTAGGCTGCTCCTTTTCTGGTCTTTTAGCTCGAGAGAGAGCAGGCTTTGGTTGGGGCTATGTTTTGTCTGTGTCATGGGCATTTTGGGGTTGCTTGTTGAAGTAGTTTTATTAGAGTTGCTTTAAAATCCCTGTCAGATAATTTCAACATTTATTTCATCTTGGGTGTCTCCTCTCATTCAGGTTGTGACTTTCCAGGTCCTTGGTACAAGTGAGTTTTTATTCTATCCTGGTCAACTTGTATATTATGAGACTCTGGATCCTTTTTGATTTTTTTTTGTTAAGCAGGCAGCCTCCCTGTCGCGGGATTGTGTGAGGGTCGGGTGGGGCGTGTATGTTCAGTTTCCTGCTCGGCCCCCCTGATGCCACCTCTGCAGAAGTGTTACTCTTACTCCCGCTGCCTCCTTGCAGATGGATGGGGCAGGTGTTCAGCTCCTCACTTGGCCCTGCTAATACCTTCCCAGAGAAAGTGGACCACTAATTCGCACTGCCTCTGCTCTGTCCTGCAGACACTGCCCTCGCAGGGGCGCCAGAGTACTGTTGCCTGCTTTGCCTAGGGGAAGATAGAAGATCAGCTCAGGGGCTGGACCCGCCAACACCACAAGAGGGGAATGGAGCGCTGCCTGCTTCTGCCAGGCTGGGGATGGAAGATTAGGTCCCTGCTTCCTCGGGGGCGGGAGTGGGGGGTGGAGAGACAGAGAGAGAGACAGAGAGAGAGAGAGGGAGAGTGTGTGTGTGTGTGTGTGTGTGTGTGTGTGTGTGTGTGTGTGTGTGTGTGTGTGTGTGTGTGTAAGAGTGTCTACCCGCTTAGCCCCCCTGAAACCTCAGTGGGGTGGTGGTGCAGTTTTTCCATTCATGTTTGCCTGAGCAGGGTGAGTATTGCCAGAAAGATTTTCCATTGTTAGCTCATCCTTTTCTTGGTCTTTTAGCAGTGGGAACAGGCTTTTCTTGGCACTTTTTTATATTTGTCTCTTGTCGGTTCCAGGTCAGAGGCTTCTGTGGCACCCTGTTGGGGATACATGGGAGACAATGAGGAATCCCAGGGAACTCACTGCCGTGGTGTTCCTCAGGTCCTGAAATCTCTAGGCACTCGTCCTCATCCTTTCTACCCTTTCTTCCTATCTTTGTGTGTTATGTACAGGGGGTTTTAGTTTTAAGAAGAAGGACCTGGGAGAAATGGGGCTACTCCATCTTTACCAAAAGTACAAGTTTTCGTGTGTGTGAAAATTCTGTAAATACCATTTATGTGATAATAAACATCAGTTCATTCTTCATATATACCATGTATCAGACACTGTGATTGAGACTTAGTCCTTACCTTCAGAGATCTCACAGTTTTATGGAGTCAAAGTCCTGTGAAATAGATTTTAATTTGCCCCATGGCATTCAGGTAAAAACACAGTTTTTTATTTTAGAAATAAAACAATCTAACTCCACACCACCTGGCTTGTTGGTGTTACTGGCTCTCCTTTGCTTCCCATGGACTGATAGAAGCCTCCTTTGCTTTATGACACACCAGGCAAATGGGGCAAGGGGCGTAGTCCTTAGTGCTTTGTTGTTACCCTGGTTACCATTGCTTGTTACTCAGGTTACCATTAAACCCTTTGCCAGGAGCTGTGCTCCAATGGGCATTGGTTCCCTGGCCCCAGCTCTCCAGGCTGTGGTGCTTAGTGATCAGACTGGAGGGATCTCTTCAAGCACCACCACTGTCCCAAGTCCTAGACACTCCTCTGCCTCCTGCAGAAGCTGCAGCCCCGTAATCCTCCCAGTCCAGGAGGAATGTCAGCTTTCTTTGACTTTAGCATATTGGACGGGAAGTTTGGCTTTACTGTGAGTATGGACTTTATGTAGTAAGGACTATTAGTTCTCTCCAGGGTCAGGAGAAGCCCCTCAGGGACAAATCCCATGCTCTTGGCTTTCCTCTGGAAACTTGCTTTAGTGATTTGGGAATGCCTGCAGCACAGCATTTTGAACTTGATGATGGTAATAACTGTAATAACATTTAGCTCATGTGCTGTTCTGAACATTTTCCTTGTATCCTCTCATTTAATCCTGATAGCAACCTCAGGAATAAGTGATATCGTTAGACACAGTTTTCTGGTCTAATGCTCTGCTAATTGATGCTTTTCCATTAGGCAAAGGAAATTGAGGCACCGAGAAGTTAACAAACTTGCCTAAAGTCTCTCAGCTAGTAGATGGTAGAGCCAGGATTCAAATCCAGGCAGTGTGGCTCTGGATCTGAAGTGCTCACGCTTCTTCTGGATGTGTGACATCCTTTGACTTTCAGTTTGTTGTATTATTATTTGTTTGAAATCAAGATTGTGTCTGAAAGAAGTGCTTCTGGGCTTCTGAAAGTTATCACAGAATTAAATGTAATTAAACAGTGTTTCTAATTAGAAACACTTTTTGTTTTCTTTCTTACGAAACCATATAGATAGATCTGGCAACAGGAGTATGAAAAATAACCTGTACATATCTTATATTTTAAACTGGAGTTTATAGTCCTCTAATAATCATTTTTAAAAATTTGTTTCTTAAAGTAGGAAATAATGATTTTGTTAGAAATTTCTGCCTTTTTCTTTGGTTGTTTAGGGCTCAAGAGAAAATTTAACCAGATTATTTTTTATGATATATCTATTATTTATCACAGTTCTTTATACAGTTGTGACATTTTCTATTGCTTTAGGTGCCTTTTTGTTCAAATACAGGTAGTAGAATAACTAGAAGGATGTGATTCACAAGACATTATATGAATATTATCCATGTCCTTAGATTTAAATTCTACTTTAGGGGCTTATTATAAAGTGGTTATAATGTAGCCAAGTTCCTTTGTTCAGAAAAGATTTGTGCTGCCCTTTAACTTGATTTTTCAGTGAAAATATGTAAATTTTTCCATTCACTTAAAATGTGGAATCAAGTTTCATTTACATATATATTGTATGTACTTGATAGTATAATCTAACAGTTTATTCTGTTCCTTATAAACACACAGTGTTGAATATAAAATTTCTGCCATGTTTTGTTAGAGAATAATGTATGATTTCTCTTAAAGTCATCCATTAATTTGCGTTTTTTCATACCATTGGTTCTTAAATTTCTACAGGCACTTTCTCACTATGTGATTTATCCGAATAACTGCGTGATTTATCTGAAGCAGACATCTTTTTCAAATTTGTATTGATTTATCATCCATGCTGTTTAAATACATTCTTTGTTGATATATAAAGATTCTTTGTTAGTTCTGGCTCAAGAGAAACCACAGGAGTGAGCTTTGAAACTTAAAATGTAATTCATTAAGCAGACATCTGTTAAAACACCTGCTATAGTGGGTCCTGCTGGATGTTTGGAATAAAAAACAGGAAGGACATGATTAGTGATTGTAGAGAACCCACATTCTGGAAGGGAAAGGCTCATGACAGAGTAATGATTGGGATGTGGTCTCTGCCCTTGAGGAGTTCTTGGGCCAACAGAGAATGAAAATGTCACAAAACAGATCATTTCAAAACTCAGGGGATTGGTCCTTTTAACAAAAATAATATTTCAGTCTTTATTTTCTGTGATGTTTTTAGTTATGATAAAATTTACATATCCCGTTTCTATGCCCTGTGTGTCCATTGCCTCATTTCTTCTTGGTCCCTGTAAGATCCTTAAGAAGTACTTAGAGCAATTGAACTGCTTAATTCACCCAGCCCACCCATTTGGAGGCCTTTCTGCTAGGTCTTCGGGGCGAGAGTTCTGTCAAGTGCCTGTACTCTTGGATCTTAACTGTGGTCTGAGGTGGGCATTGAGGCAGGATTGCAAACCAGAGATTCCAGGGAAGTTGTGGTAAGAGCTTGGTAGGAGGTGTGGTTAGTGTGCTACCGACCGCGAGAGAGGAGCACACAAAACAAGCTGGGGGATCGTGCAGTGCTTCCCGAAGGAGGGTTTTGAAGGTGGAAAAGAAGAATTAACTAGAAGTAGCAGGGTTGGCTTCCTGTCATTTAAGTAGCAGCTAAAACGTCACTTCCTTGGGCACTCCCTTACCCAAATCAACACTCTATTAAGTTGACCTGTTTTGCTTTCTTTTATAGCAGTTACTGTTATCTTCTTGTCTGATACTTGTTCACTTATTATGTCTCTTCCCTCCAGAATGTAACTGCCATAAGAACAGGGACCCTCCCCTGATTTGTCTTGTTTCCTATGTATCCACACTGCTAAGCACAGTGCCTGTCAACTAATAGGAGCTTGGGAGATGTTTGTTGATTGAACAAATGAATGAATGAAGAAAGGATGAATGCTGGAGGCAGAGTGTGAGCAGATAAAAGCAAGTATGTGTGAAGGCTCAGTTGAGAAACTGCGAATAATTAGCTGTGACAGGAGCAGGGGTGCTTTTCCTTAAAAGTTAGGAGGTGAAGCATGGAATTAAAACTTTATCCTGGAAGTGTTGAACAGCTTCCAGGCTGCATGAAATGTAATATATGTTTCTTTTCCTGAATCCAGTGATTAACAAGCAGAGTATGTTTGAAATAACTATTAGGTGCAAAACTGATGACCTCACCGAGGCCTTGGGAGAATGTTACTAGAAGAGGATTTCAACTAGAAAGCTTCCATGATAATCTTGACATCAAGTAGCCAGACATATCAGAATTTTGTTAGGTTTACAGTGTTCTTTGGCTAATTCTCTTGAAACGTTGCACTGCTTGAGATTTATATTCCATGGTTGTTTCAAAGGCACGGCCACTTTTGGAATTTTTCTCTCCCTCCTCCCCCTCCTTTTCTTTTTTGCTTTAGCGCTTAAGGTAGCATATATGAGGTCATCTAGCTTCTTTATGTGATGGTGGTAAACAGTTCCTCTTCCATGACTGTGTGAAAATGTGGTACAGTTCACTTCAGCAGACCTTTATTACATACCTATCACATGTAAGATAAAGTGCTGGCTACTTGGATATAAAGATAAGCCAGACTTTTAGCTCTTTCAGAAATATTACAGGTTGCTGATTTATGTTTGATACACATCTCTTTCTGTGGTAAGAGAAAGTGAATCTGGCATTTTCTAGTTTTCCCCACAATGCATCACATAACAAGTTTTCAATAAATTAACTAGCTACTTTGAAAATAAGTTTTTTAAGAAAAGAAAAATTGTTACTACCTAAGTTGAATGTACTTTTCAGTTTTCTACATGGATTATGGTTATGGCAAAAAGGTGTGACTTGGAACTTTTTTCAGATTTTGGTTGTACCATTCTATTTCCTTGTCTGCCTATATGTGAACAGATCTGTCAGAAAGCATGATCACAGGGTCCCTAGAGGTAGTCCAGCTCAGTTGTTTAAGTAGGGAGCTTCTCAGTTTCTCTTGCTGTACCTATCAGCCTTTCACATCTTGGCAGTGTCGTAGTAATCCCGCACCTGAGGACCTTATGCCTTGCTACCCTAAAGATATTATACAGCACATAATTTCTGTTGCTTTTGGACTTTGGAGTTTCCTTAAGCATGTTTCTGCCCTAAAACCCTGGCATATTTTTCATGAATTGGAAAAAACTAAGCCTCGGTGATGTTAGGACTCAAGGTGGGTCACCCCAAAATATGCCACAATGGTATATTGATTATTTTGAATTGATGTTGCTTGAGAAACAGCTGAAGCAAGAAGGAAACTCTGACCTACCTCTATCCCCCTAAAAGCAGAAAATAAATCTCCCATGTGAAAGGTGCACTCGCTGTATCCAGAGATAGAGGGACACCCTTATCATCAGAGATAGGAAATCTGGAGCTGAGAAGCCTGTGTATATAAACCTTGTTACTTCTTTAATTTACTACCCCAAGCCCAAGCTCTTTTAAAATTCTTCACTAATTGAGCACCCAAAGCCCAAGTTTCTTTGTCCTGACAATTCCTCACAAATTTATTGTGTCTTTGTCTAAAAAGTATAAAAGCAGGCTGCTTTGGCCACTTCTTAGGTCCTATTTCTAGGAGACCTTTGTGCACATGAATTTCCCCCTCCCTGACAGTGTGTTAGCTTTCTTTACCAGGCTTTACTCATTTTCTTATTTTATAGGAAATTGTCAAATTAGGGCAAAGTAGTTGCCCAAAATCAAGAATCATAGAGTTTATATTTTATATATACATATGCATAATTCATCAGTTTATTGATTAGTAAAATCGGAATAGAATCAGATATTCTTAAGCAATGATTTAATAACCATTTTAGCTATACTGTCTCTAACTTGAGCAGAAGGTATGAGTCTGTACTCATGGGTCTGTTTTTTGCTAGGCTCCCAGGAAGCAGTGAGCAACTTGCCTCTATAGCAGCAATTATCATTGCTACTATGACAGTCTGCTGTTGTTAGCGTTCTGTACATTGTTTACCCACCAATGTCTGCAAAACTTAGTATGCTGACTTCAATGGTATCTATGTAATTTACTGGGAAAATTGGCCATGAGAAAGTTAGGCACAGTCAGTTCTTCTCTCAATCAAGGAATCTGTACCTAGCTGTCTCTATTAACTAGTTCAACAGAAAATAGATGTTTGCCTTCATTTGGATCATGTATTTTTATGTCGATCGTCAGTCCATTTAAATTCTAAACCTTTCTTTGTTTATTCTTCTATCATTATACCTGAATGTTTATGTATTTAACAGAGATAATCTTTCTGGAATGCCTGGTGATGTATCTTTGGTCAATAAATTGGTTTTTCTCTCCTGATCTTTTCTTATCATTGTTCCATGTGAGGGACTAGGGTGAATGCCTCTTCATAGGGGAAGTTCCTTTGAGACTTAAAAGAGAAACAAAAGACAGCCCTTCCAGGTGCCAAAGGAATGTGGACAGAAGGGGCAGAGTTTTAAGGCAGGCAAGTCTTGACATTCTCTTCCCCCACCCCTCCCACCACCTCAGGGGACTGAAATTCTGGGTTTAGGAGGACAGTAGGTTGAGGGTAAAGCCAAAAGAGAAGGACGCTTATGCCCCATTCCGCTCTTGAAACTCAGGGAAGAAACTGCCTTGCAAGGTTGCCTCGTCACAATGGAAGCAGTGACAGCAGAGTAAAATGTGGCATGATGTAGTTAGGCAGAGAGAGGATGCCTAGGCCTCCTTCAGCTTGTGAGTGTCTTCCAAGGAATTCCAAAGTTACTACACACCCCAGGTAGCTAGGTTGAGAGCCAGTGAACCTGTCAGTGGGGATGCTGTGTTGAGGGGCAAGCTGATAGCAACACTATAGTTGTTGGCCAGGTAGCAAGGTGTAAATGAGATTGCAGCATCTAGATGGCTTTACCAGTTAAAACTGAGGAGCCAAACAACCAGGCCAGAAGCCTGGGCTCTAAGCCAAGAGCACATACCTGAGCCCACAGCCTGCACGGGGTCCAACATTAGCATCGGCCAGTGTCTGGGGTCCAGGCCTATAAGGAACCTTGTCTTGGGGACCATAGAGCCCCAGGGGACAGCACAAGGGCCTGTGCATGTTTATCTATGAGCCCTTTCCTTACCACAGTGAAGTTACATAACCCCACCCACATCCATACAGCCAGCTGCCGTCTTGGTAGGAGCAGGGAGAAAATCTGAAGGGAGAAACTGAGCGTTTGCCTGAAAGAAACTATAAACAAGCAAGGACTGAGCTACTATAGAATGCAAGTTAAAGTCAAGGTCAGAGCTTGAAAAGCAAGGTTAAATCAGTTGTAGAAAATTAAAGAGCTACATTTTCTTGGCACATCTTAGATTTAGTCTTAGAGGATGTATTTCCATCATTTAAATTTTGTCCACTATTGAACACAGCTTAAATCCAATGATTGTCTGATTGAGGTTGTAGATTGCCTGCATTTGGCATGCCTAATTAATGCTGTCTTTGTCTCAATTACTTGATCACCAGAAATGGAGTTTTCATTTTCTCATTATCTATTCATTGTTATAAAATGAAGGCAAAATGAAATAAAATTGTAACACAATTGCACAATGACGACAGTACGAACATGATGGTTAATATTACTAAACTGAAATGCTGTCTGGCAGGCATTATTACCATGTATTCTTTGAAATTTCCATTCGTTTGCTGACAATACCAAGTCTGATTTTGGTGTAGACAAGGTGGTTTGAGAGCATCTGTATATAATGTCTGGAAGTGTGGGCTGTATGAAATCATACAAAATTCTAGGTGTACTTGATCTTTAAATATGGAGCTAAAATGTTTTGAAAGTTCACCTATCTCTTTCTAGTGAAGAGAGTTGCTATTTGCTTTGCTAGAGGGGTTAGTGAAAATTGTTCTTTGGGTGCCTCATCTTCTATCTTGATAACTACATTTTATTTTTTGAACATTTCATTAACTACCTAATCTATCATAATAACTAGGGTAGTCAATTTATATTAGTCTATAACCATGAGGTGAATTATTTTTTAATGATGCATTTAAAATCAACTCTATTCAAAAAAACTCTATTGAGGTATAATTTACATACAAAGAATGTACCTTCTTATATACAATAAGAGGTACCCATTTTAAGTGTACAATTCTGTATGAACTAGTTTCCTTAGTTCCTCATGGTTACATCCTTTGACATTGTCAGCCAGTATCCTTTCAGGTTGATATTGATCCACTAACAGTTATACTGGGCCATATTAAAAGTACTTATAAAGGCTTTCTAGGTGTGTGAGTTTGTTTGCATTTATCAGCTAAATGGTCCTAGACGTTTGTTTTTTATTCTTATATTTGTGGCACTCAGATGTCAGCCATCTAGGTGGCTCCAAGTCTCACAGCCTTACTGGGTACACTCACTTGTAATGTTCAAGTAAAAACAGTTCAGGACTTTACTGTGGAAATTCTAGTGGCTTCCTTAAGAATGTGGCTTACATTTTCAAGAGAGCCTCTCCCTTCGATTGTCTCTTCCCACTAAACTCATGTTCTTTTATCTCACCTGTAGAGGCTCTTCCCTTCTTTCTGTTCCGTATCGGCCCAAGCTTTACTCCTCTTCCTACATTTCCTGGAACTCCGCTAATACAAAATGACTGGAAGCATTTGTAGCACGTGTGCACTGAGGATTTGGGGACCATGTTACTATACAGCACTGTGAGCGATGTATTAGCTAGTTCCGGGTCTGTGACAATTTCCTTCACTGGGAGTATCTCATATTACACACATGTTAGATATTAGTAATTATGTGACATCTGTTTTCATATTATGTTTTGCCAGACTAGAGGAAATCTTTTAGTTTTGTCACAGAATGGAACAGAGGTGATGGTGAAGGGGGGCAATCCTTGTTTCAGGTGGAGAAATGAATCAATAAATAATAATTTTTTAATTTAGTAAGCCTTCCCATGTAACTTGATAAATACTGTCAACCTAGTAACTGCAATCATTTTACTGGCAACCTAGTAACTGCAAACATTTTATACCAATGCCATGGAAGAATTTTTAACAAAAAGAAAGCGATATTGGTTTTGCAGTGCCTTTTTGAGATCTGCAGGAGGCCAGAGTAGCCAAATAGCAAAAGAGATTCTTAATCAAGACAATATGATTCTTCTGAACTTTAAGAGCTTATTCAGATTCCTGCCTGCTGAAGGACTTCTGGAGAGGGCCAGATGAAGTTTTGAAGGCTCTTATGTTCTTTCATTATCTTCATTTTTTGAAACTTTCTGAAGAAAGAAGGAAACATCTATCTTAATAAGTCTCCCAGGGATACACTGTCCTTAAAAAAAAAAAGTGTATATTTGTATTCTGTGTTTGTTTGTTTTAGTTCCTTGTATACCAAGGAACGTCTTTTATTCTTTTTAAAATTATGGTAGGAAAAGGTATTTCTCTGTTAAGCTGTGGCAGAATTAGTAAATGACGTCCAAACAGACACATGACACGGGCCGGCAAGATGTGAAGTCTGAATAGGTGATGCAGTGCGTGAGACATTTGCACTAGATCTTTCTCTCTCGCTCAGCATACTTTTAGACCAGTCATACATTTGTTTCTCACCTACATACTTGCAGTCCAGTGGCAGAATCAGATAAATATGTGAAGGTGTCCCTTTAATACAAGTTATGAAGGAGAGCTGTCTGCTCAGAGAGCATTTGGGCCTTCAGACCTAGCCACGGGGCTATGGGCAGACGTCCTTGAGGAAGTGAGGACTGAGCTAAGGCCTAAGGGATAGTGCAGGGTTGAATGGCACAGGGAGGGCCAGGCTTTTTGGAGGAAAGGGAACAGGCTTAATATCAGGAGAGCTCGTGTTGAGGATGGTGAGTCTCAGCAAGCAAGGGAGACCTAGGGAGAGGTGGTTGGAGAGCATCCCTTGCTGGCCAGGCGAAGGGGCTTTGATGCGGTCCTTAGGGCAGGGGAGTTTGGGGAGAGTTCTAAGGGGAATGGTGGGGCAGTCAAATCAGATTTTCCTTTGCAAATGAAGAGCCTGGTTGCTGACTGGCAGACATTAAAAGGGTTAGGAGGTTAGGCAGTACCCCAGGTGGGAATGCCAAGGGCTGCAGCTGAGCTGGGAGTGTCCAGGTAGAGAAGAACAGTGGACCAATTTGAAAAAGATTTAGGAAGCAAAAATCAACAGCACTTGGTGATAACCTGGATGAATTTGGGATTGCAGAGATGGGAAGAGTGATCCTAAATTTCTGGCTAGGGTTCACTGAGATATGGGACAGGAGACAGGACCAGGTTCAGAGGGGGAAGATGAGGGGATGTTTAGGCATGCTGTATAAATATTTTACTTTTACTTATTCTCATTTTACATCTCAATAAAGATTCATGGAGGGGGGCTTCCCTGGTGGCGCAGTGGTTGAGAGTCCGCCTGCCGATGCAGGGGGACGCGGGTTCGTGCCCCAGTCCGGGAGGATCCCACATGCCACGGAGCGGCTGATTTCAAGATTTCTAGTGGAAACTATTAGAAAAATAGGAGTAGAAACAACATTTAAGGTTGCTAGAAGAAAACGTCTCTAAGTTCTTTGATTTCCAGGTACTATTAGTTCAAAATACACACAAACACACACACACACCCCTAGATATATTCTGATAATTTAAAATTTCCTTTCCAAGGACAAGGAAAAGTCCTAACAGCATAACAGCATCTAAGCAGAAAAAAAGAAGTTATCTACATCCGAACAAAAACCAAATTGACCTCGGAGTTCTTTTCTACAACACAAATACCAGAAGACCATCAGGGCATCACTTGCCCGTTTGGAGCCTTATGTGGATTAGAAAATGGCAATTCTTCTTTTAAGATCTTTCATTTTCTTTTCTTTTTTTTGTTTGGCCAAGCCGCGTGGCTTGTGGGATCTTAGTTCCCTGACCAGGGACTGAACCTGGGCCCTTGGCAGTGAAAGCGCAGAGTCCTAACCACTGGACCGCCAGGGAATTCCCTTCATTTTCTTCTTCTTGGAAAAGTATCTTAGTGTACGGATTTTGTTACAACAAGACACTTTACTCCTAACTACTGGAAAGTTGCTTTAATAAACGTACAAACCTGAGACATCTATGATGTGAATGGCACTTTCCAGGGCTTTGCAGGACACACAACCTTACAATGACCCTGAGGATGGTGGAGAACATAAGGTTATCTTATTGGATAAAATTCTCTTCCTGAGAATTTTGTGCCTTCCAAGTTGCCATTCACGTGTGAGGACTTTCAGATATATGTGAAGACCTGGAAAATAGGATACTTGCTCAGAAAGCCATCCAAAGATAAATAGTGGCTGAGCAAAAACTTAATGCAAATTGAACACTCAAATATGTGAAAAACCACGGTAGGAAATATGTAAAGAAATAGAGACTATACACCTGTAAGTAACACAGCAGTGTAAATCAACTATACTTCAATTTAAAAAATTTTTTTAATGATCCAGACTCAGAGATACAGAGAACAGGTATGTGGTTGCCAAGGGGGAGAGGGGTAGGGAAAGGAAGGATTGGGAACTTGGGATTAACAGATGCAAACTACTATATATAGGGTGGATAAACAACAAGGTCCTACCGTATAGCACAGGGAACTATATTCAATATCCTGTGATAAACCATAATGGAAAAGAATATGAAAAATTGTATATATGTAAAACTGAATCACTTTGCTGTACAGCAGAAATTGACACATTGTAAATTGACTATACTTCAATAAAAAATATTAAAATAATAAAAATAAACATGATCCAACTATATGCTGTCTATGAAAGACTCACTTTAGATCCAAAGAGACAAAAAGTTGAAGTGGGAGAATGGAAAGAGATAGTCCACAGAAATAGTAACCAAAAGAGAACAAGTGATTATATTATATATTATCAGACAAAATAGACTTTAATTTTTTTTAAAAGGTTACAAGAGACAAAGACATTATACATTAACAAAAAGGTCAAATATAGGTGACTTCCCTAGCAGGTTAAGACTGCACACTTCCATTGCAGCGGGCACAGGTTCCATCCCTGGCCAGGGAAATAAGATCCAACATGCTGCAAAACACGGCCAAAAAAAAGAGAGGTCAAATATAGCAAGAGGATAACAAAAAAAAAGAAAAAAGAAATAGAGACTAAATATAATAGCTCGTGTGTGTGTAATTACAAATTAAATATAGCAGCCAAAACCTATTCTCAATAATAAATGTATTACACACTATTGTAAAACAATTATACTCCAATAAAGATGTTAAAAAAAAAATAATAAATGTATTTAACAAAACGATGTAAGAAGTATCAGGGTCAGTAACCCCAGAGTAATTTCAAACAGTTTAAGGTCACAGTAATTTAAACTGGTTCTGGCATAAGAATCAACAGGTCAATAGTAGAGACTAGATTAAAAAGCTCTGAAAGAAAATCTAGAGTATATATATAAGGACGCTAAGATGCAACAGAACTAAAAATCCATGGTAAAAGGTATTGGGAAAATTGGTTCAGTTTTTAGAAATTTAAATTTAGATTCCCTCACCATATAGCATATTAAAATACATTACAAGTGAATGAAGACTTAAGGAACAAGATTAAATCATTGAAATATCGAGACAGATAAATGTGGATGAATATTAATCATATACAAGCTTAGAAAGGAGTTTGAGCACAAAAGTTGTGCACCTAATAACAAAGGCATGTATCAATAAATTTGACTATATAATAATAAACTATGTTCAGCAACAATAACAGCAACACCCTAAATAATTCCATGTCCACAACAATCTGGGGAAAATATTTGTAACAAAATTTGTCAACAAGTTCACATTCATGAATCAGTAAGAAAAACATTAAGCTTAGTACACCTTATTTCACTTACCAGTTCATAGAAGCAAACCTTTGATCTCATTGGTGTCTAAAGATTTTTTTAATGATTGTGTTTAGTGTTGGCTATGGTTGTAGCATGGGTTCTCATGCTGTTGAAGGGAATTTGGATATCAGTTTGGCAGCATTGGGAGCCTTTGCCGTTCATACCCTTTAACCCAGTTATATCAGTTACAGAATTTACTTTATGGAAATGAAGATGCAGATGTTGAAGTATGTTCATTGATAGACTGGTTAAATAACCATCTATTAAAAATGGTGGTTTTAAAAATTATTTGATGCCAGGTCAAATGTCCCTTACACAATATCAAGTGAAATAAAAGCAACATACAGCACAATATATGTGTTCTCAAATTCTTCCAATTTGAGAAAAATTTACTGGAAGAAAATATACCAAAATGTTATTAGGAAGGATTATATAGTTTTTTATTTCTTTTTATGCTCCTTTTATACTCTTATATCCCTTTATGTTCTTTTATATGAGTTTGTGTTATTTTTATAAGTAGTTTGAATAAAAGTAAAATGTTAAATTTTTTCCAGCATCTTCTGCCCTCGATTGCATGTGTTTTCCACCAAACATTGGATTTTATGTAGAAAACTTCCGTCTGTTTGGCTTTATTCTATAAGTAAATGTATTAACCATATTGAGTGTGTATGTGTCTGTGTGTGAGTGTTGAGGAGAAAGAGGATTTTCATGGTATCGGTGAAAGGATAAATAAAAGAATAAACATTTCATCTTATTTGACCCCCCTTCGGGCAACTGTTTTATACTGTAAATTCTATTTATGAGATGCCAGGAGAAAAAAATCTGATGAATTTCTTTCTTCAAGGTGGTAGTCATAAATTTAAATATGTAGTCATATCAGTCAGTGGACAGTTTTGACCTAAGCAAGACCTTTTATACAATCAGGCAAAGTTTTAACACTTAGGACGCCATTTTAAAAACGTGCAATATAGGATGAAATGGTACCTGGAACAACACTCAGTTGAAATGTGGGCAGTCCTCTCCTCTCTTCCTGGATGCAATCCTATTGCCCCTTTCTTTGTGCTGTGAGCAGTTTCTTGATAGGGCTTCGTGCTTTCTCTTAGGCCGCAGGTGGGTTGCTAGCTAGAGGCATTTGAAAAGGAGCAGGGTTAGAAAACAGTGTCAGTGTATTAGGAGAGAGTAGCATACCTAGCAGAGTTACCTGGTACTACCTATACTAATATTCTAGGTGATCCTCCTCCACATCACTTTGACTTTGCAGTTATTCCTTCTCAATAGTGAAACAGTTACAATATCAGAAAGTACCTGGGTGGCTGAGTTTAAGTCAGGTCTGCTGATGTACAAATAAATTGTATCCCCAAAGCTCTCTGTACTCTACAATTCTATTCCTCCCTTAAAAAGAAAAACATAATAACCTTAATAAGAATCTTTTTCCTCAATAGCCTATAGCACTTTCAGATAATTTTTCCCCTGTAACACAAATATGAAAGCTGGTATTTTCTTCTTTTTTCAACGGGCAGGTGAGAAACGGGGTTTGATTTACAGATATAGTTACGACTCAGAGTTTGTCTTTCAGCATAATGACTGAAATGGTAGCTTTTTAAAAATTTCTTTTTTCCCCCCCTGCTTATTTGATTCTCTTTGCTTTTGTAAGGAATCTAGGAGAAAAGCATATATTTTTAATAAGTTAATGATTTTGTGCCCTGTTGGTTATTGCCTCGTGTTGTGTCTGTTTTTCAAGTCTTTGTTTTGATGCAGGGACAAAGTTTTATAAAAGATTTGCTCTTACAGATCTGAAAGTATACCCACTTCGAGTAAAAAAGAACAGGCCCGAATCATTCAGAAGACCTTTTTATATGACATGTTGGCTTTGAAGAATCTATATATTATTTTACCAAAAGCTTTTTTATTCCTTTTATAGACTAGAATATCTTACATGAATTATTTAGCCTAGTTATACTTAATCTTTAGCATTTTCATTTCCTTCTCAGCCCTTATTTTCTTGTCTTCCAGCCAAAAAAGACCAAAAAAAAGGATTTGTGCTGTTTTCAGTTTAAAATAGGGTTCTTCTCACCAACTACGTCTGCTAGTTCAGGAGAGCTAAATAAAGGCAGGGGAAAGTTGGTGATTGGTATTTGGTGGCAAATGTTTATCCCACTTTGGATATGAAATGGCTATCAATGGGGAAGAGCTGGTGAACAACTAGATGGGTTTGTTAGGAAGAGGTAAGTGAAGGGAGGAGACTTGGAAGAGGTATTCTGCTACCAGCAACTACCAAGTATTATAGAAGCCTTTTCTCTGGTCTTAGAAACCCAATTAAGTGTGTCCCTGGGTTTCAGAGGGCAGTGTAGACGCCAGTCTATTGTCAGCCATCCTGGCACTTTTGCATAGTCTCAAAAGACATTGACACTGCTGGTTCACCCATATTCTATTGCTGAATCTGCTCTTCGTCCCCCAGCCCCTCCCCCTTCTCCTTTTCCTTCCCTGACAATGCCTGCAGGGTAGTAAGAAAGAGAATTTTGGAACTGAGAAATGAGGGACTGGGGAAGAGGAGGATTTATTTTTTATTTTCTGGGTTCTTGCTACTCTCTTTCAGAACGTACCCCCAGACAGTTGGGATTCCCAGTTTGAAAAACACTGGAGAATGACTTTTCTTCTGCCTCTTTTCCTTTGCAGGAAACGCATGAAATTGTGGCAATCAAGAAATTCAAGGACAGTGAAGGTATATATATACTTTTTCTTTTTATATTTAGTTTTTGTGAATAGAATATGGAAGGGATGAAATCTAGCTGATTAGACCCTGTTCCTCAGATTTTACAGTCTCAATCTCAGTAAATATATCTTAATTATCATCATGCTTTGCTTTGAAACATTTAGTTCCTCCCATGTGAATCTTTTCAAATCTCATGATATCAGAAAATTCATCTTGTGTTTTAAGGGACAGTCAACCCTGGAAATCCTGCTTCAGATGCTGGATAGAAGACATGCTATTTACACTGTTTCTAAATACTAACAGTTTAAAATGATAAAACTTACTTGAAGTAAATACTTCCTGGGTTCACACAAGTAGCAAGTGCTATGTTAAAGGCTTCAATATTGGTTACTGCGATCTCTGCTTCCTAGTTAGCTAGAAATATAAAGATAAGTGGTATGTAAACAGTACAGAGGGAATGGTTTTGTATTTAGAATAACTCATTGGGAAAATAAAAGCTTTTCAAGAAGAAATACCATACTTGGAGGCTTTGGTCACACATCCAGACCATTTCAAATGGAGTATTAAAATTACCCTATCCTGGGCAAAAAAGTTTAAAATAAAGGATTAACAACAACAACAACAAAAATAATGCACCAAAAAAAAGGTAAAGTACAAAAGAAAAAATAAATAAAGCATTTCATTAGGCCATTAGGTTTTAAATCCAGACTCTTGGCCATCCAAATACAGCCAAGTAGAAAAACTGACCCACAAAGACACACATGGATGGCCTTTAAGAAGCTCTAGGCAGCATTTTTTCAATTTTTTTTTTTGACAGAGATCCCACAGCAGAAGTATTTTTTACCTCCTACACAGTATCCTCATACATAATGTCATATATATAACTGAAGCAAAAGTTTCACAAAATTATTTATTTTACTAATGTGAGGTTCTCCATTTTCTGTTCTTTCTTGCTCATCATATAAATTCATGTAAGTGCCTATTTTGGCATGAAATACGTTGATGTCACCACTAGTGAGTCACAACCTGCCATTTGAAAACAAGTGCTGCAGGAGTAAGAGGCCCCACCATAGCATCACCCTTCATATTTAATTGGCAGCGTGACAATGGGCATTCATTGCCTACCTTCATCAGCACACAGTGACTGTGATGTAAGACACCAGCCTCTGTATTTGGGAAGTTTCATCACCCCTGCCTTAGAGACTTAGCAAACATTAAATAACAAAAGGGCCTCGCTGACAACTCCTGGGGTAGATGCAGTAGTATTTGATGTAAGCCAGCTCCGATGTGCTGGTTATGTGGAGCGCAGGCACGTCAGCCAGGAATTTTAGCATTGGCTTGGCAGCCTTAAGGAGAAGGCAACAAAAAAATACTTTAGCTTGTTCTTTAAAAACAAAAACCAAAAAAGCCCTGCTTCCAATCATGTACCCGTAGTCTAGTGGGAAGCAGTAGCCCCAGGCCAACCCCCTAGGAGACCACTGGATATAAGCTCTTTGAGCAGTGGCTTTGGGCTAACACAGGTGGCCAGGAGACAAATGGTGATCTACTAAAAAGAGTGGTTGCAACAGTAGATCAAAGCATAACCTTTGCCTGTATATAAAGACTTCTGGCTGTGCATTCATCTTGTAAGGCACATTGTCAACCATCAGCTACCACCAAAAATAATAACTGTCATCAAATTTTTGAAAAGCAGTACAATCTAGGCCATGTATGCCATTGCTGTTTTTAAGAAAACTAAATACCCAATTCTTCACAACCTCTATCCTATGAATACCGATTCTTAGCTTCAATTAAACAATATATTAGTCCCTGAATTACAGTACCTTCAGATTGGCAATCAGTAGTGTATCTGTTAAAATTCATTGAGCACTGGGGACTTCCCTGGCTGTCCAGCAGTTAAGACTCCGCACTTCCACTGCAGGGGGCTCGGGTTCGATCCCTGATCAGGGGAACTAAGATCCCACGTGCCGTGTGGCACGGCCAAAAAAAAATAAAAGAAAAAGAAATTCACTGAGCACTGAGCCAGGTGCTATAAGAATAGTGAAGGTAAATCAGGTCTGGATACTTTCGAGAAGCTTCTGACCTATTAACAGAATTAAGACCTGTAAATAAAAAGCAGTAAAACGGAGTAGAAAGCAGTCAGTGGCTGAATGAATGACTTTGTATAATTTTGAGGTGAGAGAGATTGTTTCTAGCTGTGGCATCCCAGGGGTGTATGGATAGTCTAAACATTATAGGAAACGCTTGATCTGTTTTTATTTCACTGAGCTGAGAAAACATGAATCCACTCTGCCCTCATCTCTGCTGGGCCGTTATCAGTTGCCCTACCTCACAGGCATGCAGCCGCATCACCCACCCACTTTGCAGATGGACAGCTTCATAAGCGCGCCTATACATACTTCTAGAGGGACACTTCCTAAATATTTCAGCAATAGAATCTAAAAGCATATCCAATTATTTATAACTTTTTAGTTCCAAGCCTATTCTAGGCACACTTTCCTATTGTTTCCAGTTCTCCCTGGGAGATCTCACACAAACTTTTCTGTCTTTACCCTTTTCCTCCTGCCAGAGTAGTATCATGCTTAATGGAAGGTTAAGGGAAGATGTGTGGTAAACACCGTTTTGGAGTGTGAAGTGTAGATAGATAGTCTAGTATAGGTGAGGATGTCCATTCAACCCCTATGTAAACCACTTAATTCTGTATCAGTTTATCATCTTAAATTTTAGTCAGGCTAATTATAATAAGAAATACAGTTTCATGATAATATTGCCCTTATTGTCATATAGCTGTCATGAATTTCTTTTAATAGTTACTCTGAATATATTCTTTTGATATTTTGGTAGTGACTTTTCCAAATCCAGTGTTTAAAAATCTTCGTGAAGGTAATGAAATAATCCTCTGAAAGCATTGTTAAACTGAAATAGGATCTGAAATTGGTCTGACCCATGTTCAAGCTAATCAAGTATTCTTATGCTGATTATATCAAGGAATATTTTATGAGTATATATTACCTCCTGTTAGCTTTAAAAGACTATGATAATGTCCTGTTTTCTTGTTAAATTCATATGTATGCACAAATTTGCATGAAACATGTTTTAAACAACATTTTAACGTAGACCACTATTTAGTTCAAGAAGTCCTTATTATCCCAGGACAATAGATTACTATTTAAAATGGAAACCAAAATTTCATAGTAAATAAAAGGTTAGATCGGGAGTTTTAAGTTGAAAAAAATGAAACTAAAATTATAAAAATAAGTTTATCTTATAGTTAACACAATTTAGATTATAATAGCAACTATGTACTGTTTCTTAGAAAAAAGAATCAGTTGTTATCTTTTGGCAGGGTGGGGCAATTTTTACAGTAAAATTGTAGGCTAGGTCAGTGAATGACTTTCACAATAAAAAGAAGGTCATTAAAAATATACAAAAGGCTTTGTCACTCTTCTCTTGGTTTTTGTACGTTCCTGTTTTTTTGTCTTCATCCTTGTTCATTTTTTATTCTCCAGTTGTTAGCTGATATAACACCATCAGATCATTTATCGGTGTCTGTGCCTATGATTTTCCCTGAAAGACTTTGACACACTGGTGGGAATCAACACCTGTTAAAAGGAAGGAATGTTTGAGTGATGATAGTTTTATTTGAGATCACTTCATTTGTTAATATTTTCTTGTTTTGATGACTTTTGCTTCTTTATACATCATCACAAATGTGGAGTCTCAGATAACGAATTCTTAATGATATCCTGAATGATAGTATTATAAATGTGTCTATTAATGTAAATTCCCACAGAGAAACATTAACTAATAAATACCTAACCGACCAGAAGTCTCCATAGAATTAATTCTGCTCAGTACATATTTGGATTTTTCTGAGAAGAGAAAAATGACCACAGACCAAAAAGATACTAGAGATTATTTAGTTAAAAGGTACTTTCCAGACTATGTATAATAATAAATTTAGCCTAATCCTCCTACCTTTCCTATAATTCCAATCTTGTACAATGAGATTTGATGTTCAGATGTTAATCTTCTATCACTATTGGATCATCATTTTCACGTACACACATGTGCCAGTGTCTACCGTCCTCAATTTTTAAAATAATCCAAGAGCACTGATATAGATTAGATAGCTTTGGACCAGCAAGAATAAAAACACTGTTTAACCTTTAATTGAAGAAGTCCTGTGGTCTAAAATTTATATTTGACAAACATTTGGATCTTCTGATGTGGCAACACCTTCTGTTTATTTGAACTTTTCAGTCCTTCCTGAATGTATGGGTGATGGGGTGAGGAGGGATCCTCCCCACTTGTCACTGGGCCTCTGTACATGGCAAGGGGGCTGACTCTCAGGGAGCTGTGTTGTAATCCATGGTTAACATGGAATTTAGGTTGTGTCTTTGCTTTTATATCAAATAAAATTGCTTGCATTTCATATCCTGCTGCTGCTTATGTTTCCATAGATAAATATTTTACCTTGGAATGGACATCTTTTTTCTTAATCGTGAGAAAATGTTTAATTGATCATCTGTTCTTTGCTCCAGTTTATTTCATCCTTATTTTTACCCAGACACTGGAAAGCTCTATCCTGATCTCGGGATCAGGGGAACTCCGGTCTCTTATTTTGTATATTTGTAGAAAACAAGGGTTCATAATCTTTAAATTCAAGAACCGGATTTCTCTGTAAGAGAGGCTTTGAGACAAACTTTCCAAACCTTGGTTAAATAGAGAAATCAATTAACTAAGCTTGAGTATTCTGGATAGTCATGATTTCACCACACTTCTTTTTAATGACCAAAATGGATCTCTTTCAAACTTCAGGGATTCTCCTAAGATTTGGTGAACATTTTGCACCTTTCATGGTTTAATACATTTCCATTGTGCTTTACCTGGCCTTCATCTCTGAAGATTTAAGTTTTCTCATCATTTTTGGTATATATGACAGCAGTACCACCATTCAAAACCCCCTGGCCATGTTACTTGCCCTCCTGTTGATGTTCCTTCTTCAGTCAGGGCAACCAGACTCAAAATTGGCACCCTTATGGTTTTGTGCAAGGATGGCTTAACTTTTCCCCACATTGTACCTGTTTAAAGGTCCATTATGGTGGGCCTCTTTGGCTATACAAAAATGTCAGGTTTGTGATTTCATAAAGTAGGTTATAGTTATTTCTGGATTTCTTTTCTAAGCCCACGGTTCTTTAAAAATAGTTTTACAGAAGAGTTTCTGCTCATCTTTAGATTTTTCTCTTTTCGTCACTTACTTATCTTTGCATTTCTTTTGCTCCTGTGATCTTTATTCTTAAAAATTGTTTTCTTTTACTTTGAATCTCCCTTCTTGCTTTTTAGGTCTGTTAACTTGCACCCTTACTGGCAAGCTTAGAAATAGGTTAGTTGTTTTTTTTTTTTTTAACTTAATGTCCTTTTTCTACCATACTATTCAGTCATCACTCAATAGAATTTATATAACTTTGTCATAATTGCTGCCTGTACTAAGCTAAACTCCCTCCATGGTAATTGATGACCAGGTCCATCAGCGCGCACATAAGCAGGAATCACATGGTGGGACCTTCAGCATCATCTAGTAGAACCCTAACTCTAGTTTACAGCTGAGGAACCACAGCTAGTATGTGATTAACTGAGACTAAGACACAGACCCCAGGATCTTCATTGAGTTTTTCTTCCGCCCACACCATGCTGCTTTGCCACATAGTTAAGCAGAAGCAGAGTCTCGACTTGGGTGTTCCGACTTGGGTGTCCTGACTCACTCTCCAAAGCTCAGTTACTGCCTTACACCAAGGCGCCTCCGTCCGTCCCTGTGTTCTACTCGGTGTGACATTCCCTTCACTTACCCTGAGAAAGTTATTCTTTCTAGACTTGGTTTCTTCATTTGGGAACTGGAGGAGCCCAGCCTAAATAAAAAGCCCTGAGATTATTTCAGCTGAAAGGCAGGGGTGTTTGTGTCCCCTTTAGTGGGCTCTGCTTCCACCTTTAAAAAACTGGCTCACTCAGCAGCTTTGCTACTTTCTGAACCTCTGAGGAGAGAAGCATTTGTAAGTGGAATGTTCATTCCTTTTCCCGATAATCTGTTCATTTAGTGCCACAATTTTCATTGTTAAGTACAGGGGGTAGGCCAGGAACCTTAAAAGGAATAAAATGATAGGATTTCCAAATAATGAAGAGTGTGCATTTTGCTTGCACTTAGGGGATTAATAACTCCACTTTATACCTGTTCCCATTCATTACAATCTTAGTGCCGAAGTGCTTACCTCAACTTTTAATAACTATGACTGACATAAATTAGAGGAGCCTTCTCTTCCTAAACAAGATGAGCTGCTCAAATTAGGTGGTTTTGGCTCTGCATGCTAAGTGATTTTTGTGAGCTGCTTTTTGAAGATTCGTTTCCCTTTTCTCTCTAGCCATTGTTTAGCAAAGTCAGTATAGATTAGAATGATATAAATATATATAACAAAGTACCAAGATTCAATGAGGTTTAGGCTCATAATCAATGAGATTTTAATGAAGCGAAATCATGCATTGTTAGATTTGGAAAAGGCCATGGGACTTTTTAGGGTACATGTGTGGGTGCAGAGGAGTGCCCATTTAGTTATTTTATGAATGAAAAGTTAAATGGCTTGCCCAAAGTCACATGTTACAGTGTTAGCTGGTTAAAAGGGTCCAAAATCTAGGTCTCCCAGATCCTACTCCAACGTTCCTTCTACGATAGCCATTCTGCTTTGGCCATTCGGCTTTATCTGTTAGCAAGGTGAAACTGCCACAAGTTGCTAATGATACAAAGCTCCCTTTTTTCAGTGCCAAGAATTCGCCAAGCTTTTGATTACAAAAGGTATTCCAACTTTATTTACCTTTGACTTTGTTGCACCATTTATTTGTAACCAGCTCCAGCATAGCTTAGGGATGTTCTAATGACTGAATATATATGTGTTCTTGACTCTTGGTGCAGTCGGTTTTCTGGAGCCTCCAGTTTTTATAATCACACATTGTAGAAGACTACCGGGGCAGAGGTGAATAGGGGAAAATAAATTCAGTTTGTCTTAACTGTCTGAAAAGCTGCCCTTTCAAAGTTCTGAAGAGAAAAGATTGAAAGCAGCGTCCTCAAAACCGAGAGGGCAAAGGGCCTATTGTTTGCTATCACATTGCTGCTTCCCATGTTTTAAGGGAATAAGAGCTAGCCACATATGGTCAAGGATTTCCTCATGGCACCAGTGAGGGCATTCGTGTAGGAAGTATTTATTGATGCCCTCTGTGCTGGGTCCGGTCCTAGGTGGTTGGGTGTGCGTTGTTGAACAGCAAGCGGGACTTAGACCTGTCCTCTTAGAGTTCTTGGATTAGCATGGGGATGGAGGCTTGCTTTGGTTTAGTGATCAAGTGACATTTAAACTGCAGCCTGAAGGAGCCAGCCCTGTAAAGAGTCTGGTAGTATAATGAGAGTTCTCGGCAGAGGGAACAAGCTCAAAGGCCCTAAGGTTGAAAAATAAAGTTTGGGGCTATTTTGGGAACCGAAAGACTAACGTGAGGGAGGGAGAGAGGGGCAGGAGATGGGGATGGAAATGCAGACAAGGATCAGGTCATGAGTAGTATAGTTGTCTCTTGCTGAATTACTTCCTTATTAGAAGTAATTTTATTTGCTTCATATTGAGATCTGTGTGGCAGATCTTAGAGACAGGTGGATTTTATTTTGATTACCCTAACCTTGGGAGTAACTCAGATGGGACAGCAGAGAAGCAGGTTAACCTTCTTCATAAGACTGAAGACTTTTAGCTTCCCTAGGCTTTAGCAGTTCTGACAGTTACAAAATACTGCTTCTCTGCTCCAGCCCCTATTTGCAGAAGAGCTGGACATTTATCCCCCCCACAAGCCTCTCAGCCACTTCGGGTTGTCCCCTGATCATGTCACACACATTGCCCCTACTGCCAGGTGGCCCCCCTGTTTCATGCTCTGACATGGGCCCTGTGAGTACCCAGTTCCCAGTTGACCCCCCTGATGTGGGCTGGGCTGCTTTACTGCCTGTGCTGCTGTCAGCCTTTGCTACTGCTGCTTCCTGCCTTCTGATAGGCAGTATCTCTCTCCTTTCCTAATCTATGCTCCAGCATTCTCCAACAGTTCTCTTGAAGTAGGGAGAATATTTCCCTTGTGTAACCATTTCACAAAGGAGTGTTGATTTTGTTTTCTGTTTGTTACAGTTATTCTGGGGCTACTGCAAAGCCCATGGTTTTGTTATAGTCTCTTTCCTTTAGACTCAGTTTGAATGGGGGTTAGGGGAATTCCCTGGCGGTCCAGTAGTTAGGACTTGGCGCTTTCACTGCCGGGCCCGGGTTCAATCCCGCGTCTGAGAACTAAGATCCCGCACTGCGAGGTGCGACCATAATCTGAGAAGTACTCCTGTTACTGCATTTAGGAGCTCCCCTCCCCCTTTGGCCCCATTTAGGTTCTTTTCTCTTGTGTATCTTGCTTAGGAAACATTTCTTCCTTGAAGGCATCTTCATCTTTCTCGTCCCTGTCCCCAAACCATTTTCCACCTTCCCAGACATGCCTGAACTTGAGGGTTACACAGCTTAGACTTTCAAGCCAGGATTCTGACCATTACCCAAAACCTTGGGACCAAATGTATTCTGGAATTCATAACTTTTAGATTTTAGAATGGAAATATGGCATGTCACTTTAGCATCCTGTAATCAGGTATTATTTCTACAGTGCAACATATGAATATTCATACTAAGTAGGATAAACAGACTGTCAGTGGTCTCGTATTAGTTCAGGATTTGCCTCTAAAGAGATTTGCCTTAAAGTTAGAAAAAGTATTCAATTTTTAGACTGATTTTTTTTTTTTGGCTTTTGGAATGCAGATAAAGGATTATGAACCTATATCCTTCCTTGTATATACATATGTAAACATGACGGTTAGAATTTGCTGGCTAAATCTAAAGCTATTATAAAAACTCCTTTAACATGAAATATTGCCTTTCCTGCTCCCATGCCACTCGATCCATTAGAGTTAATGTGACTTCTGTGTCTGTGGGGGTTATCATGAGTGGAGTTGATGATACGAAAGGGTGTATTGGCTCAGCATAAGTTCTCCATCCCAGTACAGCTACACTACCTGGGATGGACAGATGGATGTGCCACAGGAGGACAGCAGGAACATGCAGCAGCTGCTGTTCAAAGAGAAGATCAGACACCCTTAGAGTTCCCTGCAACTTGACTGTGACCTGCATTGTGCATGCCTGGCATATGACCTCTGCTTACAGAGGTGACTCACATGCAGCCTGGGGAATAAAATGCTCTTTTAAGCCAAAGCTTCAGGCCAAACTTTAATTTTTTTTTTTTTTTTTTTTTTTTTGCGGTACGCGGGCCTCTCACTGTTGTGGCCTCTCCTGCTGCGGAGCACAGGCTCCGGACGCACAGGCTCCGGACACGCAGGCTCAGCGGCCACGGCTCACGGGCCCAGCCACTCCGCGGCATGCGGGATCCTCCCGGACCGGGGCACGAACCCGTGTCCCCTGCATCGGCAGGCGGACTCCCAACCACTGCGCCACCAGGGAAGCCCCAGGCCAAACTTTAAAACATCAACTGCTACAGATGTTGCATTAAGGCTCCTCTGCACACTGATGCGGTTAATTCCTTTTTACCCTTTTAAACTCCTTCTTCCTCAATATGTAGTGTTAGAGTTAAAATGACAGTGGATTTATATGTCGTGTCTATAAGTCTGTTTTACATATATACTTTGCAGTAGTAAGGAGTATAAGAAAATACAAGCAGCAAATTAGGTTCATGCTGGTCAAGTAAGCCTTTTCTTCTTTAAGTTTCTTATTCTTGATCCTTTCAACAAGAAAATGTGATATTGAATATTCCATCCCTGGGCTTCTTATGCAGAAGTACTCAAAGTGGAAAGGGAAATTGGTATGTTTTCAGTGTTCTTAGAATTTTTTGAATAGTGGTTTGAAAGCTTTAATTTTACTCTATTCACCATTGTTTACATTCTAGAAAATGAAGAAGTCAAGGAAACGACTTTACGAGAGCTTAAAATGCTTCGTACTCTCAAGCAGGAAAACATTGTGGAGTTAAAGGAAGCCTTTCGTCGGAGGGGGAAACTGTACTTGGTGTTTGAGTATGTTGAAAAAGTAAGTCACTAACTGATGCAATAGAGATTTGCCTCATTCTTTTATTTAGGGCTGTTTCTGATACTATTAAAGAAAGTATTATTATCTAGTATAACTTGTCATTGTGCTCATAATCTGACTTTAAAAATGACCATAGTACCCATAATCATTAGAAGTCCTGAAAATATATTGAAGGATTTTGTACAATTTAACTGTAGAGAGATAGTCTTAAATTTAAACACTGTATTGGTTTGGCTTCTGAAGTCTTAGACTGTATCTTCAACAAGTAATTTTTAGACTTGGTTTATTTTAATTAAAC
Organism: Kogia breviceps; assembly: GCF_026419965.1. Classification (NCBI taxonomy): domain Eukaryota; kingdom Metazoa; phylum Chordata; class Mammalia; order Artiodactyla; family Physeteridae; genus Kogia; species Kogia breviceps. The sequence goes on along the minus strand of NC_081330.1, from coordinate 119,595,214 downwards.
CTAAGCAAGGCCTCTGAGGGGGAGGCACGTAAATTGACAGTGATGACAGGCATAGGATGGGTGTCTGAATCAGACCTAGAGTGGCTAATGAGCGGGCTCATGAAGCTGGCTTTATCTGAGGGAAGAAGATGTGCCAGGAGCCATAAGGTAAAGCTTGAGGAGGTAGATGAGACCACAAGTAAGGAATTAATTAGAAGCATGGGAGAAAAGAAGAAAAGCACACATTGTTCGAGTTGTCTCTGTAATTGCTTCAATTTTTTCTTTAATTGTTAACTCTTAGTGACAGTTTTAATCATATGACCTAAGGGCAAATGTCCGATACAGTAAACAATATTGTGTGCCTATGAATTTCTTGGACAGCAGCTGACTTATCACAGGTGGTTATTGTCAAGAACTAAGTGCCTTAACAAGAGTAGAATAAACTGGAGTCAGACAGAACTTTTAGAGGTTTCCTTCGTGAGTAAAGGTGGATCCTCCTGTTTTCCTGTTATTGTCTACAGAAGATTAAGACTGGAGAGGTTTATCTTTGCCTTAGTCAATTCCCATGTGCTTTTTATGTCATAAATGACAGAGTATCACCACCAGCATCATCATCACGAAATGGAAAGCAGTGTTGCCAAGACGGCTGACCAGTAATGTGGCTTTTTAATTAATTCAACCATTACAAGTTATTTTTCTAATTAATATATATATAGTGATTTCATTACAATGAAAACTTGAAAAAATATTACAAGGCTCTTTGTTGTTTTAAAACACCGTTTTATGTTTCTTTTCAAAAATCTATTTAAAGGCTTCTTTTTCTGTGTCAATTTAGGTGTTTTCCTAAGGGGCACTTCCCACCAAAATAAAACTGAAGTTTGACATTTTACAAAAAGTTATAAAAAAGGATTGCTGTAAAATCAGGTGCTTACTTTTTAGGTGTCAAAAATAATCATGCGGTTTGCAGCTTTCACTGCCAAATAATAAAATTCTGACAGATCTATTTCAGTTATCTTTTAAATTTCTGTTCTACTCATGGTGATTGTTCACGGTTAATAACAATTTCATATGAACAAATGGAGAAATTACCTCTGTGTATCAGGCACTATGTAATGTCTGCAATCTCTGCTGGTAAGTGGCAGGGCTGCTACCAGAACTCCAGTCCTCTGACCTGCAAGCCTGGGATTCTTGTGCTGGCCTTACGGTTTTTCAGTGGAAGGTGACCATCACCCTCCCATCAGTGGCGGTGCCTAACGATTGACAATGAGTCTCAAGAGGGCAAGGAGAAAGATACTCTTAGGGGTAGGGGGTTGTAACAGAGACTCAGGATTACAGTGGCTTAAACAAAATAGAAGTTTCTCTCTCAGGTACAAATACATAGGGAGGCGGGTATGGTAACTCTGCTCCACAGCCATAGGAGACCCACGTTGCTTCTGCCTTTCTGCTCTACCACCCCTGAAATGTGGCCCTTGTCCTCAAGGTCAAGATGGAGCTCCAGCTATCACATCCCATTGGCCAGGACTTAGTTGCATGGCCACACTAGCTGAAAGGCAGAAAGAAAATGTACTCTTCATTCTGGACACTTAGGCATCCATTTACAAGTTGTATTACTCTAGTAAGGGAAGAATGGATATTGGGGGACATTCCTCTCTCTAACTCAGGAATTTAGAGTTGAATATGAAATGAGACATACAATTTATGTTCTTTATTACAAAGCCCTCTTATTCCTCCTGTGCATTTGGACCTCCTGTGCATTTGTTAATTGAAAAAGACAGTTTGAGTGGAGAATCACTAAAAAATGATGCATACATACTTTAAACATTTTGTTTTAACTTAAAACATATCAATATACATTCACTTTCCACACTCTCTTTAGAGGCAGGGTCAAGGCCTTTTGAGTATTGATCTTCTGGTTGGAGTTCTGATGGGTTTTCTTACATACATCCTATCCAAAATGTATCAGTGATATCCTGTGTCAGCTTCTTTAAAGTGAAGTGAAAACCTAAAAACATTGCAAAGGAATGGCAAGTAAACAGTTTATTGCAATATACTATTGTGCACGTTGGGATGGAGGAAAGCAGAAAGAGCTGAGGAAGCAGGGGCAGGACTATTTCAGCTGAGAATCTTTGAGAGTAGCATAGGATAAGGGTACAAAAATGTGTGCCTCAGAGATGACTGGCCTGAGTCTAAGCCAAACTCCATTATTTACCAGCTGTGTGATCCTGACGCTGTCCTTAGCTTCTCTCCATGATGATTCCTGACTCGTGGCCCTGCAATCTTGGGAAAACATCATCCAGTTTCTTGGATCCAGATCCTTGGGCCTCCCTTTCCCCAGCACCACCCCCACCCAGCCTGGATGCATTGACCCAACCGTTTCCTAGGACACGCCCTCCCCACCTCCTTTGGACCTGCGCCCTGTCCTGGACCAGGAGTCAGCCTCATTCCCCATCAGCTTCCAAGGTCTGACCCTGGCCTCTACTACCCTGAAGCGCACTAACCTGACACATAGCCGTGTGGCTGACAGGGTCTTGGTGCTCCGGCCACGTGTCAGGCCTGAGCTCTGAGGTGGGAGAGCCAAGTTCAGGACATTGGACCACCAGAGACCTCCTGGCCCCACATAATATCAATCAGCAAGAGCTCTCCCAGAGATCTCTGTCTCAATGCCAAGACCCAGCTCCACTCAACGACCAGCAAGCCACAGTGCTGGACACCCCATGCCAAACAACTAGCAAGACAGGAATACAACCCCACCCATTAGCAGAGAGGCTGCCTAAAATCATAATAAGTTCACAGACACCCCAAAACACACCACCAGACATGGTCCTACCCACCAGAAAGACAAGATCCAGCCTCAACCACCAGAAAATAGGCACCAGTTCCCTCCATCAGGAAGCCTATACAACCCACTGAACCAACCTTACCCACTGGGGGCAGACACCCAAAACAACGGGAACTACGAACCTGCAGCCTGCGAAAAGGAGACCCCAAACATAGTAAGTTAAGCAAAATGAGAAGACAGAGAAATATGCAGCAGATGAAGGAGCAAGGTAAAAACCCACCAGACCAAACAAAGGAAGAGGAAATAGGCAGTCTACCTGTAAAAGAATTCAGAGTAATGATAGTAAAGATGTTCCAAAATCTGGGAAATAGAATGGAGAAAATACAAGAAATGTTTAACACAGACCTAGAACAACTAAAGACCAAACAAACAATGATGAACAACACAATAAATGAAATTAAAAATTCTCTAGAAGGAATCAATAGCAGAATAACTGAGGCAGAAGAACGGATAAGTGACCTGGAAGATAAAATAGTGGAAATAACTACCTCAGAGCAGAATAAAGAAAAAAGAATGAAAAGAACTGAGGACAGTCTCAGAGACCTGTGGGACAACATTAAACGCACCAACATTCGAATTATAGGGGTCCCAGCAGAAGAAGAGAAAAAGAAAGGGACTGAGAAAATATTTGAAGAGATTATAGTTGAAAACTTGCCTAATATGGGAAAGGAAATAGTTAATCAAGTCCAGGAAGCACAGAGCGTCCCATACAGGATAAATCCAAGGAGAAAAACGCCAAGACACATATTAATCGAACTATCAAAAATTAAAAGCAGAGACAACATACTGAAAGCAGCAAGGGAAAAACAACAAATAACATACAAGGGGATCCCCATAAGGTTAACAGTTGATCTTTCAGCAGAAACTCTGCAAGCCAGAAGGGAGTGGCAGGACATATTTAAAGTGATGAAAGGGAAAAACCTACAACCAACATTACTCTACCCAGCAAGGATCTCATTCAGATTCGAGAGAGAAATTAAAACCTCTACAGACAAGCAAAAGCTGAGAGAATTCAGCACCACCAAACCAGCTTTACAACAAATGCTAAAGGAACTTCTCTAGGCAGGAAACACAAGAGAAGGAAAAGACCTATAATAACAAACCCCAAACAATTAAGAAAATGGTAATAGGAGCATACATATCGATAATTACCTTACATGTGAAGGGATTAAATGCTCCAACCAAGAGACACAGGCTCGCTGAATGGATACAAAAACAAGACCCATATATATGCTGTCTACAAGAGACCCACTTCAGACCTAGGGACACATACAGACTGAAAGTGAGGGGATGGAAAAAGGTATTCCATGCAAATAGAAATCAAAAGAAAGCTGGAGTAGCAATTCTCATATCATACAAAATAGATTTTAAAATAAAGACTATTACAAGAGACAGAGAAGGACACTACATAATGATCAAGGGGTCAATCCACGAAGAAGATATAACAATTGTAAATATTTATGCACCCAACATAGGAACACCTCAATACATAAGGCAAATGCTAACAGCCATAAAAGGGGAAATTGAAAGTAACACAGTCACAGTAGGGGACTTTAACACCCCACTTTGACCAGTGGACAGATCATCCAAAATGAAAATAAATAAGGAAACACAAGCATTAAGTGAAATATTAAACAAGATGGACTTAATTGATATTTATAGGACATTCCATCCAAAAACAACAGAATACACATTCTTCTCAAGTGCTCATGGAACATTCTCCAGGATAGATCATATCTTGGCTCACAAATCAAGCCTTGGTAAATTTAAGAATACTAAAATCGTATCAAGTATCTTTTCTGACCACAACGCTATGAGACTAGATATCAGTTACAGGGAAAAAAACCTAAAAAATACAAACACATGGAGGCTAAGCAATATGCTACTAAATAACCAACAGATCACTGAAGAAATCAAAGAGGAGATCAGAAAATACCTAGAAACAAATGACAATGAAAACACGATGACCCAAAACCTGTGGGATGCAGCAAAAGCAGTTCTAAGAGGGAAGTGTACAGCAATACAAGCCTACCTCAAGAAACAAGAAAATTCTCAAACAACCTAACCTTATACCTAAAGCAATCAAAGAAGGAAGAACAAAAAAGCCCCAAAGTTAGCAGAAGGAAAGAAATCATAAAGATCAGATCAGAAATAAATGAAAAAGAAATGAAGGCAACTATCGCAAAGATCAGTAAAACTAAAAGCTGGTTCTTTGAGAAGATAAACAACATTGATAAACCGTTGGCCGACTCATCAAGAAAAAAAGGGAGAAGACTCGAATCAAGAGAATTAGAAATGAAAAAGGAGCAATAACAGCTGACACTAGAAATACAAAGGATCATGAGAGATTAATACAAGCAACTATATGCCAATAAAATGGACAACTTGGGAGAAATGGACAATTTCTTAGAAAAGTACAACCTTCCGAGACTGAACCAGGAAGAAATAGAAAATATGAACAGACCAATCACAAGTAAGGAAATTGAAACTGTGATTAAAAATCTTCCAACAGGGACTGAACTGAGGGCTGGTGATGCGGAGCTACCGGATCGGTCCAAGATGGCAAAGGTGGAGGAGACACTGAAGCGACTTCAGAGCCAGAAGGGCGTGCAGGGAATCATTGTGGTGGACACAGAATGCATTCCCATCGAGAGCACCATGGACAATCCCAACACCACACAGTATGCGAACCTCATGCACAACTTCATCTAGAAGGCCTGGAGCACCATGCGTGAAATTGACCCCCAGAATGACCTCACCTTCCTTTGAATTTGCTCCAAAAAAATGAAATTATGGTTGCACCAGATAAAGACTATTTCCTGATTGTGATTGAGAACCAACCAAATAAGCCGCTCTCTTGGCTCCCTGCGTCATTCCTTAATTCAATGCCCCTCAAGAATAATAGCGTTAATCATGTCAACTGACTGGCATATGTAAGTCACCTTAGAGCCCTCTCAGACCAATCCGGCTGCAGCTCCACCTACTTTGTTGCCCTTGGAAAAGGCTGTTTTTCTTTAACTAAAAATAACCGAAACACTTAAAGAAAAAATCTTCCAACAAACAAAAGCCCAGGACCAGATGGCTTCACAGGTGAATTCTATCAAACATTGAGAGAAGAGCTAACACCTAACCTTCTGAAACTCTTCGAAAATATAGCAGAGGGAGGAACACTCCCAAACTCATTCTACGAGGCCACCATCACCCTGATAACAAAACCAGGCAAAGATGTCACAAGAAAGAAAGCTACAGGCCAATATCACTGATGAACATAGATGCAAAAATCCTCAACACAATACTAGCAAACAGAATCCAACAGCACATTAAAAGGATCATACACCGTGATCAAGTGGGGTTTATCCCAGGAATGCAAGGATTCTTCAATATATGAAATCAATCAATGTGATACACCATACTAACAAATTGAAGGATAAAAACCATATGATAATCTCATTAGATGCAGAAAAAGCTTGCGACAAAATTCAACACTCACTTATGATAAAAACCCTCCAGAAAGTAGGCACAGAGGGAACTTACCTTAACATAATAAAGGCCATATATGACAAACCCACAGCCAACATCATTCTCAATGGTGAAAAACTGAAACCATTTCCTCTAAGATCAGGAACAAGAGCAGGTTGCCCACTCTCACCACTTTTATTCAACATAGTTTTGGAAGTTTTAACCACAGCAATCAGAGAAGAAAAAGAAATCCAAATCGGAAAAAAAGAAGTAAAACTGTCACTGCAGATGACATACTATGCACAGAGAATCCTAAAGATGTTACCAGAAAACTACTAGAGCTAATCAATGAATTTGGTAAAGTGGCAGGACACAAAATTAAGGCACAGAAATCTCTTGCATTCCTATACACTAATGATGAAAAATCTGAAAGAGAAATTAAGGAAACACTCCCATTTACCATTGCAACACACAGAATAAAATACCCAGAAACAAACCTACCTAAGGAGACAGAAGACCTGTATGCAGAAAACTATAAGACACTGCTGAAAGAAATTAAAGATGATACAAACAGAGGGAGAGATATACCATGTTCTTGGATTGGAAGAATCAACTTTGTGAAAATGACTATACTACCCAAAGCAATCTACAGATTCAGTGCAATCCCTATCAAACTACCAATGGCACTTTTTACAGAACTGGAACAAAAAATTTCACCCTTTTTATAGAAACACAAAAGACCCCGAATAGACAAAGCAATCTTGAGAAAGAAAAGACTATACTACAAAGCTACAGTAATCAAGACAGTATGGTACTGGCACAAAAACAGAAATATAGATCAATGAAACAGGATAGAAAGCCAGAGATAAACCCACGCACATATGGTCACCTTATCTTTGATAAAGGAGGCAAAAATATACAATGGAGAAAAGATGGCTTCTTCAGTAAGTGTTGCTGGGAAAACTGGACAGCTACATGTAGAAGAATGAAATTAGAACACTTCCTAACACCATACACAAAAATAAACTCCAAATGGATTAAAGACCTAAATGTAAGGCCAGCCACTGTAGAGCTCTTAGAGGAAAACATAGGCAGAACACTCTATGACATAAATCACAGCAAGATTGTTTTTGACCCACCTCCCAGAGAAATGGAAATAAAAACAAAAATAAACAAATGGGACCTAATGAAACTTAAAAGCTTTTGCACAGCAAAGGAAACCATAAACAAGATGAAAAGACAACCATCAGAATGGGAGAAAATATTTGCCAATGAAGCAACTGACAAAGGATTAGTTTCCAAAATTTAGTAGCAGCTCATGCAGCTCAATATCAAAAAAACAAACAACCCAATCCAAAAATGGGCAGAAGACCTAAGTAGACATTTCTCCAAAGAAGATATACAGATTGCCAACAAACACATGAAAAGCTGCTCAACATCACTAATCATTAGAGAAATGCAAATCACAACTACAATGAGGTATCACCTCACACCAGTCAGAATGGCCATCATCAAAAAATCTACAAAGAATAAGTGCTGGAGAGGGTATGGAGAAAATGGAACCCTCCTGCACTGTTAGTGGGAATGTAAATTGATGCAGCCACTATGGAGAACACTATGGAGGGTCCTTAAAAAACTAAAAATAGAACTACCATACAACCCAGGAATCCCACTACTGGGCATATACCCTGAGAAAACCATAATTCAAAGAGTCATGGACCACAATGTTCATTGCAGCACTATTTACAATAGCCAGGACATGGAAGCCCCCTAAGTGTCCATCGACAGATGAAGGGATAAAGAAGATGTGGTAACATATAGAATGGAATATTACTCAGCCAAAAAAAGAAACGAAATTGAGTTATTTGTAGTGAGGTGGGTGGACCTAGAGTCTGTCGTACAGAATGAAGTAAGTCAGAAAGAGAAAAACAAATACCGTATGCTAACACATATATATGGAATTTTTAAAAAAAGGAAAAGAACGTTCTCATGAACCGAGGGGCATGACAGGAATAAATACACAGACATAGAGAATGGACTTGAGGACATGGGGAGGGGCAGGTGTAGCTGGGACGAAGTGAGAGAGTGGCATGGACATATATACACTACCAAATGTAAAATAGATAGCTAGGGGCTTCCCTGGTGGCGCAGTGGTTGAGAATCTGCCTGCCGATGCAGGGGACGCGGGTTCGTGACCTGGTCCGGGAGGATCCCACATGCCACGGAGCAGCTGGGCATGTGAGCCATGGCCGCTGGGCCTGTGTGTCCGGAGCCTGTACTCCGCAATGGGAGAGGCTACAGCAGTGAGAGGCCTGTGTACCACAAAAAAAAAAAAAAAAAAAAAAAAAGCTAGTGGGAAGCAGCCGCATAACACAGGGAGATCAGCTCAGTGCTTTGTGACCACCTAGAGGGGTGGGAGGGAGGGAGCCGCAAGAGGGAGGAGATATGGGGATATATGTATTGTATAGCTGATTCACTTTGTTATTACAGCAGAAACTAACACAACATTGTAAAGCAATTATACTCCAATAAAGATGTTAAAAAACAAAAATACATTGCAAAGTAGTTTCAGTGAAGAATCTGTACCACACCACCGTCCCTTGCCCGTGTTTTATAGTTGTTGCACTCACAATCGATTAGATAGCATTATGTGTGGTAGCTTTCCTTTATTACATCTTTTCAAAGTATTAAACTTCGTTTTCATGTAAACAGCAAATCTCTTTTTAAAAAATATTATTTCATTGATTTATATGATATTATATTAAAATAACAAGTGCATCTGTTATAAATACATATGGGAGTATCATAAACAACTGATTGTTTATGTGAATACAACTTGACTGGTGGGAACAGCATTGTAAAGTTGTAGTAGAGCAGCAACTTTTTGGTCTTAGGACTCCATTTACAGTCTTAACATTATTGGGAACCCTAAGAACTTTGTATTTATGTGAGTTTTATCTATTAATATTTATCATATTAGAAGTCAAAACTGAGCAATATAAAAATATTTATTAATTCATTTAAAAATAATAATAGACCCATTACATGTTAACATAAATGCCTGTGTATCAGTCATTCTTTCAAGTAAAGATGGTGTACCCGAAGAAAAATGACTAGTTCAGTTTATAACTCTGTTACGTTACCCAAGTGCTTTTCCCCATGACAGCTATCGTATTTTGATATGCAGCAGAAGTGCTTTATGCGTGTTCCTCATTTTATCATGTAGATTCCTAAAAAGACATGTACTCAAGAACTGAAATTTAATAAAAGTAATAATTTTTACTGCTTCATCAAAGACATCCTTTACTAAAATTGGCCTTTTTCTTTCTTTTTTTTTTTTTAACTGTAAGGTTGTGGCATTGAAGAATCCAATGCCTTGATTCATGCTAAGGTGCCACCAGTTGACCCATCGTTGCTTTGTGCCATCAGTGTAAATACCAACACAGTGAAAAAGGCAAATAACTGAGTGCTGTCATGAATATAGTTTTGACTTCATGGGCCCTGTGAGAACCCCCCCTCCTCTGAGATCCACAGATCACACTTTGAGAACTGCTGTCCTAGATGGTCATCTACAAACAATAAGCTCTAATCATGCTGTAGACCTTAGTCTTATGCTTTACAGAGGGAATGGAGAATACTGAGTTAACCTGGAAATTCAATGGAAATTGGATAAGTGGAATTTCTACTTAAAAAATGTGCATGAGTTTTAGAATGGTCTCTGACTCCAGACTAAGATTTTTGAATATTGGTTGTTTGGAGTCTGTGAATTTTTATTTCAACAGTATTTTGTAGCCTGTTTAAATATCTGTTCTGATGATACTGATCACTGCTAACCTTAGGGATCATTTAAGAATATCTTCCAGGTCTCCCAGAAATATTTCAAGGCTTGATTTTATTGCAAAGTTCTATTGGAGATGCACAGTGCACTATGTTAAAATGACTGTTCCCCCTCTCCTCTATACATTACAGTGTCTTTTCTCTACTTTGTGTTGTTTTTCCCTCGAAATTAGGCTAAAATGATGCCTGGTAGGTTTTAGGGAGAGTGAAAAGTGCACAGGGTTATTACTTGAGATAGCATTGGGGAGTCGTAAAAATGGAATTTCTCTTAAAAGAGAACCTTGATTTAATACGATATGCTGCTTCACGAGAAAGGTTGTAGACGGAAAGCAAAACAAATTTTAAAAAATACATGCTGTGTATTAGATGAATTATCGTCCAAGGTGCTTTTTTAAATTGTTAATACATGATTTATGGGCCACCTAATTTTGGAGATCATTGGCTCTCTATTTAATTTTTAGAATATGCTTGAATTGCTGGAAGAAATGCCAAATGGAGTTCCACCTGAAAAAGTAAAAAGTTATATCTATCAGCTAATCAAAGCTATTCACTGGTGCCATAAGAATGATATTGTTCATCGAGGTAAGTATGGAATTTTTGAAATGGAAAATATTAAAATATCAAATAAAGTTAACAAAATATTTCACACAGGCATTGACATTCCATTTAAATTAAATACATTTTGAAAGTGTAGGATATGAGACATTGTTTGGGCTCCAAGTCTCCTTTTGTATCACCAAAAGGATGGACTGCACATGTATTTGGATATTATGGTGAGATCTCTGTGTTTCTAAAACCAGATCCGCTTTCAACAGCAGAAGCACCTAGTGATAAAACGAACTCAACAAATGCAAACTTTGAAGTTACTTGTGGGGGGAACTACCCTCTCCATTGCCTTTTGGTCCTGCAGGTAGAGCAGGTGATGTGAAACAAGCCAGAATCAGGCTTCAGAGGTGGTGCTAAGTCACTGGCCCCCATTGACAGTCACTTCTCTTTTCCTCTTAGACCAGGATCTCTAGTAGGTACCTTTCCCTCCTGATTTTCCCTACCTGTTCATGAAAAGTGCCCATTGTTTGCAGGTTGTAGGCATGATCAACCTTGCATAAAGGCCATGACTATACTTCCATAAACTGTTCTATTTTGTCCTTTATTGCCACGAAGTGGGTGGTTTATAGCAGTAAAAGGGAAATTACTTGTTCAGCAAGATCTTTAATCTATACCATTTATCTTTTCCTGTTAATCTCTTGCATTCAAGGGACATAAATTGATACAATAATGAGGCTAAAAGATGTTTGTCAGAAAATGTTGCAGTATCCACTTCTTATCTTTGAATTATCAGACAAATGAATGCTACATTTTAATTTATCTAAACAGGCACAGGAGGATATCACTTTAAAAGTAGCCTCACTTTAAGAATAGCTTAAAGGTCATGTGAAGAATGCCAACTCCTATTATTTCTGGAAAGAGACAGTTTGTATTTCTCTTGCATTTGACTTTCATAGCAGTTACATTATGAAGGTTGTTGGCAGCATGGAGAGATGTCTTGGTCACTTGGACATCTAGTGTCTAGGGTAATGATTCTAATAACAGTCTCTACTACAGTCTGAGGATATTAAGAAACTGATTTAGCTGCATTTCCATAGTGATACTGTGATTTGGTTAAGTGTCTAGTGAATTAATGGTTGTGAATTAATTCAGAAACCATGATTCTGAAATCTACAGATCTCACTCCTACCTCTTCCATTTCTCCATTTTCACTTCTACCATATAATATAGATGATGGGTACTCTAAAAATAGAATTGTGAGATGCCTTCAAAGGGAGGGAATTAAACTGCATTTTCTGTGTATTTCTACTCCTTAACTCCCACCACATCTTCAAAAGATCCACGGAGAAAATGAGAAATCTTATCTTGACTCATCCATCATAGCTTCAGCACTAGACATTTATGATTGTGAACCACATCATAGAAAACCTAAAGAGATATATAAATATAGAAATTATACAGAAAATCATAACGAACAATGTATCTTATTTGTATTTTTTTCTCCAGTAAATATAATGCTACCTACTTACTCTCATATGTGTTTTTAAAGTGTCTTGTGGGTGTAAACATTTTATAGTCTTATCTCCAAAAATTTGTATTATTAGTATTTTATAAAGTAAAAATAGTTCCTTAAAATGTGGTAGCCTAGATTTAATCATTCTTGAATTCCTTTCAGAGATCCAATTAATGCCTTTAAGATTTAAGGGGAAAAATATTTTTGAAATGGTGGTCTGCATGTTTTTCAAAAAGAAATTAATTGGAACTTTTGTGTACCGGCATAAAATGTGTTACTCTGCTTTTCACTGCCACCGTTTTCTATTCATATTACTCTGGATATTTCTAATTAGGTGCCATCACAATGCTCTAACAGTGTCAATCAGCAATACATGGAACATTTTTTAATAATTGTTTTTTAATCTTGATACTCCAGATATAAAACCAGAAAATCTCTTAATCAGCCACAATGATGTTTTGAAACTGTGTGACTTTGGTAAGTTAAAAAGAAATTGGGCCCTGTAAGTACAGGATTAATTTAATATAACACTTAGGTAGCTTTTACAGGTGTATTAAAAGTACTTTTTATCTTTTGACTTAAATTAGCAAATGAACATTCTGTTGGGTTGTATATTAAACAATGGGTTGTGGGAAGAGTTCTACTCTCTCTTTGCATAGTATTGTCTACTATTTTAAAAAATTCATCATGCAGTATTTCTTTAATGAGAATTCAAAGCAAATACATGCATGTGCATATATTCATAAGCCCAGTACTTAATGACCTCAGAGAAAGAATTTTCCAGAAGATACCACTATGGCCTTCTGGCTTGAGTAGGATAAAAAAATTTTAATATTTTAAATAGTGATAGAAATTGTTTCAGGCATAATCATAAACACTGAAAATATAACTATGTAAATACATATGTATTGTATGTATGCAATAGTTATATATCTGTAAGGTTAAAAGACATTTTTTGAATAATTCCATTTATTCCCTTTAAATGTTCAGTGTGGGACTTCCCTGGTGGTCCAGTGGTTAAGAATCCTCCTTCCAATGCAGGGGATGCAGGTTCGATTCCTGGTCAGGGAACTAAGATCCCACATGCCATGGGGCAACTAAGCCCACGCACCACAGCTACTGCGCTCGCGTGCCTCAACTAGAGAGCCCGCATGCCGCAAACTACGGAGCCCACACACTCTGTAGCCCGCACGCCACAACTAGAGAAGAGAAAACCTACACGCCACAACTAGAGAGGAGCCCACATGCGCAACAAAGAGCCTGCGTACTGCAACTAAGACCCGATGCAGCCAAAAAAAATAAAAAATTAATTTAAAAAAAATATTGTAAAGAAGAGTCCTGCTGTACCTAAACATCTTAAGAAGTACTTAGGAGTACTTCTGAAATTTGTCAAGCAATTTATAAATAAAAAAGATGCATATAGAATGGTTAATAATAGAAAAAAGTATCCTTAGTCCAGCATCATTTCTTAAAAGACAGCTTTAAATGGTCAGGAAGTTCCACATGACGGCCCAACATGTGGCGTTCTGTGCCCTGCACATCCCCACCAAGAACCTCCTGATTGTTTTCCCTCCCAGAGTGTGGAGTGTGTAGCTCCTTTGTCTGGCTTGAAGAATCCCACTAAAAACTATGAATATTTCTTTCAAATATGTCTTATAAAGAAGTGTTGATTAACTGAAGTTAGGGGGTTTGTTTTTGCTGTGGTTATTTTTATTTTTTTACTGTTCCACTTTAAGAAACACTATTTTCTGTTTCTCTCTTTTTTTTTTTTTGCGGTATGCGGGCCTCTAACTGTTGTGGCCTCTCCCGTTGCGGAGCACAGGCTCTGGATGCGCAGGCTCAGCGGCCACGGCTCACGGGCCCAGCCGCTCCGCGGCATGTGGGATCCTCGTGGACCGGGGCACGAACCCGCGTCCCCTGCATCGGCAGGCGGACTCTCAACCACTGCACCACCAGGGAAGCCCTATTTTCTATTTCTTGAAACTGACATACACCTTAACTTTTACCTTTAATTTTAATATTCTGCTTCTCTGTAACTATTTACAGTGAACCTATATTGCTTTTGGTGAGTTAGATAGGTAGTTAACCTACCTGCCAGTTTATTTTGTGGCCCCAAAACCTTTTGAAAGGGTTGTTACTTGCCCGGGCGAGGGGGGGGGGGGCTAGCAATAGAGTCTGTAAGGTAATTAAGATATCCCTAATATGCTTCTCAGTCACATTAGGAGATAAAAATCATCTTAGCCTGCTTTGTTTCCATCTTTGCCAAACCCTACCGTTAGTTGTTTACATAATGGCCTAGTTGTGTACATAATGGCCTGGTTGTTTACATAATGGCCGGAGCTGATCAGCACCAATAGATATACAAACACTATCTGAGGTCCCACATAGCAGAATTAATGACTATCTGCGACATGCTAATTTAGCTTTGACTTCTGGCTCTTGTGGAGTCTTCATTTTGTTTCTAAGATTTATACTTATTGGAAAAGCTCTGAATGCTTATAAAATCATGCAATGACTTTGAAAATATAGATTTCTTTATCAGAGAGGAGAGACTGGTTTTGTAGTGAATACATTGTATATTTTAATTGTCGAATGAACAATGGACTAACTTTTTTAAGTGACAAGGACACTGTTAATAAACAGCCCATTCAGTAACAATCTGTATACTCTTTTGATGTTCCTTTAAGGTATTAATAGCACTGAAATATTTTGTCAACATGAAATTAATTCTTTTTCAAAATTACACCTTTGGGCTTTGCTGTCTTTCAGGTTTTGCTCGGAATCTATCGGAAGGCAATAATGCTAATTATACAGAATATGTGGCCACCAGGTGGTATCGGTCCCCAGAACTCTTACTTGGGTGAGTTACCTTCCCAGAATAGAATGACATCTACATATTTGCAGATCCTCTATTGTTAACTTTGGGATTATCTGTGGAAGATAAGACCTTGAGTTAATTAAATGCCAGTTACCTATTGCAGTATAGCAAACCACCTAAAAACTTAATGACATAAAGCAAGCACCATTTTATTTGCTCACAATTCTGGGTGTCATCGGGTTGGGGGAGTCAGCTGTTTGAGTTCAACTGGATGATTCTTCTGCTGGTCTGAACTGGAGTTGCTCATGTAGCTACAGTCAGCAGGTCATCTGGAGGCTGGTTGGTTTAGGGCCTCAGCTGGGCAAACTATCTCTGTTCCATGGGGACTCATCCTCCAGTGCGTTAGTACAAGTTTCTTCATAATAATAGTAGAAGAATTCCCTGAGCAGAGGGCAAGCCCAAAAGCAAAGGTGGTTTTCAAGCCTCTTTGCATGACTTTTGCCTCATTGGCCAAAGCACGTTACTTGTGTAAGCCCTGATTCAAGGGATGGAGGAATAAACTTCGCCTCTTGATGCGAGGAGTGGCAGAGTCTCGTTACAAAATGGCAGGGGTATGGAAATGGGGGGGAATTATTGCTGTCATCTTTGTTAATAATCTTCCACATTAAGAATGTAGATATCCACAGAGTTTCACATTCCAGCTTATCTGTTTGTTCATGTATTCATTCATTCATTCAGCAGATACTTTTGGAGCATCTCTTATGCCTAGCCACTTTTCTGTAAATATTGAACCAACTGCTATTTTCCTTCAGAACATTGTAAATCCTGTTTGATGATAAATGGCTTTCCAAACTAGTACAGTGATGATTTTCTCAGCAACACTGCCATATCCATCCACTTTGTGCCACCCTTCCACTTTCAGTGGTATTCCATTCACCTGTCAACACCAGAAAAGCATTTTCTGATAAGATACTTCTTCCTTTTAATATGTTTTAACTTTAGAACCTAAGAAAGGACCTGTAGTCTTGGTCTCCATCACATAGTTTCACTAATAATTCTCTACCTATTGTAGTCGTAGTATTTTCTTATTTTTCCTAGTCCGTATTTCCTTCTTTGGGACTATCAAAGAATTGAGGTAGAAGACACTCTACAAATAAAATTAGATATGGTGGTAATGATGACCAGTGCACGAATTATTATAGGTTTCATCTCTTTTCTTTAGTGTGCCATACATGTATCTAGGGGACGTGAGAAATTTAATTTTAAAAGATATTTTTTACTATACTTCAATTTAAAAAATTTTTAATAAATAAAGGTACTTTTTATGTAATAGAAATATAAATTTCTGTATTTCTTCTGAAGAAGAAGACTACTTGACTACATGACTACTACTATAGTCATGATGACTATATGTTTAAGCTACTCACTGAGGGTTTATTTTATTTATTTTTTACACAGCAGGTTCTTATTAGTTATCTATTTTATACATATTAGTATATATATATATATATATATATATGTCAATCCCGATCTCCCAGTTCATCCCACCACCACCCCACCCCCACTGAGGGTTTATTTTTATTTTTATTTTTATTACACTTGTGGTCAATTGATTTTCTTTATTTTTTATTATTAAAAAAATTTTTTTATTGAGGTATAATTGTTTTACAATGTTGTGTTATTTTCTACTGTACAGTGAAGTGGAGTTCCCTGTACTCTGCAGCAGGTTCTCATTGAGGGTTTATTTTGAAGTTAACAATTGATTTCCCAGGGTCTACCAACCATTTGGCGTTAATTCTTGTTTCATTGCTGACCTAGAGCCTATAAGAATTATTGGTGTCTGTTATTGAAAGCTTTACCATTTTTTTTGAAATCAAAAGCTTGTGCTTCATCATGTGAAATAAATGGTGGCTAGTCACTTTATTATCCTTCCTTGTGTGGATAGATTTTAGAATTTCTGTGCTCAACTTGGATTAATTTTCTTTTGTGTTGTCTATGTTTCTTCTGTGTACCTCTGTCTGGACTCACTCTAATGTGTAGTCCATTCTTTTGGGAGGGATTGGGAGTCTGAAATTCCCGGACAGGATTTGCCAAGGAAGAAATGAGTATGAAGTAAATCATTCTTAGAACCCCATCTGAGGATTCAAGTATGATAGAGGGACTCATTTATGGTTTTGTCTATAAGATGTCCCTGAGGAGTTCATTCTGAGGACAGCCTTATTATGAAACTTTGGAGAGTATTTGCTGCCTAATAATACCTCCTGGAAAACTGAGCTATGTTTATAGCTCATAAACTGAGTTATGTTTACAGCTATATGGGAGCTACCAAAAGTAGATGGGGACTCCAACTAATTTGAGCCAAATTGAATATTACTCATTAAATGATTGTCGAGTACTGGTTGAAGAATCATATTATTTGTATAAAAATCCCATTGAAATCAGTTGATATTTGGTTAACACGAAGAATTTACAGATTTTTGTACATTCTCAAGAGTTTGTCCTTGACATTCAAAGTAGTTACAGCTGCATAAATTATTCAGATTAGTTGACAGAAGAAAAAAATAGCTTATGGTGGGTATGTAAAGATTTTCCATAGTTTTCTCCATCTAGCACAAGTTTTGTCTTTCTTATACTTGTATGAAAGAAAGATCAGTATCCTTTCCTTCCCAGCAAGCTACCAAAAAAATCTAAATGAAGTTTCCTAGTATGGTTCTTGGGTTTTTATGGGAGGAAATGAGATAAATAAAATATTGACTTATTGTTACAATGATTTATTATCCTAGAAACATATTCTGTATTAAATTTTTATTAAACTGATGGCTTTATTAGCATAGATTTATTCACTTGTGTTCTGAAGTTTTACTTTGATATCCACACTTCCTTTTTTTCCGCCTCACTTTTGTCCATGTGGTATTTTTTAATTCCTTAAATACCCAAATATGCTTTAAATCATGAATCTGTTCAAAATAATTTGGAAATTATTAAAACTTATTTCTTCAGTTGCCAAGATAATCTCTCCCTTTGCTTTTCAGAGCTCCCTATGGCAAGTCTGTAGATATGTGGTCAGTGGGCTGTATTCTTGGGGAGCTTAGTGATGGACAGCCTTTATTTCCTGGAGAAAGCGAAATTGACCAACTTTTTACTATTCAGAAGGTGCTAGGACCACTTCCACCTGAGCAAATGAAGCTCTTCTACAGTAATCCTCGCTTCCACGGGCTCCGGGTAAGAGGCTTTGCTAAAACCCCAAATGGAATCAGTACACTAGTATTTAAATCATTGTTCATTGCACAGTGCAATGCTAAGTTATCCATCGAATACTATTGCCTTTCCCATTACAGTGTTTATAATCCCCATTATAGTATTTTATTTTTGAATTTTGTATAGTATTTGTGAATTTTAAAAAGTCTAAATTCGAAAGTGGGAGCTGCTAATATTTTCCTAATTTGTAAGTTCCAATTTTTCAAAATCTTTTTTAGTGTACACATTATTCTAAACTTTGGTTATCTCAGAATGTTGCTTTATGCAAAATATTAAGCATCCCCAAAAGATAGAAAAATGTATACATGGCTATTGCTTATTTGAGCAAACATATTTGTAGTGATTTGAGGAAGATGATGAATACTCACATTCTGCATGTTTAAAGGAGCTGTTCTAGTGGGTATTTCCTGTTTAGTGAAACATCAACTCTTCTTTTCAAACTAGTGTATTGTCTTGGGCAGCCTTTTCTAGACTTGCTACCTTTGTGCAAAACTTGATTTCAGAAAATATGTTAAAAAGAGTCTTAAAGTATAAACTTTCCCCAAATGAGGGACAGCCAAGTCGCAGGAGGCATCTTACTGGAGTGGCCAGTTACAAGCTGCTTCTCTGTTCCGTCCACCCGCCAAGCAACTTTTTTAGTTTTCAACTACCCTGTTTGGGCTGACATGCCAGTTGGTGGCCCTTGTGGGAACTAGAAAATAAGCTCACCACCACTTCTTTTCTTTCTCTTAAATGCATAATTCTCAAACCGTGTTTTCTTGACATTTGCAAAGCACTTTGTTTTTTTCCTTTGACTTTCTGGCCTCAGTTTATTTCACTTTGAAGAGTACCCCTCCTCACACATGAATGCCCAGCACAGTATACCTCCTGCCAGGCTCCATGAGTGTGGAAGAAAGAAAGGAACAGAAATGCAAACATTTCTTTTCCGTCCCCTTCCGGCTTTCTCTCCAAATCTGTCTGAGTTACCTCAGGCAAGTTTCTTTTTTCTCCTTTTATTTTTGCTTTTGTAAGCTGAAAAATAGCCAAATTATGACCATTAATTAGGGTGCAAATAGTTCAACAGTTATTGAGCATTTGTCCTACTAGATGCTGAAAATATGATAATAAATAGGACTTGCCCTCAGTCCAGAAGAAAGGAAAATCTATTCTAGTCAGAAATAAAGTGAGTCATAACTAATGAATTCCTGTCTCACTGAGAATGCATCCAAACTCCTTCCCATCAGACCTTGCCTTTTCTGGGCCCTTCTAGCTCCCTGACTTCAGCTCATACCCCTTTCCATTCCCATCCCTTTCCAGACTTTCATCACACTTACCTTTCTTTTTCTTTAACTTCCATAAACATTCCCAGGTGTTCCTGCTTCATGAAATTGGGACTTGTGACTCCTTTTCCCAGGAAGTCACTTCCCTTGCGTGGCCCCTTCTCATTTTATAAATCTCAGCTCCAAGAACTCCCCCTGTCTCTGACCCCCCAACATACTTCCCCCACCTCCTTCTTGGTCTCTCCCATAGCACCCTTCTTTTTCCATCATAGTACTTATCACAGTATGTAATTATTTTATTTTTTAATTTTTAATGTTAGAAATCATCTGTTTTATTGCTGTATTACCAGCATCTAGCTTAGCCCAGCACATGTAGTAGGGACTCGATGAATAGTTGAACGCTCTCTTGAACCAATCTGCATTATCAGCAGTCAAGCTCAATTATGTTTTCCTTCTCTCCATCTCTAATGCTTCTTTCACTCTTACCACCTTTTACCTGAACAACCACTCCCAAACTGATTTCTCCAAGTTTCTCTCTTCACTGCAGTCTTCACATTGCTTTTAGAATGATCTTCCTGCAAACTGCCCATTTAATTCTGTCATCTTTGTGCTGAAAACCTCTACAAGATTGCTTATTAAAATTAAACTCCTTAGGATAGCATTAAAAACCCCTTGCTCCTAGCCCTCCAGCCTTGTCTCCCACCTTTTCCTACCCCCTGCCCCCTGCTCTGCAGGCACATTGAACTTGTTACCATTTCCTTGTCTCTGCATTGCTATGTTTTAATTTCTGTAATTCTCCCAATACTTACCCCACTTCCTGGAAAGCTCTCCATCCTCCCTCCCCCCAGACTCAAGTCAAGTGTCCTTCCGTGAAGCCCTTCTAGACTCCTCCAGGGGGAATGGGTACCTCCCCCTTCAGCGCTCCTGAAGCACTCTGGTCATAGCTCTTATAGCACACATGGCAGTCTCTTTTAAATAGCTGTTTGACACAACACT
Organism: Kogia breviceps; assembly: GCF_026419965.1. Classification (NCBI taxonomy): domain Eukaryota; kingdom Metazoa; phylum Chordata; class Mammalia; order Artiodactyla; family Physeteridae; genus Kogia; species Kogia breviceps. Next base: position 119,574,710 of record NC_081330.1, on the reverse strand, counting down.
GTAAATTAACTATACTTCAATTTTTTAAAAATTGTAATAAAAATTTTTTTTAAAAAAAAGCTTTTTGAAAAATGTATCCTCACTGGACTAATGAATTCTTTAAAGAAATGAGCTATCGTGGCCATCGTTATCTTCACAACACACCTAGAGTTGCTCTTAATAGGTTGAAAAGTATTAAATGATTGAAATATTTGACCTGGAGCATCAAGCTTGGTCTTCTGGCTGCCTTATTCTTTGCCTGGTTAAAGAGGCTCTAAACTGGATTCTCTGAAGAGAGTGTAAACAGATCTGCCATGGTACCTGGCTTTAATAACTTGTAAACTAGCTGAAGAATTAAGACTTTTGTGCATGAAATAATTAGAAAACAATACAATTTATAATAAAGTGTGGTATATAATAAAGTACTACATTCTTTACTACACTGTACTGTTTTCTAATACATCTAAATATAGTTGAGACCTTGAGAATGTTAAACATTCTAGAAGGTTGGCTGGATTCACTAGGAATGATTTACAGAGGATTTGCAGTTTGAAATGGATATCGAAGAATGAGTAGCATTTGGATGAGATAGGCCAAACAAAGGAGATCTTTTACTCCTTTGTCTATGGTCCTGTTTGTTTACAGACCTCCTCACTAAATAGTATTATCGGTAAAATGCTAGAGAGTACATGACGGTGCTGCTTGTAAATATCCTTTGGAGAAATTGCTGCTTCCCTGACACTGATTTTTATAAACCTTAATGTTTTTACATTTTAGTCTGAAAGTGTTTGTGGTGTTTTAACTAAATTAGTTTAACCTTTTTGGAGGTTTAACCACATCTTTTGAGGGAAAAGTCTTCCTTTATCATTTACTTGAGAATGTCTGAGACTTTCTCAGCTAAGTGTACAGGCTGTGTGAACTGCAGCTGCCTTGAAATATGGACTTACCAGTAACCAGTCCAGTGTGATTTGTTTTTTGATTCAGTTGTGTAGAGATTGGAAAATCAACAAGATGTTGCTCTAACGGTATGTATTATTTTGAAAAAAATAACAAGTGCTATCCCATAATATAAGGCATAGACTTTGAAGTTAGGCTGCTTAGGTTCAAAGCCTGACTCCATATTTACTACTTGAATGACCTAGGGCAAGCTCCTTGTGCCTCTTTTTTCTTCAAGTGTGAAATGGTGATAACAGAAGTACCATCTGATGGGTTATAATGGGCTTTATTATAAATTGTATTGTTTTCTAATTGTATTGTTTTCTAATGGGGTTGTTGTGAAGATTAAATGTTCTAATATATGTAAAATGCCCAGACCAGTGCCTGACACATAGTAAGTGCTTAGTAAAGAGGCACTCTCATTGTATCATATTGGCCAAGTGATCAAGAAAGAAAGGAAAGAAAAAACGAACTACTAATTGAGATATACTTTAAACTTCTATGCTTGAGTTTTGGTTATTTGTTGAATTACCTAATATGAGAATGGTGTCTTTCTTTCAAAAAAACATAAATTAATTTTTTAAAGTTAGGAGTTTGTGTGGTCATTTAAAAATCATATTTCTAATACCTTTTGACTTTGGGCATTAATTTTCTTATTGATGAAATGTTACTTCTGGAAAAAACGGAGGGGATATTTGGTAGCATAAGATAGGACCTCATAAGCAAGATATTAATTAAAATCTACTGGTATAGAGTCTTTTATCACAGCATGACAGGTATCTCTCTCTTTGGGCTGATGTTTAATGCTCCAGTAACATCCAGAGGAACCTCTGTACCTCCTTTAGGAAAGGCACCCATGTTTAGAAAAAATGTGGGTTTGGATCACAGACCTGGGTGCAAATATAAGTTCTGCTTTTTAATTATGTAACCTGCCTTGAACCATTTATTTGAATTTTCTGATCATCACCTTCTTCATCTCTGAAATAAGAAGAATAACAATTGTTAAAATGTCTCACAGAGCATTACTTCCCTCAGAAATCAGTTTTAGGTTATTGCCTGTGTGTGTGTGTTAAATTCATGTTATTCCCTCTACGTCCTCTATCTAGAAGGTGCTGTCCTACTTTTCTCTGTCCTCGTATTTTCTTTCAAAAGCTAGTTCAGATATTATCTATGTATGGATTCTTTCTTCTACAGCTGCAAACCACCTTGGCCTCTCCTTTCTCTGAGCTTCAACTAGAATTTAGTACAGTTTCGTACTGATTGCTTTCACAATCAGACTGAGGGTTGCTTACATGCAAGGTTTTGGTCTTACCCATATTCTGCATCTCCTGCCATACCTAGCACTGTGTGGGGATGACCTCTTAATACCTTGTTTGAATTTTTCTACATAACTACTTCTCTCATCCACTTATTTAGCATGTTTAGAGATTTCAGGCTTTGAAATGCTCTTAATGCTGATGTAAAGGAAATATAGATTAAAAGCAAAGTAGCCCTCCCATTGGGAGGGAGTACATGGCGTTGGACTCTAATACTTTACCGTCCACTTAGATATTGTGAAATGTGAGTTGGCAGAGGGAAGGACAGAGCATCTGAATAAACTTGACCCTTTCCCCTCATTTTATTTAAAAATGCATTTGTTAATTTAGGAGCCTGTTTGCCTTCTGTTCCAACTTACATAAAGGAAGGAATTGAAAACAGGTCATTCAAAGAGTATATTCAAAGCAATAATAGAACGTGTGTCCGAATTCATTATTTCTACTTCTGTAGTCTTTCAGGTACTGGCCTTTTTCTCTTTTTTTACTTCTCTAATTTTCAGGAGTAAATGATATGTTGTTGTGAAAAGGGTGTAAGAATTGTCTGTATAAGCAGACAAATTCTATATGAACTCTATTATAACCAAATTATTTGTATAAGTAGACAAGACTGTATAAACTGAATAGTTTCAAATTTTTATATTTTGTTTTGTTTTACATGCTTCAGTATTGTCCGACTAGATTTAAGTGTCATCTTTCACTTCTGAGTTTTCCTGTCATTTAACAGCCAATCCTATTAATCCCTACCTCAAATACATAGACTCCAAAAGTAATATACATGTGAAATAAATTTAACTTTGGTACTAGGGCAGTAGCTTCTGCTCATCTGCTACCTTCTCCAACACTCAAAGCACATGCACACACATACCCTTACCCACGTGCTAATACTTCTGTCATGTTGTTGTTACAGTTTCCAGCTGTTAACCATCCTCAGTCATTGGAGAGAAGATACCTTGGAATTTTAAATAGCGTTTTACTTGACTTAATGAAGGTAGGACAAGTTGATGTTATCTGTACAAAATGTCTTTTGGTTTGTGATTTCTCTTGTGTCTATCTATGACCATACCCTGCTTTTATGAATTAAATGTCTTGTTAATAGGTGTATAGTGGTGAATAATGGGGGACTGTGTCATCTGAAGAGGCATGCAATTTATTTATTTATTTATTTATTATTTTTAACATCTTTATTGGAGTATAATTGCTTTACAATGGTGTGTTAGTTTCTGCTTTATAACTAAGTGAATCAGTTATACATATACATATATCCTCTTGCAGTTTATTTAAAATTGCAGAAGTATCTGGTATTGTAACATTCCGTCTAGACAGGACCATGAGATACCTAAATTAGATTCCTAAAATGGACAGAATAGTAACAATCTAAATATAAATAATGAGAAATAAATCATTAAAAAATTTATCCAGCACTCGAGCTGCTCAGGCATAAGGTTTTAAAACGAATCTTAAAATGAATGTTGAAAGAAAAGAGATTCTAATATTTTTTGCATATTCAAGGCCTCCCATAAGATTATTTTATCAGCAAACCTAATTCTGCTCTTTTTCTAACTTGATTTCTCTCTCTCTGGCTCTTCATTTGACAACCGCAATATCACTGCTACTACCGTACCTGAGTGTTCCTCCTCCTGCTGGTGCCCCTGTCCAGAAGGTCTTCATGCTCTGGACTACTGAAAATGTTTTCACAGTTTTTTTTTTTTTTTTTTTTTAATAAACTTTCTTTTTTAAAAAAATATTTATTTATTTATGGCTGTGTTGGGTCTTCGTTGCTGTGCGCAGGCTTTCTCTGGTTGCACCGAGCGGGGGCTACTCTTTGTTGCAATGCATGGGCTTCTCATTGTGATGGCTTCTCTTGTCGCGGAGCACGGGCTCTAGGCACACGGGCTTCAGTAGTTGTGGCACGCGGGCTCAGTAGTTGTGGCTGGCAGGCCCTAGAGCGCAGGCTCAGTAGTTGTGGCGCACGGGCTTAGTTGCTCCACGGCATGCGGGATCTTTCCGGACCAGGGCCTGAACCCGTGTTCCCTGCATTGGCAGGCGGATTCTTAACCACTGTGCCACCAGGGAAGCCCTCTCACAGTTTCTTATTCAAGCTTTTCTACCCAAGTAGATAGCCCCTGGAGTGAGAACTACTTTTTCATATTTCTCCAGCTTTCATTGTAGCCAGCCACTGCATAAGCAAGTGCTAGTTATTTGATAGTAGACCTTCAGAAGATACTTGTTGGGTCTTCCGTGGTGGCGCAATGGTTGGGGTCCGCCTGCCAGTGCAGGGAACACGGGTTCGAGCCCTGGTCTGGGAGGATCCCACATGCTGCAGAGCAGCTAAGCCCGTGCACCACAACTACTGAGCCCACGTGCCACAACTACTGAAATCCGCGCGCCTAGAGCCCGTGCTCCTCAACAAAAGAAGCCACCCACCGCGATGAGAAGCCCATGCACCGCAACAAAGAGTAGCCCCCACTCGCTGCAACTAGAGAAAGCCACGCACAGCAACAGAGAGCCAAAGCAGCCAAAAGTAAATAAATAAAATAAATTTATTTTTTAAAAAATACTTGTTAATGGATCAATTTTATTTTCTGCCCATTTAGTCAACTGTCAAAAACAGAGGAGTTTACACTGTGCACAGAACCTTTAAAGGCATACTTAGCACAGTTGGAAATTGCTGAGCAGAACTCTCCGAACTTTGCTCTGCTTTAAAACTAAAACTATGTTAATCTGTGTTCCGAGGAACCCTGTGTAAATAGGTGTGGGGGCAGAGGTGGGTGAGGGGGTGTGGCCTTTGGGAAAGGCCACTTACCATGTAACCTTTCTTAGAGATTCACAATATTCATTAACTTATAAAGGCTTTCAGAAATCCCACAGTAAAGAAGCATTTCCCAAATTTAATTAAATACTAAATACTTAAAAAAAAATAAAATGCTACAGCACTAGTGTTCTTCTGAACACAGATTGAGAGATGCTATTTAAAAAATCCTCAAGGCTCTTTAAGGTTAATTAGGCATAAATTATCTCAAATTATTTGCATAATGTCATATGTTCTTTCATGCAGTCAATATTTATTTATCAGGGCTTTAATTATTTCGTAACTTTTAAAATGTAAGTAGAGTAAAATAGAAGAACTGAAATACAATTTCATGTTTTCTGCCTTTTGTCTCTTTTAGTTAAAAATAACTGAACTTCTTTTGTTAAATCATTACCAAATGTAATTACCAAGTATCAGCGTGGCACCTGGTAAATGCTAACACAGATAAAAATACGAAGATAACCTGAACCATTATGCATTTACACCAGTTTGAAAGTTGAACAGTTGAATTCCCATTCATTTAATATATTTACCCTCAGATATCTTTAATGTTAAATAAATATTTTATTGAAACGTATATTTAGAAGGTACACAAATTATAAATGTACCTCGGAGTAAAACTTTATAATGTAAACATATCCATGTAACCCTGCCCGGATTGAGATATAGGAAATTATTAACACCCCGGAAATCTCTTCATGACCCCTTCCCAGGTGCCCCTTCCCACTCTTGGAAACCAGGACTTTGACCTCTATCACCAAAGGTTAATACTGCCTTGTTATTATTGAATGTTATATAAATAGAAGTATTCCTTTTATCTTTTAGCTATTTTTGAAAATGAATTTGAAAAATAAATAGTACCATTTATCCTTTCATGAAGAAATTTATCCTCTATGCCATCCCCTAAAGCAGATTTGATAATTTTGTCCATTTATAAATACCTAAAATGGCCATCTCATCCTGCGTCTATTTATACATATCAGCCATTTTAATGGGGATACAAGTTACCCGAATTATTCAAAGCTCCTAATAATATAAAGAATAGCTACAATAATTATATGGGCTCTATTTTAGTTAAAATTGTTTTTTCCCCCAAATACTGAATTTTGAAACTATTTTCTAAGTTTCATACTTTCCTCATAATGGCCTCATCCTTCCAGGTATTTGAAAATTAACAGCTGTGTTCATAAATATAAAAATAGTTCATTGTATGTGCAGCAATTTCTACCCTTGATAATCTTAAATAAATGAAAATAGCACTTTAATGCTAGTAGATGTTTAGCTTCTAAAAGGTCGTATGTACTTTAATTTCCTTTGTTTTTAACTAGGACCATACAGTTGAAACCATTTTGATATTAACTGTCTTAACTGCCAGTAAGACCAAAATCATTTCATATACCTCCACAGTTTTTGTTTTCTAATAAAGAAGGAGAAAGCATTGAGATAATTTTAGAGCTGTGTCTGAGTCAACATAGGATAGGATATGATAGGATCAGAATTCAAATTTTCTGTGGTGCTAGGTTGAAGGTGGTTGTCTGAAATTGAATTCTTGCTTATTGAGAACAAATTGAGGTTTGTTCTCACTGTTCAGTAGTGGATCACAAAGAAATTGACTGTGGGCAAAGCCAATGAAAGTGAGCTAGAGACACATTTGGGAATGCTGGAATTTCACCCTTCTTCCTTTCTCTGAGGGAAAATGCCCATTACTCAAAAGAACAAATGTCAGTGTGCTCTACTGAGTTGTGTTAGGTTATGTAGGTTATGCTTCTTTATGTATTTGCCTAACTTGTCAATAAAAATCAATTAATTTTTAAAATAAGTTTATTTATTTTTAAAATTTATTTATTTGTTTGTTTATTTATTTATTTTTGGCTGCATTGGGTTTTCGTTGCTGCCTGTGGGCTTCCTCTAGTTGCAGCGAGCAGGGGGCTACTCTTCATTGTGGTGCACGGGCTTCTCATTGCAGTGGCTTCTCGTTGCAGAGCACAGGCTCTAGGCACATGGGCTTCAATAGTGTGGCACACGGGCTTAGTTGCTCCGTGGAATGTGGGATCTTCCTGGACCAGGGCTCAAACCTGTGTCCCCTCCATTGGCAGACAGATTCTTAACCACTGCACCACCAGAGAAGCCCAAAATTCAATTGATTTTAATAATGATTCACCTTTTAAAATCTTGTCCAATTACTAATCAGATAAATAATGTTAGAAGAAAACATTTTAGTTGTTAAAAAAAATTAGTACTTTAATGAATAAAGAACACATACAAATAAATTAGGACAATTACAGAAATAGAAAAGAAGGAATATAAGTAAACATAAAAATATTCAACCTCACTATTAATCAAAGATATGAGTTAAAACAGCTGTGAGACACTGGTTAGAATGGCCATCATCAAAAACTCTAGAAACAATAAATGCTGGAGAGGGTGTGGAGAAAAGGGAACACTCTTGCACTGCTGGTGGGAATGTAAATGGATACAGCCACTATGGAGAACAGTATGGAGGTTCCTTAAAAAACTAAATATAGAACTACCATATGACCCCGCAATCCCGCTACTGGGCATATACCCTGAGAAACCATAATTCAAAAAGAGTCATGTACCAAAATGTTCATTGCAGCTCTATTTACAATAGCCAGGACATGGAAGCAACCTAAGTGTCCATCAACAGATGAATGGATAAGGAAGATGTGGCACATATATACAATGGAATATTACTCAGCCATAAAAGACATGAAACTGAGTTATTTGTAATGAGGTGGATAGACCTGGAGTCTGTCATACAGAGTGAAGTAAGTCAGAAGGAGAAAAACAAATACCGTATGCTAACACATATATATGGAATCTAAAAAAAAAACAGGTTATGAAGAACCCAGGGGCAGGATAGGAATAAAGACGCAGATGTAGAGCATGGACTTGAGGACATGGGGAGGGGCAAGGGTAAGCTGTGACGAAGTGAGAGAGTGGCATGGACATATATACACTACCAAACGTAAAATAGATAGCTAGTGGGAAGCAGCGGCATAGCACAGGGAGATCAGCTCGTGGTTTGTGACCACCTAGAGGGGTGGGATAGGGAGGGTGGGAGGGAGACGCAAGAGGGAAGAGATGGGAACATATGTATATATATAACTGACTCACTTTGTTGTAAAGCAGAAACTAACACACCACTGTAAAGCAGTTATACTCCAATAAAGATGTTTAAAAAAAAAAGAGCTATACATGATACAACTACTTTGTTGTCATATGTCTGTTTTATAGCTTTGTTTTTATTTAAAATTTTATTAGGAATTTTTTTCCTGTCTTCACATATTTCTGATGATGTAATTTTTAGTGGCTGCAAATGATTTTACTCAATAAAGTGTATACCCAATTTTTTAAAAAGAACAGCTGTGAGATACCATTTTTTAAATAGCTAATTGACAAGTATGTGCTAAAAAGAATGATAATGCCTGTCGTTGATGAGGGTGCCAGGAAATTGGTAGACTCTCAATTGCTCAGAGAAGTACTGTTTGAGAAAACCTTCCTAGGGAGTAATTTGGCAACACATAGAAGGTAATCCTTAAGAGTTTGCATACCTACCATTTTCATATCTGGGAACTTATCCTATGCAAGAGATCATGGATATATGCAATGATTTCAGGTGTACATCACAGCATTAATTATAATAGTGCAAAGTGGCAGCCACCTAAACATCCAACAATAAATCAGTAACTAAATCATACCACAAACTTCCATGTAGTCATTTAAAACATGTTGTAAAGTTATTTGTTGCATCATTGTTCATAATAATAAAAGAAGGAAAACAAAATGCTGCCTAAGGTACATCTAAAATTGAGGCTGTTTACCGATACGGAATGATCTCTTAAGATCTAATGTTGAGTGGAAAGAAAGCTAAGTGCAGCCTATTGTGTGTATGCTACTGTTTGGATAAAATAAAAGGAGCAGATAGAGATATGTACAAAGTACCTGTGGAAGGATTCGCAAGATGCTGGTACCATGGGCTGCCTCCTGAGAGGAGGACAAGAAAAAGATGAAGAATGTATATTCTTTGATATGAATATATACTTATTTTAAAATATATTTTAGGGAATTCCCTGGCAGTCTAGTGGTTAGGACTCCACGCTTTCACTGCCGAGGGCTCAGGTTCGATCCCTGGTCAGAGAACTAAGATCCCACAAGCTGCATGGTGCGTCCAAAAATAAAACAAAAATATATTTTAGATGTTTAAATTATGTTGTAAAAAATGTTTTTGATTAGTAAGTGAAAAGTGCAGTATACAAAACTTATGTGTATAATATAAGCCAGATTTTATAAAAGAAAATATATATACATGATATTTTTTAAAGGGCTGGGAGGGCATATTCCCAGAGGACAACAATGGTAAGGTTATGGGTGATTTAGATAGTCCTTTAAAAAAATTTGTTTTGGACTAAACTGTGTTTGCTAGATATTCTGCAATGACCATGCATTTCTTTTATAAGGCAAAGAAATATGATTTTTATTACAATTTAAATTTGACTTTGTGATGTTCTTTCCAATCCTAACTTTATTTCCTAAGAACTTACTGAAGTTGGACCCAGCTGACAGATACTTGACAGAACAGTGTTTGAATCACCCTACATTCCAAACCCAGAGACTTTTGGATCGCTCCCCTTCAAGGTCAGCAAAAAGAAAACCTTACCACGTGGAAAGCAGCACTTTGTCTAATAGGTAAATATTCCCTTTTAAGGAAATACAGATGCAGTATTGGTCTTACAAGTAGGTGGAGGAGGTGGCTGCTTAAATGATGCAATTAGAGAAAAGAAGGAAAGCCCTCCTTATTCAAAAATATCTTTCTTATGCGTATTTCATGATTCAGAACCAAAATTAAAGAGTTGTGTGGGTCATAAAGACTTTCTTATCTTTTACAAGATTTTCCAAGGGAAGCCTATGCATTCCCTGGGAAAGGTAGCATGGATTAGCAACTAAGGGGGTTTCTGGCCTCATGAGCTAGAAGATCCTGTGTACATGGGACCCAGGGGTGATTCCTGGAGGAAGAAGGATGGGTGAGGGCAAAGGGATATTCCTGAAGGGAACGGAGGATGCCAAACACAGGTGGGTGGGAAGGCACCTAGGACAGCCTTTGCAGCTGAACCAAGTGGTTCTGGCTCCATAGCGGGGGCTTGTGTTTTTGGTGCTCTTTTAATCATTGAGTTGAGAAATTAGTTTTTCATAAGAATACGAATATAGAAATAGTAAAGTTAGTTTGGTAGATAGTGATTAAAATGGATGCTTTCTAATGTAATTTTCAGCATAATCTTTAAGAAAAACATCTGTTTCCGGGGGTGGGGGGGGCAAGGAGGGGCACAACGAGTTGGACCCTGCAATCAGGTTCTCTCTCCAAAAGTGACGTTCCTTAATTCTGTTGGCTGCATTTTCAGGGGCAGCGTCCTTCCTCTCCTTGTCTTCCTTCCTCTTCCAAGAAGCTGGTCTTGTCATCTAGCGTTGCTTAAATTATGGAAGATAGGAAATAGTTTCTCTTATCTACTATTAGAAGAGAAGTCGAAAACAATAATTCTTAATATGAAGCTTTTCTTATATAAGTTTTTTCCCATGTCCCCCCTTTCTCTCCACATAGAACAATTATTTTTAACCAATTGGAATTTTGAAAGCTTAAGACCTGGTACTTTTTAGATCTGTGAGTGCATCTATAAATAAGCAATAACCATTTACCCTGTATTTTCTCTGTTTAACTGCGATGGTGCGATTGTGTTTTAGAGCTGTTCTCTATTAAAAATGAGTGGTTTGGTCATTGTTTCCCTCACATCTTATAAAACATTCTTACCTGTTTGTTTTCAAGGAGGCCTGGGAGCAGATTCAAATTCTGTTTCACCAAGTTTGTGTTCACTTTGTTGTCAGTTTCCATGAGATCGGTGCACTAAGGCAAGGACCAGTATTCATCTTTCAGTTGCTCCTTTGAGTTTAGGAGGGTCACGTTATGTCTGTGTCTTATCTGGGGTCACTCCCAGTTCAGGTGCTCTTGTCTCCCTTCTACCTTGATTGTCACTTGACTCCTCTAGTTCACATTTGCAAAGAAAAAGGATCTTGATAGAAAGTTCAGTAGACTGATGATAAATTTTTGATTTGTGCTGTAGTGATTGGTGGTATAACCATACCATAAAAGGAGGCCTGTGTCTTCATCCTGTAATGACTCACTTGGGAGAAATCCCCATGGGAGTCCATGGCTCTCCTTGGGAACCCTCTTCAGGGAATCTGTCAAGGAGGATGTGTGTGGCCATGAGGATACGGTTCATATGGGTTTTTGAGGAGTCCTACAAAATCCCCCTTTGAAGCAGATGAGAATAAAAATTATAAGTAAATAAAAATCTCTGGAAGAATTTGTTTTCAGGTCTTGACACTGTATTAAATATATTAAAGAAGCAGTCCTAACTGGTTTCTCTTGGAAAGAAAACATTAGCTCAGTTTACACGTATCTGGAAATATTTCTGCTGCACGCTTGCCTATGGTCCATATTTCCTCCGTGGAAGCTCTTGTTGGGGACACTAATTCCGCACAAACCACGGCTCCGTTGGACTTCCTGGCACCATTGTAGAGATGTTCAGGGCACCATATCGTGTTGGTGCCCTGCCTTGGCCCTGAGACACACCAGTATCCTCATACACATATCCTCACACACCCTGTCTTCTGTCTTCCACGTTCATGTCTCTGTAGGAGAGGCAGTGGACTCCGCATTACCTAGGCCTTGCCTAAGTCTCCCTCAGACTCTCCTGAGGTTCTGTTCACCTTGGACATGGTGGGATGGTGCTTCATCCTGCCACACACTGCCCTCTCAGCAGTCCTGCTTCGCCAGTCTTCCCCATAAAAGTGTAGTTTTGCGTCTTTGATGTTTGGTTTGAAAAGTTATTTTAACTAGAAATTAACCATCATATCTATCCATATCCTGCCAACCATTTAAGAAGGGTTTATATATAAAATCCTCTTAAGTGGTTGGCAGTTTAACACAGATTTCTTACAGTTGTGTGTCAAAGAGATCTATGGAATTCCCAGAGCAGTGTTTTATTGTGCTTTGGCAGAGCTCCGGTTTGAAGACAATATGATGCCCTTTCTATGTAGGAGTTGTGTGCAGAGCTCAGTGGCTTCAGATTAATACCGAGACAGAAACTTTCAGACTAGCGATTTAGGCACTTTGTACATTTATGGGAAACCTAACTCTGTGACAAATGTTTTCACCTTAACTTTATAGCGTCTCTTTTCACATTAGAAATTATATCTTATGTTTCTATGAATATGTTCTTCCTAACATACGTAGGTTTGTGCTCCACATTGAGAGCAGTGTTTCCAAGAGTTTCAAAAGCTCTAGAAGCTATCTTCACTCTTCTCTACCCTTTTCTGGATGTCTTCTTTGGAGCTTTGGACATTTCACAACATCTGCCTGAGTTATCTCTGCGATTACCCTCTCTAGGCCTGAAGGAGAAAGAGGAAGAAATAGGCTTGTGAGAGTCCAGGGGAGCCAGGCAGGGGAAACCACCCCGTGGGAGCTGTAATCTAGAGGCACAGCTATGATCTGAGTCAGGGAGCCACTGCCGGGGGAGACAGCCCCCAGCCCCTTGCACTCCTAAGCCCAACTGGGAGTTAGGTGGCAAGGGAGGCTGGGTGACACTCTGCAGTGTTGGGTTCCCCAGACCCAGGATGGGGCAGAGAGGAATGGAAACTGGATTGGGGGTTGGGCACGTGGGGAATGACCAACACGCTTAGTCAGATCTATTTATGGGTGAGACTGTCATATCATCATTTGGGTTTTTTGAGAAGTTGCTGAGATATTTTAGTTACCAAGATGTAAGTTGACAAACAACCCTAATGATTTAAAACCTGACATGAGGACTGTCCTCTATAGATCTGGAGATAGACTCTGTTAACATCATCTAACAGAAAGTGAAACTTTCCTTTCTTTGTAATTTCTTTCTGGGTCTGGGGTCTGCCATTTACTTAGCTCATATTTTCCTTTTTTAAACAAAATTCACATTTTATTTAGGTTGAAATAAACTATACAAAATTGATTTTCTTCACCCAAATTAACAGCAATATTTTCTGTATTATTCCTGGATAAACCATAAAACACTTAGTTTTGTAGGTGTTGTAGGTTTTGCTTGTAAATCAAGATGAGGCAGTAGATACGGTCATGGAAGAAGACAGAAGAAAACACAAATCAGTTGTCAGTATCCATGGCCTCTGATCCTGTCAGTTAGCTCCTATTTAAGTGACCTTATTTAATGTTGCAATTTTTGTGACCCGATTGGGAGAGGTATTATATTAGTACGTGCGTTTTGGAGATGAGGCTTTCCACACTATTACAGGCATGCTTGATATCAGATACTTTTTAACACTCCTCTGAAAGGTAGGAGGAAAGGATGAGAGCCCTTACCTTTGATGCGTGAATGAGTGGATTCTCAGAGAGAAAATAGGAAGGCATAGTTTCACAGATTAACACTCTACAGGGGAAAAAAATGTGACTTTTCCTCTAATTAGTGTGCAATGGGAACAAAACTCTCCCAGATCAAACCGTCTTTAGCAATAGCAGTATATGCAGCAAATTTTTTGGAAAGCATAGTAAAAAGGGAATTGTGTAAGTTATTGTTCATTTAAAAGCATTCTTACCTATCTCAAACCACAATTTGGTCCTTTAAATAGTTACAGTAGAACAAACTGACCTTGCTGCGGTGTCAGCTTCGGCTTTCAAATAGAGGACAGGGTTTTCCTCAGGATTTATATTTTGCATTTTAAACCAAGTAGGAAATGAAGCTTTCAGTCCTAAAGATTTCAGTCCAGATGAAGCCTCAGCCCATTTGGAATAATGAAGTGTGAAATGAAGAAGAGAATAAATTGTGTCTTTTGGAGAGAAGTTACCTGTTTAGATCCCTGTGATCCAGTTAGAGACATGCTTCTGTTTAGTGTACAGGAGGTATCTGACACTGACACGCCCCGGGTATTGCTGCTTCTCTAATACGTAAGCGTTGATCATCATGTTTTCCAACAAACCTCGCTAGGCAGTTCACACTTCTTTTCAGAGTATCATTTTCTTTTCTTGAGTACCTTGGTAGAGTTCTCATTTGTTGATTATACAGGCTAAAGACAAAAGAGACACTGGTGCTGGTGTGTATGTGCTGGGAGTGTGTATCTCTGAGGCAGGCTGTGAGTTTTACGAATAAAAACGAAGTTCAAGGAACACAGTGATCTGCAAGTCTAAATGTCTTCTTCTGATGTTCAAGCAGACAAAGAGTTATAAAGAGTTTGCCTATAGCTCAGCCCTCTTCTTCTTCGCAGGCTTTCTATAGCACACACCCATGTGAGCACCAACACAGCAAAAGCATGTTTGCCCAGATTAGCAGTTAGAAGCTGTGTTGGCAGTAAGTTAGCTGAGCATTTAAGAAATGCCAGAGCACTTCGTCAGGACCAGTGCTTTGTGGCAGAGCGACTTGATCTAAGCAACTTACTTCTTTTTTTTTAATTTTTAATTTTTATTTTTTTCTCACTTCTTATTGATAGATTATGTGTTATTTATAGTCACATGTTTGAGAGAGTTACTGGTTTTAGTCTTTGCATTGCAGTGTTTTAGGTATTTGTTCTTTTTTGTTTTAATGATACTTTTTGTGCATCTGCTCTTGAGGGAAACTGATGTACTTTTTTCGTTTTTGACATAGAAACCAAGCCAGCAAAAGTGCGGCTTTGCAGTCTCATCACAGATCTAACAGCAAGGACATCCAGAACCTAGGTGTGGGTCTGCCCCGGGCTGATGAAGGTCTTCCTGCCAACGAAAGCTTCCTGAACGGAAACCTTGCTGGAGCTACTCTCAGTCCCATGCACACCAAAACCTACCAAGCGGGCAGTCAGCCTGGGTCTACCAGCAAGGATCTGACCAACAACAACATACCACACCTTCTCAGCCCAAAAGAAGCCAAGTCAAAGACCGAGTTTGATTTTAATATTGACCCAAAGCCTTCGGAAGGCCCGGGCACGAAGTACCTCAAGTCAAGCAGCAGATCTCAGCAGAACCGGCACTCATTTATGGAAAGTTCTCAGAGCAAAGCCGGGACGCTGCAGCCCAGTGAAAAGCAGAGTCGGCATAGCTACATCGACACCATTCCCCAGTCCTCTAGGAGTCCTTCCTATAGGACCAAGGCCAAAAGCCATGGGGCATTGAGTGACTCCAAGTCTGTGAGCAACCTTTCCGAAGCCAGGGCCCAGATCGCAGAGTCCAGTACCAGTAGGTACTTCCCATCCAGCTGTTTGGACTTGAACTCTCCCACCAGCCCAACCCTCACCAGGCACAGCGACACAAGAACTTTGCTCAGCCCCTCGGGGAGAAATAACCGAAGTGAGGGCACTCTTGACTCACGCCGAACCACAACCAGGCATTCTAAGACGATGGAGGAGTTGAAGCTGCCCGAACACATGGACAGCAGCCATTCCCATTCGCTGTCTGCGCCTCATGAATCCTTTTCGTATGGGCTTGGCTACACCAGCCCCTTCTCCTCCCAGCAGCGTCCACACAGGCATTCCATGTACGTGACCCGGGACAAAGTGAGAGCCAAAGGCTTGGACGGAAGCTTGAGCGTAGGGCAAGGGATGGCGGCCAGAGCCAACAGCCTGCAGCTCTTATCACCTCAGGTACAACTTAGGACCTTGACCAGATCTGTCGGCTCATCGTGGGAAGGTGGTGCGGGGATGTGGGGTCAGTGTGCAGTTGTCCCTACTGCAGGAGGTCATACTTTCTTGATAGGACACATTTAAGGAGGCAATATTTGAAGGACTAATCTGTTAAAAAAATTTTTTTAGTTATTTAAGCTAATTGTTGAGTACTCAACGCAGAAAGCTTGTTTTTCAAAATCTGCTTCCTTTCTTAAATGTTCCTTTCTGGCATATTTTGTTCATATTTTGTCCTATTTTTTTCATTTTTTATTGAAGTATAGTTGAATTACAGTGTGTTAATTATTGCTGTACAGCCAAGTGACTCACTTATACATATATATAATTCTTTTTCATATTCTTTTCCATTATGGTTTTTCACAGGATATTGAATATAGTTCCCTGTGCTGTACAGGAGGACCTTGTTGTTTATCCATTCTGTATATACCAGTTTGCATCTGCTAATCCCAAACTCCCACTCCAACCCTCTCTCACCTCCTTCCCCCTTGGCAACCACCAGTCTGTCCTCTATGTCCCTGATTTTGTTTCTGTTTCATAGATAGGTTCGTTTGTGTCATATTTTAGATTCCACATGTAAGTGATATCGTATGGTATTTGTCTTTCTCCTTCTGACTTACTTCACTTAATATGATACTCTCTGGTTGCATCCATGTTGCTGCAAATGGCATTATTTCATTTTTTTTATGGCTGAGTAATATTCCATTGTATATATGTACCACATCTTCTTTATCCATTCATCTGTCGATAGACATTTACGTTGTTTCCATGTCTTGGCTATTGTGAATAGTGCTGCTGTGAACATAGGGGTGCATGTATCTTTTTGAATTATAGTTTTGTCCAGATATATGTCCAGGAGTGGGATTGCTGGATCATATGATAATTCTATTTTTAGTTTTCTGAGGAACCTCCATACTGTTTTCCATAGTCGCTGCACCAACTTACATTCTCAGTAACAGTGTAGGAGGGTTCCCTTTTCTCCATACCCTCTCCAGCATTTGTTATTTGTAGACTTTTTATTGATGGCCATTATGACCAGCATGAGGTGGTACCTAATTGTAGTTTTGATTTGCATTAGAGAATCCTAGTTTGATTTATTACAGAATTCATCAGCTATATGGGTTAGTTTTTAATTTTCTCAAAATTCAGTGTGAATTCATGGGGATTTTCTCTAATCTCTCCAAACCACATTTGCTTAAATCAAACCCTTTTGCTAATATCTTACTCGATATCTTAACTGAATTGAAAAGTTTTAAATTTATCCAGAACTATAGGTAAATATAACTTCAGGCCAGGATAAATGCTAATTTTCAGTCTTTTGGGTTGTTTTTAAATCTCGAGGCAATGTTTTTAGCATAATACTCCTTCTGTCTTATTGATCTTCAGTCTCTAGAACTGACACTAACCTGTTTAAAAGAAGCAGCATTATTATAACAGAACACATATTTTAAAAATTATATTTTTGTGATATAAAACATTCACCTGCATCAAAGAAATGAAGGTGGAGATAAAACAGTGTTAGAAGAAGAAAAGAGTGTCATGTAGGAAAAGTACTCTCCTTTTAGAGGATACAAAAATTGGTTCATCAGCGTGTGTCAGAGCTCCAGAAAATAAGATGGACTGTGCAGTGGGAAGCTTAGCAAGATGAGTGCTGGGGAGGGGGAGGGGGAGACTGTCAATAACTGAGCAGTTGGTGTAGCAAAGCAGCTAAGATCTTGAGCTGGAAAGCCAGGCAGCCAGTCCTGCAGTGTGCTTCAAACTCTGTAAATTTGGGAAAGTGATATAATCTTTCTGTGCCTTGATTCCTCATCTGAGTGTTGCTGTGAGGATTAAACGTGGTGTATAAAAGCACTGTGTGCCCTATGCCGGGCACAGAGTAAATGTCTTAGTTGTTGCTACTGCTTCTGGGATGATGGGGGCTGTTCTTTAGACACTGAATACCTTCTCTATCCTGGGTTTTCTGGGGCACTCAAAAGAGTCTGAGACAGGGTTCTTGCTCTTGAGAAATGTATCTTCTCTCAAGGAAGATTAAATTATACATGATAAAAATGAAATAATTAAGAACTAAATTTCTGTGGCACTGGCTATAAAAAGTACTTGAGGACAGGGAGAGATAGATCATTGTGGGCAGCAGCAATCAGAAATGGCTTTAGGAGCAACTGAAGGTCTTGCTTAGAGCTCAGATGTGGAGAGAGGTTTTGTGGCTGAAGGAAGAAGACGTGTTCAGGCATTTACTGAGCTAGGCACAGTGATAGGCTCTGATGAAAAAGATGTGGTCCCCGTCCTCTTAGAATGTATGGGCTGGAGGTGGTGGGATGACACTTGCCAATAGATAGGTAGTAATAATACTGTGAGGCTGCATGCCCACACTGTGCTAGAGCTGTGTGCACCGCAGGGGCAGAGGGGAACAGGGACAGAGGGGAGTGGCACAGTCCCAGCGGGGGGTTGTAGGAGGCCCCCAGGGGGCAGGGGTGGCATCTGAGCAGAAACTTCTGAGACGTTGGGGGTTTCACCAGTGGAAGAAAGTAGAGTGGACATCAGGAAAGAGGCTCGAGGGAGCGCCAAAAAGGATATCTGGAAGTTAAGGAGGATAATTGAGACATTAAGTCGCATGCTGAGTTGTGGGATTGCAACTTGGGCCATGTGGCTGGAGTGAAAAAATGCAAGATTTAGAGTGGCTTTTGCAATAATCCAAGCATGGGGTGAGGAGAATATGTTCTGGACTAAGTCAGTGCCAGTGGGAAGACGGAGCAAGAGTGGGTCTAAAGACTTCTCAGAAGTAGAAACGGGACTTGTGAATTGAAGGATTGAATATAGAAAAAAGGAGGGAGCCTTCGAGGTTTCTCTTCTAGGAGCTCCTTTTCAGAGTAGAAGAGAGGACTTGAAGTCACCACATTCAACCCCTCCATTGCACTGATGAGCATGCTGAGGCTCTGAGAGGTTGGGTGGATTGCCCAAGTTTACCCAGCTAGTTCAGGGTGGAGCTGGGATCTTGAGGCAATGTCCAGGTCCCTAGGCCAGAGCTTTTTGCATCATGTCATGCTGACATGTTGAGGTTGAAGCGTGACCGTGGGCCCCTATGCAGAGATGTTCTCCACGAGGTTGGAAAGACTGTCTGGGGCCCAGGTGAGAGGAGGGGTAGGAGGTGTCATGATTGGAGTCAGAGCAGTCGTCGGAGGAGCCCCTCTAGAGAGAAGGGATCATTTAGGGCCTAGAAAGATCTCTAGAGTCTGGCAGCTACACATAGACGTTACATGGAGGTCAAAGCCAGTAAAATGTGTTAGCATTAAGCATAGTGTAAATAGAGAAGAAGTTAAAAAAAATAAAATAAAACCATACCTTGAAAATGGACAAATGGACTGGCTCTCTGCGAGTGCTAGAGAAAAGGCTTCATGAACATGGTGGAAATAAGCTAATTATAAAACAATAACTGTCGGCTGAACACAGATCCAACTGTTACTGAATTTTAAGTCCAGTTCAGGAAATGCAGTGCCAAGCTGCAAGAAAGTACAAGTTTAAAGGCACAAAGATGGCAGATGGCTTGAAAAGTAACTGAAGCTGTGTATAATGATGGGAATCACTCTCTTGCAAAGTACTGTAGGCACCTTCAAGAGCAAGGGGACTGGACTGGCTCTGTCGCTTAGAGTTTATGTTAGATGTAGAGGTCTTTGTAAACAATGCAGGTGATAAAATTCAAATGAGATCTTGTCACAAAGTAGAAAGAAGAAAGGCTACATTGGATAATTTCCTGCCCAGAATCCTTTCGTAGTACATTTGGGGAGTAAGGGGAAGAAAGAGAAAATCATAGTTTAAATTTCAAATAAACTGTTTTTGACATACCATGTAAGGCTCAAAATAATACTCTTTCTGTGCATAGTATACAGATATGCAATTCAGCTAACTCCTCTGAATGGTTTGGTAATTTTATACCTTAATCTTTTTTTTTCTGAGGGTAGAAAATGCTACTTTTCCCCTCAGTGAACACCACTGTGGATCAAGGCTGCTTTTAGTTTGTGACTCACTTCCTTGAGAGAAATAGGTAGTGTCTCCGGAGATGCGTGCTGTCGTGATTATTAAGAAAATACATGAAGTATAAGTACTGTTATCCTAGAGAAGATTAAGAAGAGAACTTAAGTACAAGAACTACAGTAGTTAGGGAGTTTTTAAGACAGAAATTATTAAGGATACTGATTCAATTCCTTGATATATCCAAAGAACGTTTGTTTTCATCTTAATCTGCCATGTAAGTCCTTCAGGAAAAATAATTTTGCATCTGTAGTTCTTTTTTGAGAACTCAGCCTAAAATCTGCTAGAGAAATTTTGGATTAACTAACAGAATCTCTAACTCTATTCTAATCGAGTGCTGCTCAGACCGTGACTTTCTAGATATTAGGAAGATAATTTTCTTTATTTTTAATAATTAATTGAACTATTTTCAGAGTAATTCATTCCCTGCTTGCATTAACTTTAATGAGAATTTCACTTTCCATCTGTGTGACATTTGTTTGACTTATTTTACATTCATCAGATGATTCACTCTTTTATAGGACAATTTGTGTTTTAACCAATTCACATTTTAAATTTTAGCCAGTTAAGGTACTGGTTATACCAAATGAAACCCATGGCGATTTAGGTGATTTTCATCCCTAGGAACAGGACACTCTTATAAATCCTTTGAAATTTGACTTCCAGCCCGGAGAGCAACTCCCTCCAGAGATGACTGTGGCACGATCTTCCGTTAAGGAGTCCTCCAGAGAAGGCACCTCTTCATTCCATGCACGGCAGAAGTCTGAGGTCTGAATTTTCTAGAGCTGCTACCTTTTACAATAGAACATGTCTGTAAAGATTGGTCACTCAACATCGTTACAGTCTATCTTTTAAGATTTATTCGTACCCAATCTCCCACAGATAATTCGAACTGGCTTATAAAGTAAGCAGTTTTCCTCCTGCCATAATTCTGAGTTTTCTCTTAAATAGATCCCAGAGTAAATTATAGATCAGTTAGGCACTGTTCTACGTTCACAGGCTACCTCATTATCTCTCTGTTGTTTACTTTTTATAAACCTATTTTTTATCTCAGGGTGGAGCATATCATGACCCCCACTCTGATGATGGCACTGTCCCCAAAGAAAACAGACACCTGTACAATGATCCTGTTCCGAGGAGAGTTGGCAGCTTCTACCGAGGTAAACCCAGCTCCTTCATTCGATTAAGTCATAACATATATACTTTAAAATTTATTTATTTTTGGCTGCGTCAGGTCTTAGTTATGGAACGCGGGATCTTCCTTTGCAGCACGCAGCCTCTTCACTGCGTCACGGGGGCTTCTCTCTAGTTGTTGCGCGCAGGCTCCAGAGCGCGTGGACTCTGTAGTTGCCGCGCGCAGGCTTAGTTGCCCTGTGGCATGTGGGATCTTAGCTCCCCGACCAGGAATCGAACCTGCGTCCCCTGCGTTGGAAGGCGGATTCTTAACCACTGGACCACCAGGGAAGTCCCAAGTCATAAAATATTTATCAATGTCACTTGTATGTCTGACACTTCTAATTTAGAACGTCAGTGAACAAGATAGCCAAAGGTCTCCACCCTCCCAGAGCTCACATTCTCATGAGGAGAGAGCAACACTAAATGTAATAATTACATAGAGCAGGAAAAGATAATTTATTGCTACAGGGAAAAATAATATAACAGGGCAATCCATTGCCTCTACCCCAGCCCCAGTCCTCTATCTCTCATCTGCTGAGAGTCCTCTGGTGACTTCCCATTGGCATCAGGACAAAATCTGAGTTCCCTAAGATGGCATTCTAGACTTTCTGTGCCTGGCCCTTGCTATCCTGTCCAGCTCCTCCTCCTCCACTCTGGTGCCCAGCCTATGGCACTCACACAGGCCGTGCCCTCCTCTGACCTGAATGCAGTACTCCCCCTGCTTGGACAACTTGTTTCTGTCCCTTTTGAGATTCTGCTTTGGGGTCCTCTGCAGTGTGATGGCTTCCCTGCCCACCTAGGTGAATTGAAGTGTTTCCTCTTTTGTTCCGCCCATGGCCCTCTGTCTCTAACATGACACACACCACATGGTACTGATTCTTTGTTTGCATTTCTCTCTCGCAAGGTTACAAGGCCCTTTACCTTTTCCTATTTTACCTTCATTGACTAGCACACTGCCTGGCAATTTCATAAATATTTGTTGATTGGATGAAAGAAAATCTTCAACTGTACTTGCATGACCTTAAAAATGTGCTTTGATGTTTGACAACTATAGCAGATGTTTCAGTGGCTGAATGGATTTAGGAGAGATTGAGAGAGAAAGGTATTACCTTTAAGGAGCTATGTAGTAATAGAGTGGGAGCCCCCAGGAATCCCCAGCCCCTAGTGGTGAGACTGGCAGTAAGCCCACTCAGTAAGCCTCCTGAGTCCGTGAGGCTCAGCTTCTCAAAGCCTCCTTCAGGGGTCACCACGACCTTCTACAGCTGCCGCATCCACATTGCCCAGCTTCTCGTTATTCTGTTGATCTGGGAGGATAGCAGGAAAGGGCAGGAACTGGGGGGTAACACGGACAACTGCTTGGTCATTTTAACTAGGAACCTGAGCTAAATAAGTGCATACAAGTGTTATTCAGGACCTAATGTATATTGAATGATTAGGCTACTCTGTTCCCTCCTAGCTCAACCTTTGAGAAAAGTATAAGGCATTGAATATGCCTTTTGATGCATTTATTATTCTTTCTTCTGATGCCATGGTTACTTTAGAACCTTATGGGACTAAAATTTTAATTCAGATTAAAGTTAATTAAACATGTGACTTCCCTGGTGGCGCAGTGGTTAAGAATCCACCTGCCAGTGCAGGGGACACAGGTTCGAGCCCTGGTCCGCAAAGATCCCACATGCCGGGGAGCAACTAAGCCCATGTGCCACAACTACTGAGCCTGCGCTCTAGAGCCCGCAAGCCACAACTACTGAGCCCGTGCACCACAACTACTGAAGCCCGTGCACTCTAGGGCCTGCGTGCCGCAGCCACTGAGCCCACGTGCTGCAGCTACTAAAGCCCGCGTGCCTAGAGACCATGCTCTACAACAAGAGAAGCCACCCAATGAGAAGCCTGCGCACCACAACGAAGAGTAGCCCCCATTCACCACAATAGAGAAAGCCCACGTGCAGCAACGAAGACCCAACACAGCCAAAAATAAATTAAAGTTTTTTAAAAGTTAATTAAACAAAATATTGTAGTGTACATATAAACAAAAGTATTTTCTTCTCTCACTGTAAGTTTTACTTCCAAAGTAGATCATACACGTGTTATTTCTATAGATGTCTGGAGAGTATACTTTAATATTAAAATGTTAACTAAGTTTTCGATTAATTAATTAGTCCTTGACCTCTAGAAACACAGTTTTATTTTTATTGCAAGTGAATTAACTTGGTTACTATCAGCAAAGCCCCTTGTAATCGACTTCACTGTTTGGCAGGTAGAACGTCTTTATTTTAGAAAGTCCAGAAATAGAAGGAAAAGATTTAACTAGGTGAAACATTGGAGACATCGCTCATTTCAGTCATGCTACTAAATCTAACTAGATGAAGATTTCGTGGTATCATTGAAATGACAGATTTTTTAGTATATTTCCCATTTTCAGTCCTTCTGGCCAAGAGTCAAGTAATATGGTGTAATTTGTCTTTATATACAGCCTGTATATTCCTTTTGTGATAAAATTTGCAATATATTTTCATTTATGACCAAGCTTAGAAATTGATAGAAAAAGATAATACCCACCCACCCCCCAAAGAAAAGCAGAAAAGTATTTACTCACATACATTGTGGTTTGTCTTTTTGTTTCCTGGATTGAAAACTTAGAGAAAAATAGTATTTTTGTGCAAGTAACCAAATTTCTTTGGAATTGAGTTTAAAAAAATATAAAATTGATGCCACCTCCCAGGTGGCAAGGCTTAAACTGTAGTTCGTGTATTCCAGTACACATACTGTTAAGAATACCTTCACACTAAGAATAGATTTTACGTAGTTGGATCTATGATGTAAGAAAGCCTCAACTTAAAAGAGTGTCAAAACAGGGAGATGGGGATCATATTCATACTTTTAAATCTCCTACGATGTTCTCCAGTTTATCAGCTGACACATCAGTTTATGCCTTGAATATATATTGCCTGGTGTTAATTGACCCTTGCAAGTTACTGTCATAAGCAGTTGGGGGTGGAGGGAATGCTCCCGGGAATGCCTCCAGCCTCAGAAAACGTATGGGTTATATGAAGGGCAAATAAGGATTCTGACTTATCTTTTTGTTAGTTTATTTTGTTTGTGTGAGAGAAAGTGCAATAGAACAACATGAGAACTGCTTTAACCTAAAGAGTATATCAGTGGCTTACTTTTTCTTTATTCAGTGCCATCTCCACGTCCAGATAATTCTTTCCATGAAAATAATGTGTCAACCAGAGTTTCTTCCCTACCATCAGAAAGCAGTTCTGGAACTAATCACTCAAAAAGACAACCAGCATTTGATCCATGGTAGGTATTTTAGCTTGTTTTTACTCTTCTTTTTTCTAATTGTAGATTTTAGATTTCATAGAAATTCTAGATACACTTTTTAGCATTCTTTCCCCTGCTAGGCCTTTCTTTCTAAAGAGATTGTTTAATAAGGGAAATGTGATTTGTCATTATTTGTAATAGTTTCTTTCATGTTCACCATTTATATTAAATACCATGTAAAAGAAAGAAAATATCCTGGGTCAGTACACACCTCATAAGTCTTCCATCGCCTTCTTCTGACATGATTGACGTCCTTTGCTGTCTTCTCCACTTGTTGCTGTCGAATCATGTAGCAGACACTTTGCTTAGCTCTTTGTGTGCACTGTCTCACTCAGTACTCACAATCAGCCTTTGAAGTAGGGGCGCCTCCCACTCTCCAGATGAGGAAACTGCAGCTTAGAAAAGGTAAGGAGCCTGCGTGGTGCTGAACAGCCAGAAACAAGGAGGAGGGAGCCGGGATCTAGACCTAGATGAGTTCTGACTCCAAAGCTCATGTCCTGTACTTCTGTGCCACCTGACTTTCATTTAGGGTGAAAAGGGAGAAATAGGGGAACAGCCCTTCATGCTACCACAAAAAAGTACCGGTAGTCACAGGATAAAACGATGCGCCAATTTTGCTTATCCTTTAATCTTTGTGTCATGTGTAGTAAAAATTTAAGGAGAGAATTATAACATACATCAAGTCTCATTAGCAGATCTTGTCTTGGGGGTAGGACTGGTTATTTTTTTTAATGATGTAGACTTTATATTCTCAGCTGCCCAGAAAGACTTCCCAGAATCTAGATGTGAGGAGTGTTTATGTATTTCATAGAGCTGCTAAGTTCTCCACCAAAAGAATAAAACGGTGCCTCATTGTAACTCACTGAATTGAGAACGAGACCAATCTGTCAGATTCCATCTCTGCTGTTTACTGCCAGAATTCACACAATTTGGACCCTGTTGGCAGGGTTATATCAAGGTTTCAGTGTTACCATGCCCTATGCGGAAAATAACTTACTTATTTTTACAATAATAAAAACGGTTTTCTTAAAGCTATAAATACTTTTTCTTTTATAAGCATACTTTATATCTACCGCCTTATTTATAAAATGAGAGTTTTAGGGCTTCCCTGGTGGCGCAGTGGTCGAGAGTCCGCCTGCCGATGCAGGGGACGTGGGTTCGTGCACCGGTCTGGGAGGATCCCACATGCCACGGAGCGGATAAGCCCGTGAGCCATGGCCTCTGGGCCTGCGCGTCCGGAGCCTGTGCCCCGCAACGGGAGAGGCCACAATGGTGAGAGGCCCGCGTACCGCAAAAAAATAAAAAATAAAATAAAATAAATTAAAAATAAATTAAAAAAAATAAAAAATAAAATGAGAGTTTTAACATTACTGACTCAGAGGTTAGACCCTGGAAATAGTATATCTTGACTAGTGTCACCTTTTGGCCATGTGACCTTCAGCTCTCTGCCCCTCAATTTCCTTGTCTGTTAGATAGGCTAAGAATAGCACCTCCCTCATCGGGTAAATATGATCATTAAATGAAGTCAAACATCAAAAGCATCTAGAGCAGTGCCTGGCACCGTTGTGACTTGTTAATGTTAGCAGCTGTGGTTTTTGCCATTAATGTTCTCTAACTTCAGTATGACTTGCCAGGTGTCTCCTCTCCACTTACTTTGCTGATGAACCTTCAGTGCGTTCTTTCTCCGTGTAACAGTAGACAAGATCTATACATTAAGCTGAGAGCACAGGTACAACTTCTTTAAGTTACCGGCATTGACAGCTTTCAAGCGTGGTTTTGACAAGCCGTGAGAATAGTGTCTAAGTTGTGAGAACACAGAAGTACAGATGGAATTGGTTTTCGTCTTGGTCATTGCATGATGAAGTGGTGATGGTTTAAAAGTGCGTCGATTGCGTGTTAACATAGTCCTATGAAAATTAGGTAGGTCAGATCAAAACTAAATCCAAATGTGGCATTAACAGTCTTAACAGCATATTGTTTCTGTCTTTTTGTTAATCCGTTTAAGTAGAGCTTGTTTAGACCTGGATATGTGTAGAAACCTAACAACAATTGTTTTAATAAAGAGGCACAGTTGGGATGCTGAACTTTAGATAAGTCTTCGTCAAGTCATCCTTACTCTGATACTGCTGTTATGAGGCTTGAGAGAATTCCAGAATTGCCAGGGATGAATTGGCTGTATTCTTTTGTTCTTACTACCCAGCATGATAATGCTGCTATGATAGTTCTCCACGCATCTATCTAACTTAGTCTAAGTCATCCATTAAGCTTGACTTGTCTTGGATTTTTTTCTTGAACAATATCTCTCATTGGTTCACCATATTTATATTTGAGAGAAATGCCGTTTGATAACTGTCACAAAAACATGAACAAACCATGGTGACATAGTGAATTGCTGTTCCTAAACTATCACTTACCTAAGAGCAGTGTGTTTCTCCTTGTTAGTAGTACTTCCATTTCTTTGGAGAAGAGGATATGTGTACAGTGTCCACATTTCTTGCAGTGGAAAAATCAAGCTACTATGTCATACTTTAAAGTGATAAATGGATAGTGTAGTATAATATCCAGAGCTGTTATTCTGGCCATCTCAGCTGTCCAGAATCCAGTTAAGAACTGGAAGATTAGCCAAAATATTTCAGAACAACAACAATAGGGTTAATGCAGTCAGATTGATCATCTTTACTAATGGGAAAACACCTCCACCCTCCCTGTGAGCCTGTTTATTCTTCTTTTATGCACAGTTCTAGCAGTTGGCACTGAGGTTGTCAGGCAAGAAATAATCCCAGAGGGAGAAGGATCCTAAACAATAGCTGTAGAGAGAAGAGGGGTATTTTTGCTTTTTCTCAGGCCCCAATGAGAAAATCATTTCTAGCTGTATGGTCTTATACATAGAACAGATATCCATGTAGAGTATATATCTTTAAAATAGGCTGCTCTTACTTTCCATAAAAAGACAAAGTGTTTAGAAAGACTGCTGTCAAAATTGGGTTAAAAGTTGACACTTAAATAGTAAACCAAATTAATTAGAAATCCCAGTAGTTGAGATAAGTGAAGAACTGCTGTCACTCACTTGCACAACCGCAGGCTTTCTCTTCTTGTAAAGTTATGAAGACATTGGTATCCATTATTGCTTGTCATGCTAACTCGCAGAATTATTCCTGTAGAATTAGTCACTGACTTCCTACTCTCAGACATTAGCCGGCCCACCCTAGTCTCGCTGGCAGGGCGGGAGGGTGGCAGGGCAAGTGTCACAGAGTCAGCGTCTCTCCTCTTCTGTGCGCCTTCGTGCTGCTGCTCTTGGGGGGATTATGCTGGCGCTTCCCGGCCCTCCGTCAAACCTGTGGGTCTCTTGCCTTGAGCCTGTGAGCAGCTTGAGGTCACACTCCTTGTTTTAGTTTTTCTCTGTATCTCCAACACCTAACAGAGATCCTGGTGCATACACAGTACTCTGTAAGTGTTGGTTGGCTTTGATTCAGTCAGTTTTAATTCCTTCCTTTTTTTAGGTGAGTCTTTTGAATTCTCTTTCCTCTTCCCTATGGAAGTAGTAGCTGTTGTGGTAGATACTGTTCTGAGTTCCATGACT
This sequence comes from Kogia breviceps, assembly GCF_026419965.1. Lineage (NCBI taxonomy): Eukaryota > Metazoa > Chordata > Mammalia > Artiodactyla > Physeteridae > Kogia > Kogia breviceps. The sequence continues at coordinate 119,546,860 of NC_081330.1, read as the reverse complement.
GTTCAGGAAGGAGACTGTTATTGTTAACCGCCCCGCCCCCCACGCACACACACACTCCTCCCCCATCATCCTCACTGCGCACCCCACCCCCCACTGTGCCAAGTGACTAGCTGGGTGGTCCTTCTGAAAGCTCCTGTCCCTGTGATTTATGTGACCACCCACTTGCCCTTCTCTTGTGCTGCTCCTCTTGAACCCATCTGTTGCCTGCACGGTTAGTTAGCTCAGCTCAGCACACAACTGTTGACCGTACCAGGTAGAATCAATAGCAGGGTCCAGAATTCACAAATGAGATTAAGTCATGCGGCTCGCTCTTACCCTTTGGGTGCACTACTGGTTATAAATGTTCAAGTCTTTTCATTCATTTGTACAGCACACAGCTTTTTAGGTGCCTGTGTTCCAGGCAGCTTCTCTCCATCCCCGAGTCTCTCTCACAGGCTTTTCTCCCTTCTGTTTCTCTGTTAATTCTCTGTATGTGTACGATTCAGTGTAGCTTTTCCCTCTCTTTGTCTTTTCCCTCTCTGTCTCCCTCTCTCTCCCCGACTGGCACTGTTTCTTTCTCTCTGACTTCCTTTTTTGTCTCTTGTGATGCATGCCTACTCACACCTTACTCCTAGCTTTCATCCTCTAGTCCAAGGGTAGTTTATTTTCCTTTTTGCTTTGGGCCCTGGAATCTTTTCCCACCTGGATCTTGGCCCTATCGCCTCTCTGCAGCTCCAGCTTGAGGATGTTTTCCTCATCATTTCCCTTTCCCCCCGGCCTCTAGTTTATCCAGTGCCTCTGAAGAGACCCTGCGGAAAGGCTTTGATTCATCCTCTGTGTTTTGGGGACACAAGGAACTGCAAGTGACTAGGGCTTTTTGTCCTGCTGCTTCTTCTCTTTCAGTACCCTTCCCCCACCCCCCCCATCCTCTCACTTTCCTCTTATTGGACAGACTCTTCTTCCTACCCAAATCCTGCTCCTCCTAGGACTAGTATCTCAAGCCTTCACTTCCTCTCATGCCAATGTTAACATTCTTATAGTAACGCCCATTCTCATCCTGAGATTGTGGTCATGATGAATGTGTCCCCCTTAAAGATTTCCTGGGTTGGCAGAAAGCACTTTAACTACTGACCCTCAGCAGACCTTTGAGATTTTGTTAGACTTGAATTCTGATTAGCAAAAACTTCTACCCGTTAATCTGAGTACTCTGTTGTGCTTCTAGGTTATGTGCAGACCCCATTGTGGAAGGACATAAGCTATATCATAAGCATATAATTCTTTAACTTCTGGAAGTTACAGAACATTAGGAATAGTATTGCTGGTTGGACTAGATGCTCTCTAAGGTTCCTTTCAATTCTAAGAGTGGTGCTTTTGTGATTCCAGCAAACTACTTACACTGTTCTGCTGTGTTCCGTAGAACCCTCACATAACTGAATGCTGTGGCCTGGAATTTAGGTCAGTCTGTCTTTCGGCCCCATCCAAGGGTTTCATCTCCTTAATCTCAACAGTACTTGTCGTAAGAAACTTTGACCGAATAGGCCCAGTCTGTCATTAGGATGGGAGTGCTTTTTCCAGCACTACAACACTGAGTTTAAAGAATCTTTAACTTTTCACTATTCCATTCTCACTCATTCCATCATGTCTGAAGCTTTTTAACTTTCAAATTTTTAAATGCGTCATTCTGAGTTCCAATGCTAATTATTTTATTGGTTGTGTGGTATTACAAAACTTTAGCTTCAGAACTTGGAGCTCTCTCAGTGAGGTTTAAAATTGCAGGTCCTAATGAGTTTCAAGAACACTTGAGCCTACAGTACATGTTTTTACTTCTTTGGTATTCCCATTAACTTTTAGGCCAAACACTTAAGAAGAAATGACCATTGCTCCTTCAAACAGTCGTGGTTTTTACTTCTTGTTTTTTGTGTGTGTCTCTCTGTCTTTCTAAATTTTTTCCTTTGTGGTCTTTGATCATGAGTTCGTGGCTTTTCAAATGAATTTTGTGTGGTTTGTAAAACCTTTTTATTATACCTGCAGTACATGTTTGTTGTTGAAATTAAAAAGAAGTAACAACAAATCACCAATAATCCTACTACCCAGAAGTGATAACTGTTAAGATTTTTAAAAATTTTCTTCCTGCTTTTTAAAAAACGTGTGTGTGTGTGTGTATATATATATATATATATATATATATATATATATATATGCCTTTAAAAAAATACAGTTGGGCTCATATTTTATAGAAAGTTTTGAATCCTGCTGTTTTCACTTCATATTGTAGTTGGAATATTCCTTCACATTATTGAAAAATCTGTGAAGATGTGATTTTTAAAAATAGCTTCATGGTGTTTTCTATCATGTGGATCTGTATGGTTTGTATAGATGTTTTCTGCCTTCACACAGGTTTAATCAAGTAAAGGATGCTGGTTTGCTCATATTTTTTTAGATGTTCTGGTAACTTTACTGTTCAGTACTCTAAAACCATAAATATGAATGAATTCGGTCACCTTTGATGTTTCTACTCTTGATTTTGGGGAATAGCTAATAGAAGGAATTCAGTCATTTGATAAAATGGTTTTCCACAGTCATCTAGATGTTCAAATTCAAAATAGGGCCCGTGGAATGTGCCTTTTTCAAGAATGACACCATTCCAGTTGTTTTTTAAAGACCGTAAATTAATTTAAGTAATATAGGGCCTCTGTTAACATACAAGTAGTCACCTTCTTGGGGCTGAGGTGTCTTGTTTGCTCTCTTTTAATATCTCCTATTTGTATTAAAATACCTGGTGGTGTCAGTGGTATGACGCTTAATGTCCTTATTTTCAGCTAGAAGCTTTCTTTCCAGAAGAGTGCTTTGTATTAAAGCATTCATCCTGTCTCCATTTTTTCATACCTTATCTATTTTTAATTTAGTTTTAATAAATAGATATAAGATTTTTATAAAGGGATTTTCCAGTTTCAGGCAATTTTTACTTTTATTTGTAAGGTTTCTGTAACAGTATTTTTTTTTTTTTTTTTTTTAATGTTCAGTACCTTGGCAAGCCACTAATAATGAACTTGTTAAGCTGGTTTTTAAAAGGTAAATAGAAAAACGAAGATACTGAAAATGTTTCTGTTTCTCTCAGAGGACTGCAGAAAAGCCATCCTTCAAAGCGTGTGCTTTTCAAACTCTAATTCTGAGGTTTTCAACAGCATGAAAATGGTCCTGCAGCATAGTTACAGATCATTTGTAATAATGCTCAAATTGCTAGTTCGTGTGAGCCTTTGCCAAAGGCTAATCATTAACCATGGTTGATGAGATTCAGTTCCTTCTGTGCTTTTTAGAGGCTCTTTACCTATGTGCTTGATTCTTCATGGCTATTTGAACCTGGTGTCATGCATTTTTCGTCTTCATTATATTTGTCATATGATGGCAGGAGAATGATTGAAAGATCAATATGATAAAAATGTCTTCCCATTTAGGAAAAGTCCTGAAAACATTAGTCATTCTGAACAACTCAAGGAAAAGGAAAAACAAGGTTTTTTCAGGTCAATGAAAAAGAAAAAGAAGAAATCTCAAACAGTAAGTAGATGGCCAGTTTCTATTTACAGTGGCATCCGTATGAGTCTGCATTAGTCTGTGGGTACTTTACACTTTGTATGTGACAATCAAAGTGAATTATTTTCTTATTGAGACAACATGCATATACTGTATATGTTTCTTTCTCAAATTCTATACAACTATCCTCCTCTCACAGAGCCTTTTCTAGGTTCAGCAGAATCTCCAGGAATAGAAGAAATTTAATTTGGATGGAAGAGAATGCTTTAACCCTTTCTCAATAAACATCTTATCCATGTGGGTTTATATTCATGTAAAAACTATGAAGCTGCAGGATGTATTTCTCTCTGAGGGTTAAAGATACGTGAAAATTTAGGAAATGGTTTTGGTTTGTGTTTAAATCTTAAAATTCTTAACTAACCATCGTTCATTATTCTCCCCTCGCTGGTTGTCTGATTCCCATGTTGACAAGTGCATTTCTGGGCTGCCTAGTCACAGACAGGTCATAGTATTTGGCATTTCAGGGCTTGCTTTAGTAGGACATGTTTATCTTGTGATTGACTGAACTGTGAAATGGAATGACTCTCATTTCCTGAGAGCCCTCCACCTGAACCAAGGGCTGGCTGCATGGAACTGTGCACGTCACATCACTGAACCAACCAGGCAAGGATTCTGCTGGTTAGTGACGTGAGAGCACGTGGGGAAGCCAGACCTCGAGGCCAGCAGGAACGTCTTCACCCACGCGAGGAGTTCTTCCTCCTTTGCTTTTATGACACCTTTGAGACTAGACAAGGTTGAGTCAGCCATTTTAAATTATTTTGTTTCTAGTTTTACTTCATACATGATTGACTCTCGTTTATTTAAAAAGGAAAAAAGGCATAATCAAAATGACCTACTCAGATGGACTTCATTGATGATTTCATCTCTTAAGATGAATAGATTAGACTCAGTTTTTCTGAGGTCTGTTCCGTTACGAAAAGTCTAGGATTATGACTCAGTGGTGAGTAAAGATGAGATAGATGATAGTAAAAAGGAATATAATATTTGAAGTAAGGATTTAATAAAGGCCTTCCTAGATTGCCTTTCTAGGTTACTCTTTACTTGCTTGTTTGTTAAATTTATGATGTCACTATAATATAAATATGAGCTCATTAGAGAAAAAATTGAGAAAAAAATGATCATTTCTAATCTCACCACCCTGTCACAACTAGTAATAGGATTTTGGTATATTTCCTCCTAGCTTTTTGGCCTGTGCATATGTTTATGGAAAGAAGGTGGTTTCTCAGTTTGTTTTAAATAGTAGTAGTCATTCTAGTATAATTTTGTATTCTGGCTTTTTAATAGTATTTCTGTCATACATACACACAATATGTACGTTACTACACAGATTTTATTATCTTCATTTTAATGGCTGCATAATTTTCCTGAATGTTTATTTAGAAAAAAAACAAAACCTGCCTATATGGCTAACTGAAACTCACTTAAAGTAGAAGGTCCAGTCAAGATGTCACTTAGTTGCATATTAACTACATATGTTATTTAGACCAGATGAACAAAATAGACATGATTTGAAGTAGAGAAGCTTAAAATATGTAAAGTGCTAATAAAACTTATATCATCATCTGTGGAACAGATTTATCCATCATGAACATTAAACTTAGACTACCTCCTCCTAACCACTGTTATTTTTATTTCGAGTTTGTTTTTGTTCTTAACCTCAGGCCCATAGCCATTGTAGGGTGATTAAGTGGATAAAAGTAGCAAGGACACAGGAATTGAAGGTGTTTTTGTATGTAGATTTAGCTTTTGATGTCTGCCTTAGACCAACGTTAAACCTGCGGCTCACCATGGCATGAGTCAAGTATGTGTATGTTGACTGACTATTATTCAGGATCTGGTTCAAGTTTTAGATGTTTAAACAGTGTAGAGTAGGGTAAATAGGAAATTTACTATTCTCTAACATACTCTCCACTTGAACTTACTTTTTTTAGGGTTTCATACTTTTCGTTTTTGATATGTAAAGCAACTGCAAAATATCTCTGCACAGGTCACAATGACTTAAGCCTTCCAAACCACAAGTTGTTTATACCCTCTGCATTTTTTTTTAATTAAAAGAGGAAAAAAAATGTTGAAAGGACTTTGATATCTGGAGTAAGATTTCCAAAAAGCACTCAGCATAGTACTTCCTGGCAGACCTCAGGCTCCCAAGCTTGACATTGTGTTAACTCTGCCTCCTTGAAATGAGCATTGGAACAGAATTAAATTTAACTTTTCCTCACTCTCTAGAACTCAGCAAAAGGAAAGTAGGTAAACGAACTTTGGAAGATTTAAAGCATTGTGGCCTTTGCATGAGATTCAACAAAATGGTAATCTGAGACCCAGGCACAGAGAGAAGCCTCTGTGGGTCCTAAATCTAGTTTAACCCCTTTATTTTGCTAACTGCCCAGGCAAGTTGTGACCTGCCCAAAGTTGCACAATCAATTGGGAGAACGGGAGGTAGGCTCTCCTGAATAGTAGGCCTGGCTCAGTCCCTGCCAGGGGCCCACCGGTGTGGAGCGCCTCCGGCTACTTGTCTTTTTTTTTTTTTTTTTTTTAATTGAAGTATAATTGATTTACAATATTACATTTGTTTCAGGTGTACAGCATAATGATTCAGTATTTTTGCAGTTTACACTCAAAAGTTATTATAAGATAATGGCTAGAATTCCCTGTGCTATACATTATATCCTTGTTGCTTCTCTATTTTGTTTTATTTATTATTTTTTTTATTGGAGTATAGTTGATTTACAATGTTGTATTGCTTTTTGCTGTACAGCAAAGTGAATCAGTTATACATATACATGTCTGAGGGCTTTCTTGTGGCCTCCCTAGACATGCAAGTTAAACTCTTCCTGGATCCCTGTCTTGGGAGCAGGAAACCTTATGGGCTATTTTACTCGAATGTCTTCATACACACCAATAAAAGATGATGTGAACACCTTCATATACATTCTGGTTCTCTGACAACTGAAATATGCAAAACAGGGAAAAGTCGTGTCAGAAAATCATTCTGTATTGTAAAGAGGCCTGCTTTGACTCAAGCAAATCTGGAAGCCTCCTTGGGAAATCTGGCTTCAGTTCCACATTCAGACAGTTACATAAGCCCTCAGAGCATAGGGTGACTTTGCCAACTTGGTAATTTTACCCTAGTTAGTATCTCAACTGGTAATCATGCTTCAGTTTAAAGATTGAACTTTCCGTTTCTTCACTTTTGTGGCGTATTCTGAATTGTGCCAGCTATTTTCCATGGGGTGAATACTTCTCACAGCGTAGAACCATACTTCCTCCTCAGCGGTAGAATCCTACAATATTGATATATTCCTCTTCCAAGTGATATTTTCTGTTTCAAGAGTTGACCACGTTCAGAAAGGTTTGCGGTGTCTTTTTCTTTTTTCCTGATAGGCAGGCAGATTACATGGTAGATTATTTAGTTGCTTAAGTCCTCTGGCAGTTAGGAAAAGATTGAAGTTCATCAGTAGCCCTTTAAACACAATTCTTTGTAACAGTCCTATTTCTGATAATAAGTAAATAAATCCTTAAATGTTTTGTAAGCTTAATGTGAATATATGTGTGTAGGTCTCTAGAGACATTCCTGCTATAGGTATTGAGCCTGTCCGAATGTTCTTTATATACACAGAAGTTTCTACGTGTCTTGATTTTACATTATTGGCATCTTCTTGTCCAGGTGAGAAATGACACAGAACCTCTCAAGATGCACACACAGCACAGAGATTCTTTCAGTGACTGTTAATATTTAACAATTTGAGGGCATCCAAGGGCTAGGAGTTTCGATAAGAACACCTTCTTTTTTTTCCTTGGCAATTAGTTTATTTGTATCTTATATTGCAGACAGATTCCACCAACGGGGAGAATCCAAGCATCAAGAAATCCCTCTTTCCTCTTTTTAATTCAAAGAATCATTTAAAGCATAGTTCTTCTTTGAAAAAGCTTCCTGTAGTCACTCCACCCATGGTACCCATTTTTACGTATGGTAGCCCTGAAAACTGCTCCAGTAAACTTGTTTTACTGATGACAACAGCATGTCTTTTATTTTCATGGGGTCATATTCTCTTTGTGCTAGTTAAGTACCTGAGCCAGTTCCATAAATTCACTGAGATACAAATTCTTCGACATTCTGGATTTTCTGAATCAGTTAAGGAGGTTGAAGCATAAAAGGCTATTAAACAAACAAACTAGTGAAAGGCTAGTTTGGGTTGTCTGATTAGCCAGTGGTTGGCAGACAGTATTCATAAAATCCCTTATTTCCTGTAAAGAATTTGATTAACATTTACAATTAACAGATGTCTTTTGGTTTGGCTCACAAAGTTTGTTAACACTTGGTTGGCAGTTTGTCTCTTTGAAACCAAGTGAAATTGACCAAATTGGGTGAGCTTGCAGGCTCCATGAAAAAACAGCTTCTGTTAGTTGGTGACTTGCTCTTTCCTTGCCTGGCTCTAGCTTTTGCTGGTCACTTAGTTGAAGGCCAGGGCTTTTGCACTCTCCTCCGCCCACCAGAATCGGTGAGTGGACCAATTGCATTCGTCTGGAATTTGTGGCACAAATTTCTAGCACTTTCATAGTGCATAATGCTAGACCCATATTTACTGGGTAGTGTCTTGGGAATATGATTCAAACCATACTTTCTCACTTTGCTATCCTTAAAAGCCTGCTAGACTTCTTTGGCACCACCAAACGCAGTGTATGGATCATTTTCCCAGCAGGAACAAATTTTTGTTTTATTGAACTGGTTCATAACCTAACTGCAATATGGAATGAGGATACGGCAGCAATTCCTGGTACAGCTCAATTTAACTGCTCTCTCTTACAGCGACTAAAACTAACAGCATGGGAATGCTTTAAGGGTTGAGGTTTAACAAAGCTGCATGACATCTGCCAATTTTTCCTAATGCAGGGAAAATTATTAAGAGGGCAGCAGACTTTAACTAGCATCACTTGCCTTGTGAACATTGGGAGAGTTTTGATTTCTTTATTTATTGAGTCGTCTTTGGAGGGGAGGGGGGTTGAGTTTTGGTTTGGTTTGATTTGCTTTCGTTCTCCTCTTGCGTGTGGTTGCATATCCTGTTTAGGCTTACTGGTGTGATTATTGAATCCTTGTCCATATTCTGCTCTAGGTGCCCAATTCTGATGGCCCTGATCTTCTGACATTACAGAAAGCCATTCACTCTGCTAGCACTCCAAGCAGCAGACCAAAGGAGTGGCGTCCTGAGAAGATCTCTGATCTACAGACCCAAGTGAGTGGTGCCTGCATCACTCCTAGACTCTCAGACTCTGCAGTGACCAGTCTCTCCTGAAGAGAGGACAGGGTTGATAAATTTAGCCTCTCAATGTTACAGCGAGGCTGAGAGTCTCCCCAGAATATATCCTCAGAAATAGCCAGATGCATCTTGGGAGTCCGGATGAATGGAGAAAAAAAGCGAGCTTCTATTAGTCTTCACCTGCGGGTAGGGGGGAGGACGATTAAGGGGAATGAATAAGATACGGTTCCAGTCCACAAAAACTCTGCAACCTAGGAGAGGGAGAAAATTCACAAATGACCATAATTCATGGTAAAAGAGAAGCGTACCATAAAATGTAGGGGAAGGTAAGAGGAGGTAGTGTGAAGATTAAGGGTTCGTTAAAGGTGGTAGCCTACAAACTGCGCTTTGAAAGACAGATACAATAAGCTTTCTGAAAGACTGTTTAAGCTTCTGAAATCCATACTGGTTTTGATAGAAAACCGGCAAACGTTCGCATTAGGAACTGCATATTAGAAAGTATGTATAGTCACATTTCTTTGCCATAATGGGGAAATAAGCAGAAACCGAATCCATAAGTTTTTCAGGTAACTGAGGTCTTATCTCCTTGAAGCAAACTGTTTTGATGGAAATTTTTAAATATTGTATCTTTTCAGAGACCCATAATGAGCATAGTAACATAATCTAACTTGTTTTTGATTATATTCAATATTTTATAAATCTCTATTCCTCTGTACTGAAATTTCTCACAACCCTCATGAGCTTTTGAGGTTGTAGGGTTACTTGTGCCTATAAATGTTACTGTGCCTATAAATGACCATGGATTTCTGTGATTTGGAGGAGTAGGTTCTATTTTATAGGTTTATTGTTTACTCTCTTTAACTATAAGCTGTTACTTAGAGGTGCTGAGAAGAGCTCCCTAAATTTCAACTGTATTTGCCCAGCCTTTTACATTTTCTGCTTCTAACATAAGATTGGCTGGAGGGGTGAAGACAGTGTAGAGAACCAGATATCCCAGTGATTGGACGTGTACCCGAACTAAAAGCACAAGGCTCTGAGTGAGAGGGCCTGATGTTCTATTCCTCATTTATTAAAAAAAAAAAAGAGAGAGAGAGAGAAAGTACAGGGTTTTAGAGCCTTCTTTGTGTAACCACTTCTTTTGCCAAGAAGCTCTTTTCAGGTAACTTTATATCTCCATCTGAACTATTGTGATTGTTCAATAGTTACATGTGGTCAGGGCTGTAAAAATCACCAGGAATGACCATGGAGGATGCTTCCCCAGGAGCGATTTCTACTTGAGTCAGTGCTCAAGCAGTAGCCCCCTGGATTTCAATGCCCTGTTCCTCCAACTCTTTAGTATTTCTTGAGATTATCAACATTTTACTTTGCTGAGCCCTTAAAAGCCTTGAGGCCCTTGAGGATTGGCAACCAGAGGTGCCTCAGTCTGGGGTTTTGGCCCATGTGCCGGGGTCCGCGGTGAAGGCCTTGAATGTCAGGGTGCTTTCCCATGCCTCTTCTGACGGTGACCCCATCAAGCCTGATAAAGAGGAAAGGGGCGTGAGTCAGCTTTGGCCAGTGAGGAGCCTGTGGGGCAGATGGCTTCTGGGACCCTCCCTCCTGTTTTGAAGTCCCCCCACAGTGCAGCACCCCATGAGGCCCAGGCCCCAGGCCCACAGCAGACAGGCTGTTAGGAGGCAAAGGCTCCCTATGAGTGAATTGTGTTTTAGAGTCTCTAGGGCTTTTGCTTATTTCTGTGTGCTTTGCATTTTTAGTGCCCAAACTTTACCTCCCCCTCAAAACAGTAAAAAACCAAAAAAAAAAAAAAAAAAAAAAGATAACGTACAGAAAGGGAACATTGGGATTTTGCAATGCCAAGGGAAAGGGAAAATCAGGGAGATAAGAACAGAAGGGGGTACACAATTTTTAGCCGAGTATGTTGCTACCTATTGAAACATTACATTTTTTTCAGTTACTCTTGCCGCTAGTTATGGTCGAATGGCTGAGTTTTAGCAGGTGAAACCTAAGTGGCAGCTTTATGCGGAGCTGTTGGGAAGGAAGTCTTCTCGAAAGGGAGAAGCACATCCCTTCTTTTGCTTCTTCCTGATGGTTGGCGCATGAGACCTCCCCCCTCTCCCCCATAAAGATGGGATGCAGCCAGATACAAGGTGCCTACGCCTTTGATCAGTCACCACACCAGCTCTAGATTTCTTCTACATTTCTAGGCTTTTTCATTAAAGAAAAATAACTTCAATCTTGCCTGAAAAAGAACAAAAGAACAGATAAGGCTGGACTGGCCCGTCCTCCCTGGCTCCATGCAGTAATCTCAGGTCTGTGCTCCGTTTCCTCCCAGCTTTCAAGTCTACTCTAAATTAAATCCTACATGCACCCTCATCTTTTCTTTCAGAGCCAGCCACTAAAATCACTGCGCAAGCTGTTACATCTCTCTTCAGCCTCAAATCACCCGGCTTCCTCAGACCCCCGCTTCCAGCCCTTAACAACTCAACAAGCCAAAAATTCCTTCTCAGAAATTCGGATTCACCCACTGAGCCAGGCCTCTGGTGGGAGCAGTAACATCCGGCAGGAGCCAACACCAAAGGGCAGGCCGGCCCTCCAGCTGCCAGGTCAGATGGACCCTGGTTGGCACGTGTCGCCTGTGACCAGGAGTGCCACAGAGGGGCCTTCCTACTCTGAACAGCTGGGTGCCAAGAGTGGGCCAAACGGGCACCCTTATAACAGAACAAATAGGTCCCGAATGCCAAATCTGAATGATTTAAAAGAGACAGCCTTGTAATGTGTGCTGGAGTGGGGGGTGGGGGGGAAAGGGACAATCCGGTTAGGAGGGGAGGGGCGGGGGTGGGGTGGGTAGGGAATGGGCGGGGCAGGGGTGGTAAGCCAGTATTTTCAGCTTTATCAAGGTGTGTGCAATATTGTATGTGTGGAGCCAGCTGGCTCCTCACGGCCAGCCACAAACGCTAGTCAGGGATCTTAGAGCCACAGGAGTTCCTTAGGGATCACCAGTCCCCACGAGTCTTGTGTGAGAGTGCATAGTGTGCAGCTGAGGAAGAAGACAGTTTTGCCAGGTTCTCCCCCTTAGGTTCCAGATCTAGTGCAATCGCCGTTGAACTTGGGAAAGCCAGGATATGTTTTGGCACTGCAAGGGATAGAAAAATATGTGTTGACCGATGTCCTTACCACAGATTTTGTTCCGCCTAGACTAAATGTGGGGTTTATTGTAGTCCAAGAGTATCCCTTTGAAGGGTTAGCAGATGAACTAACTGTGTGTCTTAAATTGTTTTCTAAACTTCCATATTTGATAGGGTTTGTAACATTTATTTATAATTAATTAATATTGTACTGTTATAATCATACCTTTTCTGTTAAACGTAAAGTTATTTTGAGCTGTTTGGAACATTGTGAAGCAGTGGGACAGCTACAGTAGTTTCTATAAAAACTAAACAGTAACGTTTATATATTGCATCAGGAGTATTTTATTCTATATATAAATATATATATGGTAAATATCTGTCTGTTTTATAAATATAATCATTTAAAGAAAGTATCGTTATGACACTCTCTGCCATATTTTTATACATTTGTGATATGAAGTGAGTATTATACTTCTAATCAAGGGAGTTGAATTGTGGCTGCTCGTGACTGTAACGGTAGGAACCTTGCTAAACTTTCAGGCGCCAGCGGCACCTTCTAGACACGATCCTTGGTAGCAGACGAGATGCAGCATCTCCTTCTGAACCCACAGGGAAAGAAAGTTGGCTAGGCCAGTGAGAACTCCAGCAGGCCTGTTCCGTCCTCACACAGTTGGCTCCTCTTCGTGTCCAGGGACACTCCTTGCACCTGAGGGGAGAACAGATCCAGGGTTACTCATGGGTCTTTGTAGAGAGAATGTGCTCTTCTACTTAGCATTAGTGTAGGGCATAGACCAAAGATTTGCCAGTGAACATTCCTAGTTGCGAGGTTGTAAAAGGTATCTGCAGATCTTGCAAACCAGCTCTATGCTCCTGAATCCTGTGCACTGTACTGGAGACTCTTGGCTGGTAGCGTGTGAGATACATGTGTGGCATTCCTATTTCTAAATGCTTTTTTTGTTATTGCTCTTTCCAATATATTTAAAAGCCTCCTGAAGCAATTCCAGATGTAGAGAAAATTGCTATACTCACCTTCCTGAGACGGTCCATTTATAACAAGTTTATCATGCACATCAGTAAACACACATACGCACGCACACGTGGCCAGAACCGGACTTAATCTTTCCCTCATTTGATCTCCTTCAACTCCCAAGTTATTCCCAAGTATCATCAAGGCCTTTGGCCAACAAGGGTCATAGCCCCGCGTTTCTGGACCATCCTTGACAGAAATCACCTCAATACCATCATCCATCAAGAGTATTAGATTTTCGGAAGTAGTCTCTTAGCAATAATAGTTTTAACGGTCCCCTCCCACCCCTCAAAGAGGTAACTTCTCAGTATTTATTACCTGTCCCAGGATTGTGAGAGTATCAGCCCCTGAATCAAGTGGCTATAATTGAAATCTGCTGAGTTACTGTTCCTGTCCCCCAACATTTTAAGAATCATAGCTCTGATGATTATGAAGATAATAAAGAAAAAGGTCTTAGTTTCTTTGAAGCTTAAATTGTGTGCATATTGCATTTTTATATAATTACTATAATGATGTGTGTTGATTATATATAGAGGTCATTTTAAGGTGCTTTTAATTTAATTTTAATAAGTGTAATAGGCACTAAAATAAAACTCAACTAGGTACTATCATTGAAACAATTTGATTCAAACCAGTAGTTTGCATGCTCTTCGGTTCTTTTTATATCTTACTGCTTTCACCAGTTCAGTGCTGTCTGAGTAGCTCTGAATTCTGGCTTTTTCCAGGCAGCTGCCCAGTTATACAGTGATGTGGACCCTTAGCAGTTTTTGCCTGGATACTAATGACTCTAAAAGGGTGTGTAACTCTTCTTTTTTAAACTCAACCTGTACCTTGTATTCCCCCTTGCAAACCAGAAACTCCATTTTTTCCTCTGGAAAGACTTCTCACTGTGCTGTGCGCTTAGGAACTGCGCAGTCACATTGCCATGCTGTGGCATTTGAGGCTCGTTGTCACCTAGGGGCTGGTTTCCCATGTTTTCATCCTTGCTAACATTGGGATCTCAGATATTTGCAGAACATTTATATTCGTGATGGTTCTTCAAAGAAGGGCTAGAATAATTGCCTTCTACCTAGAGCAAAGTAAACCTAACTGATGAAGAGTCAATACATACTTTTCGTACATTCCCAGATTTGAGCCAGAAAATATCTGCAATGTTTTCAACTAGTGTTTCTGAGGTAGCTCTTTTATCCTCTTCTCAGCTTTTGTCCGTTCTGACTTTCGTTGACCTCAGTAAGCTGTAAATGATCTACAGTTCGCATTTCTAGCATGCATATTTCTCTTCCTGCTCACATGGTAAAGTTTTCTCTCAAATCTAATGGGCCCTCGTTTAGCTCTGAACTTATTTTCCTCTCGTTGATGAAATATTGGCCTCACAAAGATTGCCATCTGCGATAAGATTAAGGACTTGACTTAAGGTCACAAAAGTCTGCATTTTCTTTAGGAAGGGAAGTTTATGACATCCATGTTCTATCATCTGCCCTAACTTCCTAAAGGATAAAAAGGTTGAATGAAGGCTTATGAATTGCTTTGTTTTATGGAAGTATCACTGATCTTTTGAAAAGAAACTCTGCTTTACTGTTTTTCTACTTTTGCTTTACCGCCATCCTCATTATTCCTCTCAGAAGTTCTGAATGAACTTTTACTAAACCTTGTTTGGTCTCAGTCAGAGGTTTAGCCTCTCTAGAGCCCAAGACAAAAAGTGCTCCATGCTGAGGGGCTCAAGTGAGTTATCTCTACGGCAGGATTCTCGACCAGAGCCAATTTTGCCTCCTGGGGACATTTGGCAATGGCAGGAGACATGTTTGGTTGTCACAACTGAGGGTGGTGGTGTGCTACTGGGATCTAGTAGGTAGAGGCCAGGGATGCTGCTAAACATCTTGCATGCCCAGGACTGCCCCCACCAGACAAAGAATGATTCAGCCCCAAATGTCAGTGGTGCCGAGGCTGGGAAACCCTGCCCTACCATATTCCAAGCCCACCTGTCTGCAGAGCTTGGCTCCCTGCTAGTTCTCTGCAGGCTACAAAACTGCAGGTATGAATTCATTAGCGTTGCATTCTCTTAAAGAGTTTTCTACCACAATTCTTGAATCCCTGGAATCCTATTGTTTGTTTTCATTATCTTGGACCTGCTAAAAGGTGCATCCTTTGGGAGGAGACCAGAGTCACTTCATAGGTGTTTGAGAACTTAAATTCTAGGTCAGCATCCTTAGAAAATCTTTCATAGAGCCATGAAGCTTATATTTAGAAGCAAGCAGCAGCCTGGCAGATTGGCATGATTTTTACCAACTGCTCAAAGGCATTCGTGGCTTTTAGCTGTGTCTCCCAAAAGAAAATGTCTTCGTTTTTTATTTAAGTCATTTAATAACTCTTTACAAATATTGGCGTATGACAGACCGATTAGAAGCAAAAATCTCTTAATTGATGGTCATGATGTGGCTGCTATAGGAGTATTTGTGCCGTGTGCTTTGGTTAAATCTCTTTTAAAATGTACTTTAAGATTCACCATTTGCAGTTGTACTTTAATTCTAAGCTCAGAGCCATGCTGGTTAGTTTCCAGTCGCATCATGTATTATAAAGTGTGTTGTGGTTGTAGAGTTAGACAGTTTAGCATATTCCTAACCTGAAAATTAGTGGGCTTTATTACGAAATGCTATCCCGTTTTTCCTTCCCAGCACCTCTTAGTTAACGTCATAGTACCCTCACTCCTTAAACTAGTTTTTAGAGTAAATAAGGAAAAAAGCCATTTATTTTCTTCTAGCTAAGTATTGAGAATGACTCATAAGTGTACAACTTTTTTTTAAGGCCAAGAGAATTACTTTTCAGGTATGTAGAAGGCTCTGTCCATTTCTGTTCACCTAGGTCCTGGTGGGGACTCAACTTTTAGCAAGGGCAATGGCTCATTGCGACTTATTCCTAGAGCTCAGCTGGGACTCAGAAATCTGCATAATCTCTCCTGGTCGGAACATATTTTCTGGAGAGCAGTGCTTTTATATCTAGAAGTTTGTTAGCTCCTGCATTATAGTAAGATATTGAGCTCCATGCGAGCACTAAGGCCCACAGACTCAGACTTTTGTGAACTGGGAATGTGGTACGATACACTGAACCAAGTCAGAAAATATTGAAATATTTCCTTGCCTCCTTCAGTTCATCACTAATAAAGTGTGTAGGCAGAGAATACTTATTTGCAGTTTTTTTAAAAAAAATGGTTTCTTTAAAAGCGGCTGCAGAGACAACAGTACAAATGTCGTAAGTGTCCCGTTGCTCATCCGCAGGGCCAGCATCTCACAAGGAGGCTCTCTTAGAGACTTAAAGGGCCAGCTTGCAAAATAAAAACTTGTAAGTGGTTCTGATTTCTTCCTTCTGCATCTTGACCAGCTGAGATATAGAATATAATAACTTGAGGTCTGATTCAGCTGGGTAAAAAATTCTGTCTTAGAAACCATGAGTAAATGCAAGAAAGTGAATCTGTGACAGGATGAGTCCCTTGTCTTTCTGTATACACACAATGTGGTAGAAGTAAAGTGGCTAGGAAACTATGGGCCTGCTGCCCTTATTCTATTCTATTTCTTCTTTTTTAATCGAATGTACTATAAAATGTCATAGACTTTTGTGCCAAGTCAGTTACTATGTGAATATTCATTTCCCGTAGTGCTTTGTTAATACATCAATGTTAGGCCTGGTCCTGACTCCACCTTTCTCCACTCCAGGCACTGACCCACCTTTCTGTGTATTTCCTATAGGCTATTAAATATGATCACAACCTGCCTTGTACTTCCATTCATTAACCGTTTGCTCCCAAGTTTGAGGGAGGTTTGTCTTGCCAGAAAAAAATTTGTAATAGTCTACACGTTGGATTTCTAGGGCCAGAGAACCGTGGCAGTGAAACTGGTATCTCTTCTAAGGCCCTTCATTACCCACAAGGTTAAGGTCTCTGAACCCCATTTGATCCTTGGGTTGTATTTTGATCTTCCTTTGGAATCTTAAAAATCGGTCTCCATGTTGTATGCAGATTAGAAGTTGCCTTGTTCACTACTCTTCCAGCGCAGAGTATCAGGGAGAAAGAGGCCTTATCTGTTCCTCCATCCCCTCCGTTTTGACAGACTGCAAAGAATTCCTCAGGACTTCCTTTGGTTTGGGATTTTACTTTCCCGAAAGCCTGATCTGATTCATTTCAGGCATAGACAAGCTTGTCCTAGTGCTCTGCTTCAGGGCTAATCAGACAAAACCCAGGAATAGAAAAGGTAGATGCCTTGACTTTTGTCCCTTTTGGGGGATTAAAGTGTTTATCGCCAGAGTTGTCAAAAGCTCCAGTTACAACGCATTCAGTTTCAAGGGAAAAAAAATGATGCTTTTCCTTCTGGAGAACTTTTAAGTTCTCCACAGCAGCTTAGATTTTCCAAAATGGAAAGTAAAGCTTGTATAAAATCTGTTTTCACTAGAGATATACCATCGATTATAGTCACCTCAGTCCATTTCCCTCTCCTTGTTTCCTCCTTGGTCACTGATTGAGTCAGGCTGGAGGGGTAATGCTGTGATTGTAAGAAGTAAATTCTCACGTGAACGTGGACTGATTAACAGAAACAAACCAAACAAAATAGTTGCCCCTAATTCCTATCTCCAAGAATTGCTTTGTGCCATTTTGAATTCAGGTAGTTATTCTGTATATATTTAGAAGACTATTCTGAGCTTCTTCAATCTCTAGGAAGTTTGAAGGGGGTATCTGGGAAGACACAGAGCAGGGAGACTTTGAGAACCCTGCTTGTGCCTGAAAACAAAAATAGGGATAAGCCAGAATGATGTAACATCTAAGTTTGTGGTAGATGAAGAATCAGTTGAAATTCTTAATTGCACAGACTTTATAATCCATAATATGAAATGTAATTCCATACTTTGTACTGTGGCAAGGGTGTGACGTGGTGTTAACCTTTTTAATTTTTGAATCCAAGCTGAATTTAAAGTGTTGAATATTTAAATTCCTCACAAGCTAATTATGAACCATTTGTAAAGTGTTTATATAACTCTTTGTATCATGTATTGGTACATCTTATCAAGTTTTTTCTGGCATGTATTCCATTCTAAACTTCTGTAAAATTTCTATTGTTGCTGTAAATATTATACAAATATCTATTCCGTGGTAACCTTAATTATCAGCATGAAATGGTTAATTTTTACTGAGCACAATGTATTTTTGAATGGATCTTCCCAAATGTCTTTAATAAAATGCAGATTTTGCACTGACTGATGTGATTGCCAGGCCTTCCCCATCTTGAGCACAACAAGCAGCTCCGTGGTAGTTCCTTCTTTGTAAAGAACTCGTTTGAATTCAAATGAGGGATAATGGGCCTTTGAAGTTGGAATCCGTTTAAGGGACAGAAATTATTGTAAAGCAGGGCAAATCCTGTTATTTACTGATGTTGATAATTTTTTTTTTTTTTTTTTTGTATTTATAAAGCTCTTTTCCCCTTCTGGTATTTTGAAAACTTTGGTTTCTTTTACACTTGAGTGTTGCCTCATTTGCACGTTGCCAGGCGCTCACTTGGTCACTTGGTGGTTTGGGGAAGATGGGAAGAGATGTCAGCCTCCTGCTTAGTGCCATGGAGGAAGCAAAGGTGGACAGCTTAATAAGGATTTCTTCATGTTTTAGAGCAAGGGGTTGGCAAACCCTTTCTGTAAAGGGCCAGATAGTAAATATTTGAGGCTCCATGAGCCATTGGATCTCTGACTACTCGACCCTAC
The DNA here is from genome assembly GCF_026419965.1 of Kogia breviceps. NCBI lineage: Eukaryota > Metazoa > Chordata > Mammalia > Artiodactyla > Physeteridae > Kogia > Kogia breviceps. The sequence goes on along the minus strand of NC_081330.1, from coordinate 119,528,147 downwards.
GCACCATGCAACTCTGCCATTGTAGTGCAAAAGCAGTATAGATGATATGTAAACGAATGGCTGTGACTGCGTTCCAATAAAACTTTATTTACAAAAACAGGCAGGGAACCAGATTTGCCAGCCTGTTTCAGGCCCTCACTTTTGTCTTTAAGGATAAGAAGACCAACTAAGTAAATGGGGTGGCAGGGGAGAGCTTAAATTTTGTGATAACATGTATAAATATTCTCCAACTTTCTTTATCTTTCTAAACAAAGGATAGGAGCTAAAACCCTGTGTCACCAAAATCTTCACTCCAAGTTTCTCAAGTGTCGTGGAAACTTGTGGCCTGTGATTTCAACTATACTGTTTATCAAGACTGAATCAAAGTAACTGGGGCTTGTCATTTTTTTATGTTCATAGCACTTACTGTGGCTGGGCACAATGCCAAGTATTTTACTTTTATTATTACATTTATTTTTTGGAAGACAACAAAGTGGGTAGTATCCCCATTTTGTAGATGAGGAAACTGAGGTTTATGGACTTTATGTTAATCTGCCCAGGGTCACCCAGCTAAGATTTGAAACCAAGTATGTTCACTGGAAAGCCCATACCCTTTAACACTACTATACAGTGTGATCACTATGTCTCCATGTATAGAAACTGACATGGGTTCATGACATGGGGTGATTCATGTACCACTCTTCTTCCCATCTCCCATCAAGTGGTAATTGAACTGATTTGAGAATAGAAGATTTCATTGAAACAAGTCACTAGAGGTCCAGAGACTAGTGAAATGGCTGAAAGCACAGGATCTGGGGTCGGATTGCCAGAGTGCAATCCTAGCTCCATCACCTACATCTTGTGTGGCTTTATGCAAGTTACTTAACTTTTCTGTGCCTCGGTTTCCTTATCTTTAAATGGAAATAATAATAGTGCCTACTTCATAGGGTTGTTGTGAGGATTTAATGAGATGATAACCTGCAAAGCACTTGATAGATTCTCAACAAATATTAGCTGCTACAATATTTTTGCTATTATTTGTGCCCCAGTTGACAGCCCTATGAAGTTAAAAAGGAATGTCACTGAATCTTGACTACCACTTATACAGAGCTCATTAAGCACTTTAGGTGCATTTATCTTATTTGATCTTCACATCAGCCCTGTAAAGTTCTCGTGATTAAGAACCACCCAGCTTAGAACTACTCTTGGGATCACAGGGGAAGCAATAGCCCTTACAGGTGTGCATTTGTCAGCAAGCCTCAGCAACCATGCTCCAGGCAGACAAAAAGATGAGCGTCTGTCAGTGTCTGCTCAAAGGCTCAGTTCAGAGGTGCAATCTTCTGGGCTCTGAGACTGGAATCACAGCAGTACCTTTATTTTGAAATACCTTTACCTCGTGTAAGTAACCTCCTCCCACACTGAATACCAAAATCGGCTCAGACTTTTTCTTAACCTTGCCAACACTTAATGCTACTTCTTTGTTCATAGGATTTCATGTAGTTGTTTAAAAATCTCCTGTAATATGTTACGTATATTTTACCACAATTTTAAAAAAATGTCCTGCAAGTATAGGCCACCCTCTAGAATTTCTGAAAATATTCTTCAACCAGAAGTTTCCCCCACAGAAGAAATAGTACTGCAAACATAGTTCATGTGTTTAATGGCAAGATTCTGTTGGGCTTCAGATGTCCCTCAATAAACGTTTTATTTTTTATACATTCTGTCATGAATTAAATGAAGTAAAAAATTCATATGCTGTCATAAATAAATTACCTACAGATAAATGTTTTACGAATCTCACTGTTTATTAAATTCTGAAGTACTGAGCAATTTCCAATAGGAAATCTCAGCTGACTTCTTTGCAGAAATTGACAAGTTGGTCCTAAAATTCTTACGGAAATTCAAGGGACTCAGAATAGCCAAAATGATCTTGAAGAAGAACAAAGTTGGAAGACTCGTGCATTACAATTTGACAACTTCCTACAAAGCTACAGTAATCAAAACAGTGTGGTACTAGCATAATGATAGACATATAGATCAATGGAATAGAACTGAGTGTCCAGGGAATTCCCTGGCGGTCCAGTGGTTAGGACTCAATGCTTTCACTGCTGAGGGCGCAGTTTCAATCCCTGGTCGGGGAACTAAGATCCCACAAGCTGCGCGGCATGGCCAAAAAAAAAAGAGTGTCCAGAAATATAAACCCTTACCTTTCTGGTCAATTGATTTTCCATAACGGTCCAAGGTCATTCAATGGGGAAGGAATAGTCTTTTCGACAAATGTGCTGGGACATTTGGATATCCACATGCAAAGAATCAAGTTAGACCCCTACCTCATATCGTATATAAAAATTAACTCAAAATCGATCAAAGATCTAAATGTAAGAGATAAAACTATAAAACTCTCGGGAAAAAAATAGGAATAAATCTTCACGATCTGGATTTGGCAATGGTTTCTCAGATATGACACCAACAGCACAAACAACAAAAGAGAAAAAATAAGTTGGACTTAAAATTTTAAAATATGTGTTTCAAAGGACTCCTTCAAGAGAGTGAAAAGACAACCTATGAAATAAGAGAAAATATTTGCAAATCATATATCTGATAAGGTAATTGTATCTAGAATATATAAAGAACTCTTACAACTCAATATTTTGAAAACAGCCTAATTTCAAAAATGAGCAAAGGGTCTGAGTAGACATTTCTTCAAAGGTGTACAAACACAGCAGACACATGAAAAGATGCTTAACATCATTACTCATTAGAGAAATGCAAATCAAAACCACAATGAGAGATACCACTTCATACACACCAGGATGGCTACAATCAAAAAGATAATAACAAGTGTGCAGAAATTGGAACCCTCATACATCGCTGGTGGGAATGTAAAATGTGGTGCAGCCACTTTGAAAAATTGTCTGAAAGTTCCTCAAAAGGTTAAATTGAGTTACCATATGACCCAGCAATTCCACTCCTGGGTATATACCCAAGATAAAAGAAAGGGTCCACACAAAAACTTGTACACAGTTGTTCATAGTAGCATTATTCATAATAGCCATAAAGTGGAAACAACCCAAATGTCCATCAACAGATGAATGGGTAAATAGAATGTGGTTTATCCATACAATGGAATGATATTCAGCCATTAAAAGGGAATGAAGTACTGATAATGTTACAACATGAATGAACCTTGAAAACACTATACAAAGTGAAAGAAGCCAGACAGGAAAAAAACCACATATTGAATGATTTCATTTATATGAAATGTCCAGAATAGGCAAAATCTACAGAGACAGAAACGAGATTAATGGTTGCCTGGGGCTGGGGTGGGCACGTAGATTGGAGAGGTGATGGCTAGTGGGTACGGGGTTTCTTTTGGGGGTGATGAAAATTTTCTAAAATTGATTGTGATAATGGTTGCTCAACTCTGAATATACTAAAAGTCATTGAACTATACACTGTAAATGGGTGAAATTTGTATGGTACGTGAATTTTATCTCAATAAAGCTGTTCCAAAACAAAAATGTCCAATATAAACAATTATTTGGAGAACCTTTATCCCTGCCTCGTCCTGTTTACTTCTTTTCTTTTTTTTCCCTTAGCTATACTCCCCTCCTGTGTCTGGTGTGCCAGTTGTAGAGTCCTGAACTCTTAGGCTATTGCCATTTTCTCTGACAATCCATGTCACGATAAAAGTTCGTTCAGCTTTCCTAGTAAGGATCTCTAGGCATTCTGTTCAAAGTGGATTTGTCCATGTGTCCTAAGGCCAGAGAAGGATTTTTTTTTTTTCCCTACCCTGAATTGATACCTTTATATGTGAGAGAAGATTGAGCAGAGAAAAGCATTTTTCCAGGTTTAAGTATACAGCGTGGGGATTGGAAAGATGCTAGGTTAAATAAGCCGTTCTGAGCCCCAAAACACCAGGGAAGAGATTTGGGGATTTTAGGAGGCTGGCCGTTCACAGAGAAGGTGAATACGATGTCCAGGATCGTGTCAGTGTGAGTCCATTCCCTGCGCTTTGTGTTTGAAAACAGAAAGTAATTCAGAGAAATGAGCTGCGAGCAGAGGCTGCACTGCCTCAGGACCAGGACAGTCTTGGCTTCCCCAGTCTGGCTGGAGGGCCCTCATCCTCTGATTCCACCCCTTCTCGGCTCCTGCTTTCAAATCCTCTCCTGCCCACCTGCCCTGTCATCAGCCTCTTCCAGAGAAAGGCCTGAAAACTCAGGCTGAGCTATAAATGACAAAGGCGGACTGTCCTTCCCCCGAGCCTCCCTGCTTACGGAGCTCCTCCAGGAGGGGAAGGCCAGGCTGAGCCCAGATGTTACGAGGCAAGGGGGCAGAGGTTGGAAGGTTGGGCTCACCAGCAGCCTAGCCGCGTCACGCTTCTCAGATTGTAGGGCCTGACCGCTTCCTGCTGACTTGTACTCAGCTGATGGGCCTCCTCTGTGTAGCCAGCGATAGCTCCCGGCCAACTGTTTTCCAAGTGTTAAGCTTGTTGAAAAATGGTAGCCCTAGATAAAAGGAAATTCTGGTGTGTTCTGGTCATTTGGGGTTCCTAAATACAGGGAAACTTTGCTCCTTACCTATGCAGCCTGTCCCGTGTATTCACCTAAATAGTGACCACAGACTGGGATCATTTGCCTGCGGGGACTGCAGAATGGAGCTATATGTGATGAGAGCTCTGGACCTCCCCCCATCCCTGTGTTCAGGGTTAGGGGTGAGGGGTGAAAGCTCAAAGCAGGGGAGGCCTTCCTACCTCTGCGGTGTTTGGTCATGCACGGCTCTCACGAGACTGGGACATGGGCTCCCATCCTCCAGACTCATCTACGCCACCCGGTCACCCCAAAACTGCAAACGCAGTGCTCTAAAGTCCTAAAAGGCCATGATTTAATGAAAACTTAGGAGAAACCACAAGCTTTCTCCCCCTTTGCATTCAAAGGGAGGCTTCATGAAACTCTATGTTCCTGTTTTGAACTTGGTGAAGCAAAAGAATTTTCAAACTATCAGGGCTGCTTTGCATTCCCCTGGGACTGTACCTTTCTTTCACAGTGTCACTGAGACCAGAAACAAAAACAAACCAAAAAAACCCGAGGGCAGCAAATTACTCCTGCTACTTAGGCTTTGGCTTGAAAATTGTTTTAAGGGACATTTTCTTTGTTCTTATTTTCTTCGACCCTGAGTGGGGAATAAGTTCATTTTCTTTTCCTTTCACTGAAATTGGAAACTATATCTTACAAAAAAGAAAGAAGTATTCTCTGCCCAGCTCCACATTGAAAAGAGCCTGTAAAATCCAGCCCTTTTGGTCACAGTGGTAAGTCAGCATTCCCCCATGGGCCACGCTGCACCCTCCACCCCCTGGCAGATGCTGAGCTGAGGCAGGCATCAGGTACACTTGCTGACGCACTCCAGCAACTCCATCCGGATGGCAATGCGGACGTGCCAGCCCAGCGGAATGAGCCGGATGAAGCGGGAAATGATGGGGGGCCGCAGCAGGTTCTGGACTGTGGAGGTTCGGTCCGAGTTTCCATAGAAAACCTAAAGAGAGGGAGGAAATCCTATCACCATCACAGAAGGGGAGAGAAAAGGAAGACAGATTCCTGTCTGGAGTTGGCCCCAACTTTTAACTATGGAAAATCTCAGTGCTGAAAGGGCAGAGAATTTGCTGATGTCCCCCCAAATCTAACCTTGAATGATTGTCAGCACCTACATGCTCCAGACATCAACTTAAATGAATTAAAATTAGGTAACAATTCTTCCTCAGCTAGTAACACTAGCTGCTGTTCAAGTGCTCAATACTGTATGTGATTAGTGGCTGCCATATTAGATACTGCAGATAATAACATTTCCTTCATTGCAAAAAGTTCCACTAGACGGCGCTGATAGAAAATGCTGCTTGATTCTTACCACCAATTTTGTGATTTAATCCTTTGCATTTTGACAAGAATTTTGAAAAGGAGCACATCATACTTAAGAGAGGAATGTTCCCATGTTCCAAAGGTAGCCAAAGTGGGGCTCAAGTGAAAACTTGTGAGCTGGCTCTAAAGGTGTGAGCCAAAGCTTAACTGTGTGTGTCTACATTGATACAAATGGCAAGTACTTTTTAGACTTTTTTTGGAAAAAAATATTTTTAAGAAAGAAAAAGACAAAAACTAGAGAGAAGATTCTCGAAGTGGGAAAGCAGTGCCCAAAATAGAAAAAGGGGTTGCTTCCTGTTTTGGGGGATGTAACATAGCAATTACGCAGTGGCCGTAACATAAGATACAATGGATATTTGGCTATATCTTCAAAGAAACTTCTGTGCACTTTTTCCAGAGTCCTAGTGCTCTGCCCAATGACACTGGAACATTTCATTTCCTTCTGGCATTATCTCCTGAAAAAAATCTGGCTGTCACATTGACCTCATCCATACACAAATCAAGAAGGACCTCAGCTGCCATGATCTTGCCTTTATTTCTTCCCAACAGCAACACCCCACATCCCCTTCTCTAAGCTGTTTGCCCTTGAACTTCTTTAAGTCAGGAGCCCAGTGAAGAAGGAGGATGGAACAGGCTCCAGATCTCACAACTGGTGGAGTGGAGCTCTTCTTTGCAAAGAACTATCAAGGCCTTCAGAAACACAGATAGAGCTTGAAAAAGAATTTTCATGTCTTTTTGAGAAGCCAACTAATTAAGAACAAAAATGTCCAAGTATCAAGATGGTTTTTCCTATTTTCAAACTCCTTGAAAGTTCAACCCGTGAGTGTCTTGCTGTACAAATTGTCATCAAGAGAGTACAGAGCCTTCTAATGTTCAGCTGCACATGTCTACTTAACCTGATGAAATGTCCAAATTAGCTGGGGGAAGTCCTCTCAGACAAAAGGGCAAGTAACATTTCCAAACAGCTAGTGAGTTTTTAATTCATTGCAGATAACATTTTATATATATGTGTGTGTGTGTGTGTAAAATATTGATTATATATTTATATGTGTATGCATGTATGAATATACATATGTGTGTATATATGTGTATATATTTATATAAAATATATAAAATCAAAAGCTTACTGTGTTCAGTCTGTGATGAGCAAGAATTGGGTTGGTCTCAGCCCTCAGAGATTAGTAGGATATAAAGTTGCTCAAAGGTTTAAGTGACTGTTTCTTCTCAACTGGACTTGTTTTAACCATTTATACAGTTTAGTGGCTCATTTGTTGAGATTGTCGGTCTCAATAGTAAGGAGAGGCCGAGAACCTAGCCACATCAGTAGTAGATCAAGCCAGACCCATGCAGCAAAGTGTTCAAGGTCCAGTGACTTTGGCAGAATCCAAAAGGCCAGCCTTGGTTATTCAAGCAACTCTGTGCTGATGTGAGAATTCAAAGACTTCTTTTTTTTTTTTTTTTTTTTTTTTTGCGGTATGCGGGCCTCTCACTGTTGTGGCCTCTCCCGTTGCGGAGCACAGGCTCCGGACGCACAGGCCCAGCGGCCATGGCTCACGGGCCTAGTTGCTCCGAGGCATGTGGGATCTTCCCGGACCAGGGCACGAACCCGTGTCTCCCGCATCGGCAGGCGGATTCTCAACCACTGCGCCACCAGGGAAGCCCTCAAAGACTTCTTTTGCACATACGATGGCACTCGTTCGCAAACTGTGCTAGACATGAGGGATACAAGAAAAGACCCCTGCCTCGTCGTCAGAGAGCAGATAGTGTTGTGGGGAGGAAGGACGGATGATTCACCATAACGTGGGGTCAGTGTTCTGACAGAGGGTGGCGACAGGAACACAGGGACGGGTGGGAGGAGTGTCCCAGAGGGGCTGCGTTGAAGTTGGTTTGGGGTAAGCCCGACATACCCGGTTGTTTCCGGTCTGGTCCTTATAGTAAATCCAGTTCAGGCTCTCATCGGTCCTGTACTGCACACTGTACTTGGTCATCCACTCGTCGATGTCACAGCGCCCCTGGGTGAGGATCCCCGAAATCACCTTGACCTCCTTCAGGTCTATCTGCAACCACTGGCTGCTGTCCTGGAACTTGGAGAGCCAGGCGCACCTGCCGTGGACACAACGAGTCAGCAGGAGCCTTGCCCCGTGAGCGCCTCCAGAGAGCTGGGAGGTGCTGTCTTTTGAGGGGATGCCAGCACCTGAAGAGCCCCCACAAAGCTCGGGTAGTCTGAGCTGCAATCTGTTAAGCACCCAGAAGCTTGTCTCCGAGAAGTGTCCGGCCTCTCTGATAATTGTATAGTTTCTCTCTCCCTGCACCTCCACTGCCCAAGGAAAAATTGCCAGATTCAAATAATTTGTCAAAGAAATGCCTTCAACTGTAGCTGAAATCACCTTTGGGGTGTGGTTGAGCATGTTTTTCTTCAAAACATGTGAATCCATGGTAATCGCACCTTCCAGCCCCCTTCCCTTTTCATTAGTCTCTCCTGATGTTCTTTTTCTGTAAGTCTTTTTTTTTTTCTTTAATTTCACTCTCTTCATACCTATCTGCGTCTCCTTCAGGTGCTGTCATCCACGCCATGGTAGGCACCATGTGCAGAACGTGGAACCGAGTGGCTCTGCAAGGGCTTCTCACAATTGTAAAGCAAAGTAACCACTGAAGGAGCTGATTTATTTTTTAGTTTAGTTATATCCTCATAAGTTGTGGAAACCTATAGTTTCCCTTTGTGGTGTGTGTTAATAAAGCTTCTCGGGAACTCGGCCCTTGGCAGCCTTCTCTTCTAATTCTGGACTTGATCCTTGGGTGGCTCCTGACTTTTAGGTCCGTCTCAGACTTTTTCTAAATTCTAAACCCTGAGAATCAATTGCTAGCTAGACAACTTCTACTGGATGCCGTATAGCATCTCAAATAAAACATGTCCCAAAAGAGCTCCTAATTATCCTCACCCCATCCCCTCATTCCAGTGTTCATCTCTCTGAATTCTACCCCCTTCCTCTCTGTCACCTCAAACATCTAATCCATCTCTTGGCTCCATCTCCAAATGTTTCTCAAAGTCGTTTACTTCTCTCCATTTCACTGCCACCACTCTAGCCCACGTCACCCTCAGTTCTTGCCTGGACAGCTGCCATAGCTTACTTAACTAGTCTCCTTGGATTCCTCTCCCCACTTCACCCCCCACCCGTACCCCACACCAAACAGTTCTTCCCACAAGAGCCAGAAGATTTTACTTAAAACGTAAATCTGATTGTGATACTCCCCAACTTTAAATCTTCCTCTGATAGAGTCTGCTCATTGTCTCCCAATATCCTCTTCCCATTTCCTTTAGTAATAGAACCCCTACGTTTTCTCTGGGCAAGAGGCCACCCAGCTAAGATCACATTTCCCAGTCTCCTCTGTAGCTGGGTGGGAGAGTCGGACCAGATTCTGATCAATGGGATGTAGGTAGAAGTGGCCAGCAGGGTTATGTATGTATCCTTAAAGGAAAAGTATACGCACTCTGCTCTTCTTTTCTCTCTCCTGACTAGAATGTGGATGTAATAGTGGAAGCTAGAGCAGCCATCTTGGACCCCAAGGTGGAAACTTCATGTTAGGGTGAGAGAACAAGGTAGAAAGAGTCTGGGCCCCTGATACCATCCAGCTGCCATGACAACCCTAGACTGCCTAATCACCTCCAAGTTGATTAAGTCTCTGTATTTGGGGGCTGTTTGTTACAGCAGCACAAACCTGTATTCTAACTAATGCACATTCAGGGTTCTCCCATTATCCCTAAAATAAGGACCACGGTCCTTAAAATGACTTATAAGGCCTTGCACCATCTGATTTCTTTCTACTTCTCCAGCCTCATCTCACCTGTACACTAACCTCACTGGCTTTCTTTACAGTCCCCATGCATGCACTTGAGGGATCTTCCCAACTCAGGGCCTTTGCACCTGCTGTACCCTGTGCCTCTCTCCCCCTTCCCCCCACCTGGCCAACTGCAACTCTCAGGTCAAAGATCTTTTCCTTAGAAAGCCTTCCCTGGTGCTTCAAGTGGACCAGGTCTTTCTTCTCCTCTGCAGCACTCACCACACTTGGCAGATGGCCAGTTGTGTGACGGTGTGCTTAGAGTCCCCCCTCTAAACCGCGTGCTTCTCAAAGGCGAGGAGCTCATTCACCTTGTTCACTGCTGTGTCCACTGTCCTTGGTATGTGGAAGGCACTCAGTCCATATTTGTTGAATAAATAAATGCATTCTGTGTCGTTCATGTATTACAGAGACCTAGTTTTTCAAATCACATGAAAAAAAAAATCACCTGAGCCTCCTGCTCTGCTTACCCAAAGCCTTGACTATTGAGTCGAGCCTTGTTGGCGGTCCAGGAGGAATACCAGCCCACGTACTGCTCCAGGTTGGAGCAGGTGATCTGGTCTGGTGTCACCTCTCCTGACTCGAAACCCAGGGGCTTATGATATGGGCATTCTGGGAAAGGAGAAACAATGCACATTAAAACACTCATATCGCATGGTAAGACTCAACAAACACGACATGATGGAAATGACAGATCCGACCCTCTCGTTCGCGCTTTGTAAGGTGGAGGATGTTTTCCTTGTCAGTGCCGTTCACAATGGGTAAGACTGGGTCTTCATCCTCTTCACTGCTCTTGCGAGAAGAGGTTGAAGATGAAGTAAAGGGATTGCCATAGAGACTCAACAACATTCATAAAAGCAGAGGGAAGTAGTTCTATGGCAACCTCGTGTTGGGGGGGGGGGGTTAGAATTTTGAGAAATACTTCACCTCCTCCACAAACTCAGAGACCTAAAAACCAAGAGGTTCACAGGAAAATATCATACTTAAATGTCATACTTTTTATTTTCCTCATTAACACGGGTTCGCCATCCCGCATGATGACATGAAGGTCCCTAATTGTCTTCAGGCAGCATATGATGCCAATTATAGGAACAAAACAATGGTGAGAGGCAACAAGGGCAGTTATATATTGAGACTGACTTCCCACGTGTAAATTGCAGTTTTTCACTAGTCTAATGAAAAAAAAGGTGGGGGGTGGTTTAAATGCGTCTAAGTGACTGTTGAATAAGGAACAGTTGAAAGGAACTGCTTTTTCCAAATAAGTGTAGCCGAAGCTGGTTCTTGTATATTAATTGCTACTTCTCACGGATTTCCTCTCATTAATTTAGCGTTCAGTTACCTGGTCAGAGACTGCCAATTGCCAACCCAGTATCCATTCTCCCCTGCTTTTAGACTAAAGAACCCTAATTTTGTTGGGTGCAGCAACGTAGCCAGCTAAAACAAAACAAAACAAAACAATCTTTCCCAGCCACCTTTGCAGTTAGAAGTGACCACGTGACACAGTCTCTAACCCATGAGATAGAAGAGGATGTCTGCTGGGGATTTCTGATCAGATTTTGCTTGCCCCCTCTTTCTTCCTCTTGCCTAGAAGAAAGACCCGATGGTGGGTGCAACAGTAGCCATTCTGCACCCTGGGGGTAAGGCCAAGAGAACTGAAGAGACCTCAGCCCTGATATCTTTAAGCTGCTCCTTACCCCTAGTCTTTTTACCGTGTGAGTCAAAGAAAAACTCCTATTTCAATAAGCCACTAAGGGGGCTTATTGGCTTATTTCAATAAGCCAATAAGGGGGTCTCTTATTTATAACCAAACCCAGATTCTAGCTGAATTTCTTTAGAAAACAAATGATAAACTTAGGCAAATACATTCTCCTAGTTTCCCAGTTGTGAATGATAAACCTCAAGTAAGGCAGATCAAAATACTTTCTTTCCATGTATAAATGTGAGTTCAGATTGAAAAGCCAAGTGTATTTACTGGGGCATCGTCACCTTCAACAGCAAAACGAGTGCTGAGGTCTTTCTGGCAGATAATTTTCAAAAGTCAGTAAAACTGAATGAAGCGTGTAAAAGCTTGAATGCCATCCTGAGGCTCCAGAATGCCTGCGGGGATAGTCAAGCCCTGTCCCCAGAGGCTGAAGACAGGACAGCTTCAGGCCTCTGGCCAGGGCGGCTTAACTGCCTTTCTGCCCAGTGAACCAAAGAAATAGGGCCAACTCCCACCAGTAACTGCAGCTCAGCGGGGCTGGGGGTAAGGGGACAGCATTTGTAGTTTATCAAGTACCTGAAGCTTGGGGGGGGGGGGGCTATTAAAATAACGTCAAGGGAGAGAGAATAGGAGCGCTTTCTGAGCCACTCCATCACGACTTGTGTGGCCAAATCATCAGGGGGGGCTTGTTAAGAATGCAGTTTCCAGGGCTTCCCTGGTGGCGCAGTGGTTGAGAATCCGCCTGCCGATGCAGGGGACACGGGTTCGTGCCCCAGTCCGGGAAGATCCCACATGCCGCGGAGCGGCTGGGCCCGTGAGCCATGGCCGCTGAGCCTGCGCGTCCGGAGCCTGTGCTCCGCAACGGGAGAGGCCACAACAGTGAGAGGCCCGCGTACCGCAAAAAAAAAAAAAAAAAAAAACAGGCCAAAAAAAGAATGCAGTTTCCAGGATTCCACCCCCAGAGCGGCCACATTTTTAACAAGCACACTTTGAAAACCTTGCTCTGCCAGGGAAGGCGTTGGCTGGAGGATTCAGGGGGCCTGGTGCCTGCGGCCTTGGGGGCTCCTCCACCTCCTCAACTCCCTTCTGACCTGGAAGACAAGCTCAGCCTTGCCACTGGAAGGAGGGACAAGGCCCCAGCATCAGAAAGCTGGGTTTCAGTTGGGCCCGCGGTCGCCACTTAAGTTCTAACTGTGGATATCTCTAAAGACCCTCCATCCTGAACCTCCCTTTTCTTGCTCCAGGGCCACCAGCTCAGAGGCAAGAGGCAGAGGGGAAAGAAAAGCCATGGCCACCTCTCCCGATTGCTTTATTCTTGGCATTTTGCTCTTTCTCTATTTTCCCCTCACATCTCTTTTGCCGTCTCTTCCCAATTAGCCCATCTAACAGTTAAGAGTTACACTGAAGGGACCTGGCCAGTGGCAATGGTCTTGGAGGCCTCTGAGGGCTCATCCAGACGTGGATCCTGCCCACACTCTGCAGGGGAGGCGATGAGCTCACCATCCCCATGGTTTCAGCCAGTGTCTGAGAGCCAGTGCCCAACCCCCAGGCCCCAAGCTCCATCCCACTGCTGCCTGGATATTCTCTAAGTGAACAGTTCCATCTGGGTGACCCAAAGATGCTTCACACTCATATGTCCAAAACTAAGCCCTTCAGCGTCCAAGCCCCAAGCCTGCCCCTGTCCAGTGCTCCTGTCTCAGGCATTGGCACCTCCAGCTATACAGCTGCTTAACCCAGAAAACGCAGTGTTTTGGCCCAAGGCACAGAGCGGAGACTCTGTGATGGGTCTCAGCCTGGGCATCACCTGGAAAGTTATAGAAGTGCTGGTGTTCGGGCCACACCCTCAGAGATTCTGATGTCATTGGTCTGGGGCATGACCTGGGCATGGGGTAAATCTTCAGGTGATGGTAATGGGCAGCCAAGGTCAAAAACAACTGCTTAGAGCCAGTTCGACCTAGGATTGGATCCCACTCTCCCTCCGGTGAGCTTAGGCAAGCCGCTCAACCTCTCTGGGTCTCAATTTCCTCATCTGTGAAATGGGCACAACAGTAGTCCCTGCCTCCATAAAGTTGATTTGGGATTTCATGAAGCAGTGTTCGTAGAGCGTAGAGCCTGTAGTGCCTGACCAAAAATAAGCAGCTAGTACTGGTGTCATAGGGTGAATTTATGAGAGTATATTAATGTCTTGAGTTGTGCATGTTCGTTTTTTATGGTGAAGACTCACCAGGGGAAAAAAAATCTAACACCCCTCTACCCCAGTCTGTCTTGCCCCCATCATCCTCCCTACATCACCCTGAGAAGGTCAGCTTCCTATTTCTAAACATGTGGAGTCTCCTTGCATCAGGGAGGAATAAGCTGTTTGCACATGCATGCACGTGATTTGAGAGAGGAGAAGCCTGTTGACAGCCTAGCATCTCTCAGGCTTATGGATTTGGAAGGTCTAGGCCTCAACAGGCATTAGCTGACTGTCCCAGAGGAGGTGGCCAGAGGCTTCGGGCTTTGACCCTTGCTGGGTGGTGGGGGGCTCGTGGTAGGGGCCGGATCTCAGTGGGGAAATGGTTCCTCTGAGGGGGCTGGACCGGGGATGGGGCGCGGGGCCCCTGAACTCTTTTCTTTTTTTTTTTTTTTTTTTTTTTGGTAGTATGCGGGCCTCTCACTGTTGTGGCCTCTCCCATTGCGGAGCACAGGCTCCGGACGCGCAGGCCCAGCGGCCATGGCTCACGGGCCCAGCCGCTCCACGGCATGTGGGATCCTCCCGGATCAGGGCACGAACCCGTGTCCCCTGCATCGGCAGGCGGACTCTCAACCACTGCGCCACCAGGGAAGCCTGCCCCTGAACTCTTGACGCCCTCAGAGACTTGGGAAGGTCCCAGGACTGAGCTTGGTTCAGAGGGAGAAGGGCCACCAACAAGGTGTCTGCCTTCCCCTGGGGGCTGCCGGCCGGGCAGGGAGCTGCCCTCAGCCTGAGCCTGGGCCCTGTGCCAAGTCAGCCCTTGCAGGCCCCTGGAGGGCAGGGGGGTTGTGGGTGGGGAGGTGTAGTCCAAAGGGGAGGGGCAGGATCTTCAACAATCCTCCTGTCTTTAGACTCCACACAGCCCATGATAAAGGGGGACTCAAACCGCAGTTATCTGAAAATTGGAAAAATAGAAAATGTAACATTTCTCCTGCTCTTTGTGCCCTGGAGTCAAGGGCACTCCAGTTACATGATTACTATTTTCCCTGTCTCCTCCTTTCCCCTTCACCTGGACACCTCTCCTCATCCTTTGAATCTCTGCCCATCTCAGGTGGCCACTGGGGATAAGCAAAGAAAATGGCAGGAACAGGAAGCAGGGAGGTCAGGGAGGAAGTGGGAGTTGACTGGCCCAGAGAACTCCCACTGGCCTAACCACAAAGAAACTGTCAATGGAGTCTAAACTAGTAGCAAGCGACATAAATAATGTTGCTGGAGGAATTAAAGGGATCCTCTTTACACACACAGAATATGTCCTTCCCAAGTTTTCTGCTCAGCGGAGGTTACTGTAAGCTATTAAGCCTGTTTCTACATTCATTTTACTTTTAAGGAAACACCTGCCTCTTCTGTGGCACAAGTGTCTCTTCTGAGCAATGATTTGATTATGAGATTGATAAAGACATAGTCATATGTGCTGTTAATCCAGGCTATGCACACTTAACATACTAGCCTTTCTTATGCAGTAGATAATTTCTCGATGTGTAGACATATAAAGGCCAGACATGCTTTTAAACAATATTAACCTAAAGGAACACAGAGAGTTCAGGGCCATTCTTGACAAAAGACACGTGAACATTATTATGCACATGTGTTGGACTTGAATCTATATGATGATGAGGTAGTGGAATACAGAATAATATTTATAGAAGAATAGGGTATAAACTTGAATATAATATGGAAATATAAAATCCAGAATATAAGTAAAGCGTTGAGTCATTAGATTTCTCATGCTTTGATACGTTCCCTGCCGTATTTCCCCCTCTCAGAGTGACGAGATAATCTTGGCTCAACAGTGGAAAAGACAGACCTTTTAATATAATAGTGTTAAGCTGAAGATTAGGAGGCCATAATGCACCTAGCTGGTCACCTTCTGTACTGTGGGTAGGGCCCCCTGGCAGTAACAGTCAGTGTGCACCTCCGAGCATCTCCTGGCAGCTCTGAATGACCCTCCTGTCCTGTGCTTTCTAGGGCCTTCTTCCATCCTAAGGAGGGCTCTGGCGGAAGCGCTGAATCTCAGGATCCCGAAAGACCAGGCAGCGTTCTTGACGTTCCAATGAGGATCTGAGGCACTGATGGGCAAGTAAATTCTGGAAGGTTGTGGCTAGTCCTGCTGCCCTGAATCATCTCTTTCATGGAAAAACAAATGAACGTTAATGAATCAACCATTTAACACTAAGGTTGCATTTTTTTCCTTCCTGGGAATATCTGTGTTGTTAAAACAAAACAAAACAAAAATGAAAACCCCAGTGGGGAGAGGAGAACACTTAAGCTAAAAGACTTTCTGATTTCAGAACTTCAAGTTCATGGCAACTGTGTAGGGGAGAGAACCTGGGCAGCCCAGGTCATCTTTCACATTCCTCAGACACACAGCCCTCCTCAGCTGCACAGTTGATCAGGTCAATGAAACCAATCCGTGTAAATAATCTCTTTTCAGTTTCTTCTTAGAAAGAGCTTCTGTGGACTGGAATTCCAGTACATCTCATGTCTCTAGTGAAGAGAACATTTGTTTCCACTAAATGGTAAACTCCTCCAGGGTAGAGACAATGGTTCATTTTTGTCTCCCCATCGGCACATAATAGGCACATGATGACAGAGGGTGGAATTGAATTCTAAATGGGTTATTAAGGAGGGTGCCTCAGTCTTCACTGGGCAGATCACCCCAGCGCAGAATGGCTGCAGGAGCTCACACCGTGGAGCTCAGTGGGACGTCCCTCCCGTGGGCGAAGCCCGCTGAACTCATCAGCACTTATGCTTTCCTCACTGCTGCGCCCCACTGTTCCCTTCCAGAAGGCTTCGTTCAGAAACCCATTCCTACCCCTTTAGTAAATAGGAAAACAGGCAGTAAAAACCTTTGTGGACACCCCCCTCCCCCACATTTGCTATTTTAATGCAAATTTAATGAAACAATGCAGAGAAGCTCACAGGCTACACACAAACCTCTCTCCTGGAGCTATTATTAGGTGATTATGTAAAGTGAATGACGTGCCGACACGTGGCACCATCGTAACCCTGGAAAGGGGGGGCAAGGACAGTTTCAGCAAAAGAGGTTCCGAGCTGTGGTAAATACTGAGCATGGCAAATGTGTGATAGGCCGCCCGAGCCTCTGAAAGTCAGAGTGTGACCTCTTAGGAGGCAGGAAGAAAAGGAGCTGCAGTGTGCCAGGTCCAGGACAAGATGCTTTAATGCCTCATCCATTTTATTCCTCGTAACAATTCCTTAGAGCAGGGTCCGTTTTTATAAACAACGTTCTATTGGAGCACAGCCATGCTCATGCATTTACCTTCAGTCTGTGGCTGCCTTCCATTTGAGGTGTTGAGGCCCTATGGCCCACAGAGCCACAAAGATTTACCGCCAGGTCCTTTACAGGCAAAGTTTGCTGGCCCCTGCCTCAGAGGAAGTCATTCATATTAGTCAGGAGAGGCTGTTTATGCTGCAGAACGAATTGTCACCGAAATTTCAGAGGCTTAACACGACAAAGGTTGATTTTGCACTCAGGTGGTTCATTGTGGGTCAGCAGGAAGTTCTACTCCACTTAACCTCCCCGGCACCCAGACTAAAGGAGAAGCCACTTTCTCAAGCAGGGAAATGGACCTCATTTCAGAAGAGACACGGCTCCCATCGGCTGGAACTGCTCCTGTGAAGCCACCTGACTGGGAAGGGACTGAGACTGTGGGGAAGCACGTGGTTGTTTGGTGAGCTATAAATATCCGGGCACAATAGTATTGCCTCCATTTGACAGAAAAAGGCCGAAGTGGGAGTCCCAGAGTTAAAAAACAATGCAGCCAAGGTTCCAACTCTGGTATTTCTGGTTCAAAAGCCTGTGCTCTTCTCAAAATTGCTGCCTATCGTTAGTTTATTTTCGATAAATTCCATTAGTCTCTTTCATTGAAAGTTAGGTCCCATCTTACCATCTCCTCAAGGCCAAGTAGAGATCCAGGAAACTGTTCTGAACAATGACATCAGTGCAGTTTGTTGGAGCAGTGGCCATTGAGATTTGAAGTTCAAAGGCCAACTGGAGAAAACCCAGAACGTGGCATTCAGGGGGTTTAATTCATCAGGGTTGAAAGAAAGAGGAGAAACAGGGTGTTCCCAAGGATACCCCAAGGATCTGGTGCCCCAAGGAGAGGGGACACTCACCTGGTATGCAGTCTAACGGGGTGGAGCCTGCAGACCACAGGGCATTGGCACCTCCTTGGCAATCGCACTTGCACACTCTGTGGTACCAGGGATCCTCACCCTCATCCTGCGGGAAGCCAGAGGGGCAGGAGCTTCAGAAAAGTCACAGTCAAAGGCAACTGTGGTCAGCACCACTGGAAAAGCTCTCATTCAAAAACCTTGCTCATTCATTTCCTATTGTCTGTGGCGGCTTTCACACTAAAGCAGCACAACTGAATTATAAACCCAGTTTAACCCACACAGTTGCCACTCATCTTTGAGTCTAGATAAACAAATGTTTGCCACCTTGGGTGACCAGCTAAAAATCTCACAGACACACCCACGTAGAGAGCCATGTCCACCCCGTTATATTTATCTTCAGGGGCTCGAGGAGCCCCAGTCCAAGGTCAGGTGCCTTACATCTCCTGGAGGTCCCTTCTGGGGATACAGTTTTAAAAGGGACTGGATTCAAGATTCCACCATCTGATTTAAGACCTGGTTTACTTGCTTTCACTCATTAAAAAAAACAGTCTTGGAGCTTTTCCAGATAAAACGTGCTATTGCCACCATCAGAAAAAAAACAAAAAAACAAAAAAACACCTTTAAAAATACATTTTTTAAAAAGTGATAATCCTATACATTGTTTTGGCTAGGGAAATCTTCAAAAATAGTATCCATATGAATTCCAGCCTTCTTACTGTAACATACCTCAGTAGACGATAATCCCAGTGTGGCTGAGCAAAAGGACATGAAAGGAAAAATCAAGTTAAAAAAAGAAAGAAAAATTCAACAAATGATTCATTACATGGAAAAGCGAAATGATCACAGTCACATAAAAGTTAACAAAGCCCCTTCTGGAAGAAGTCAGAGTAAGTAAATACGTGCCAGGAAAAACATCCACAGATGCTGAGGAAGTAGGGATGTGACACATTCAGGTGATTTAGAAATAGGACATTGTTAAAAAAAATTTTTTTTTTAATTTTTTTTAGGTTTGTCTATTATCTACAGGAAATATCAAACCACAATCGAAGTGTAAATACCATATAAATGATGTGGAAAAAGTGTAAAATTTAACCTAAGACTAACATTTAACCTATCTTCATAGAAGTATGAACAAATAGAATGAATGCACAATTTAATAGGAAAGGAGTTTGTCTATATTAGAACAAACTGATTGTTTACAGCAGCACTGTCCATTCTGGTAGTCACTAGTCCCACGTGGCTATTTTAATTTAAATTCATTAACTTAATAAAATTAAAAATTCAGTTCCTCAGTCACACCAGCCACATTTCAAGTGTTTGCTGGCCACACGTGGCTAGTGGCTCCTGTACTGGACAGCACAGATACAGAACATTTCCATCATTGTGCAGGGTTCCATTAGACAGCGCTGGTTTAACACACCAAGTTCCGTTTCCTATTTTCAACAAAACAAATGCCTTTATTTCTTTTCTGATTATAAAAGCAGCACATACCTATTATAAAAATCTCAAACAAAACCTGAGCATAGACAGTAGATATAAAAGTCCCTCCTTAACCACTTTGCTATCTAAATATTGAATCTGATGCCCACCAAAAACTTTCAGATTGTTTTAAAGAGTTAAAGGAATGGTCTCGGGCTTCCCTGGTGGCGCAGTGATTGAGAATCTGCCTGCCAATGCAGGGGACACGGGTTCGAGCCCTGGTCTGGGAAGATCCCACATGCCACGGAGCAACTGGGCCCGTGACACACAACTACTGAGCCTGCGCGTCTGGAGCCCGTGAGCCACAACAAGAGAGGCCGCGACAGTGAGAGGCCTGCGCACTGCGATGAAGAGTAGCCCCTGCTCGCCGCAACTAGAGAGAGCCCTCGCACAGAAACGAAGACCCAACACACCCAAAAATAAATACATAAATAAATAAATTTATTTTTAAAGAAAGAGTGGTCTCATCCTTTTCATTAGAATTATAAAGCTGTTTTTTCAAATTGTGCCTTTCTTTAAATAATATGTATCCATTTCACATACCACTTTCGCGTGTCCACTGTGAGCCTGGCCCTGCCTTCTGAAATGGAAGCCTCGCTCTCTGCCCACAAGGGGCTTGAGGACCCAGGGGAAGAGAGACCACTGGACGACACACACGGTGAGTCCTCTGCTGGGTTACGCATAGGCTGTAAGGGGAGTCAAGGGGGCATATCTTTTCGCCTGGGCGGATTCAGGGCCATCTCTCAGCTGTGGTCAGCAAACTGCTGTCTCTCCTGGTCCCTTGTCCACTGATAATTCATTCCTAGAGACTCCTTGGTTCACCTGCTATGAGCAGAATTGACCGTCTCAGGTAGCAATGTAGACTAGGGAGCATCGTCTTGGTAGGAGGCCAAGCCCTGTGCTGGCAGAGGAAGTGACCAATGACTTCTTTTTGTTTGTTTGTTTATAATTTTTATTGGAGTATAGTTGATTTACAATGTTGTGTTATTTTCAGGTATACAGCAAAATGAATCTGTTATACATATATCCACTCTTTTTTAGATTCTTTTCCCATATAGGCCACTACACAGTACTGAGTAGAGTTCCCTGTGCTATACAGTAGGTCCTTATTAGTTATCTATTTTATATATAATAGTGTGTAAGTGTCAATCCCAATCTTCTAATTTATCCCTCCCCAACTCTTACCCCCTCCATCGACTTCTTACTTTCATATCCAATGGACTCTTCCCAACACTAACCTTACATCTTCATGCTGCAATGTTGGGTGCTGTCAGTTCCTCCCATCTTCCTTTAGCTTCTGTCACACTACTCACCTGCTTCTCCCACCACCCTAATCCTTCTTAATCTCTCTCAAGAGCTTGGCTTCCTCTACTCCTGCCCCCAAGATCCCGACATGTGCATTGAATGGCTTATTGAATATCTCCCCGTAGATGTCTCTCACTATTTAAAACTGGACCCAGCCAAGTGCTGGCCAGGTCATGAAGAAACCTGAACTCTCATATGTTGCTGGTGGGGGTATAAGTTGGTCTAACCTATTTTTAAAACTCTTTGGTAATTTATACAAAGGCTGGACATATATGTGCCCTATGACCCAGCAATTCCACTCCTAAGTATTTACCCACTAGAAGTGCATACATATGTTCTCCAACAAAGAAAAACATGTACTAGATTATTTGTAACAACAGTATTTGTAAAAACCCCAAACTGGAAACACTCATAAGTCCATCATGAGTAGAACGGATACGAGTGGTAGATTTACACAGTGGAACACTATACTGAAATGAAGATGGATGACCTACAACTCCATGCCACAGTATGGCCACGTCTCACAAACAATGCTGAGTGGAAAGTCAGATGGTAAAGTGGACATACTACATGAATCCATTTAAAATGTACAGAAGCAGGCAGAAGTCATCTATGCCCCTAGACATTAGGGTTGTGGTCACACTTGGGGTGGGGAGTGGCAAGGAGGAAGCCCAGGGAGTGTGTCTGGGGAGCTGGTAAAGTTCTGTTACTTGATCTGAGTGCTGGTTACTTGGGTGTGTTTAGTGGTAAAAATTCATTGAGCTGTACACTTACTTGTATTCTTCTGGATGTATGTTATATTTCAGGAAAAAAAAATTTTAAACACTGAACTCATTACATCCTTCCTCAGATTGTTCTCCTTTCTCTATTTCTTAGCCTACTGATGGCCCCACCATCCACCTACTACCCCATCCAGAAACCTGGGACTCCTCCTAGTCACTTCTTTTTCCTAAACCTCCACATCCAGGGTCTACCGGGAGCCATCTTTCCTCTCCCCCCAACTACTACTTCCTCTCTCCTCTGGATATTCTCCTTGCTAAAGAGAGACCTTGCCTCATCCATCCTCCATACTCCCAATGCCTGACTGTGTCATTTTCCTGCTCCAGACCCTTTGTTGGGTCCCCATTACCATGGCCCCAGTTTCACCTCTGACATTTATTAGTTGTAGGACTGCATCTCTCTATTTCCTCATCTCTAAAATGGGTATAATAATAATGTGTCCTTCAAGGGGTTGCCGTGATGTATCTCCTGGCTACCTCTCCAAATTTATTTTTTGCACTCTCTATTACTTATAATTCATCAAATGTGCCAGGCTGTTTCAGGCCTGTATGCCTTTGTGCCTATGATTTCTTGGCCTCAAATGCCTTCCCCTCCCAACTTTTCTGCCTACTTATCTCCTTCCCTATGAAGAGGACTTTTTCTGTCCCTCACATAGAACTCACCGCTTGCTCTGGCCTTTGTATCCTATTTCTTTCTTCTCCACAGGTTTATCTAAGTACCCGTGCAATTAGAGAAATTGATATAAAAGATAGTTGATAATGACTGGTCCCAAAGCATTCATTCATTAATTTTCTTGGAGCATCTGCTATATTCCAGGCCTAGCTTTAGGTGCTGGGGAAATAGCAGTAAACAAAACAGAAAAAAAACCTGCCCTCCTAGAACTTAAGAATCTAATGTGGGGAAAAAAAAAAAAAAAAAAAAGAATCTAATGTGGGGGGGGTGAGGGGGTAGTGAATGTATGAATAAAATATATAATATATAAAATAATGATGACTGCTATGGAGAAAAATAAAGCAAGGAGGTGGAGGGACACGGAGTGGTATTTTGGGGCTTAGGGAAGGCTTCACTGAGAGGGTGATATTGGAGCAAAGACCTGAAGGAAGTGACATACCTGTGGGCAGAGCCTTCTGGGCAGAGGCAAAAGCATGTAAAGACCCCGAGGTAGGCCGGTGCTTGGCATGTCATCTAGGGGAGAGATGATGGTGGCTTGGCCCTGGGGTGGTGGCAGTGGAAGTGAGAAGTGGCTGGATTCTGACTGTCTCTGGAAGGTAGTGCCAACAGGCTTTGCTGACAGATGACGTGGGTGTGAAATAAAGGGAGGTTCAAGGCCTGAGTGCCTGGGAGGATAGAGCTACCATTTACCAGGGGAGGAGAAGATTCCAGGGGAAGCAGGGATTTAGTGGGGATGGGGTAGAGATGTTCCGTCTGAGAGACCTACGGGACACTCACGTGTTGAGGTTGAGTGGGCAGCTGGCTAGAAGCTACTAGAGCTCGGGGGAAAGGCCAGTTAATGTGTACATGAACCCATAGTGTCAGTCCCACAGCTGCTCCCCAAGAACTGCAAAGTAGATGAGCATTTGGCATCTAGATGGTTTAAGGGCTGTTAATGCAGAAGGCAGTCGGCCCTGCCCCATCTTCCAGAGAAGCTGCGATGGCAGAAAGGCAGAAAGGCTTTGTCAGCTGTGCCAAGGCTCTCTTTTGGGGGGACTAGAGGTGAGCTGTGTGGGTCACTGACAGAGCGGCCTTACTAACCAGATCAAATTGGTCCAGAGGACGTGCCCTGGCACTGAAGAAGATCTATGCAGCTGCAACTGAGCAAAGCCAGAGTTCACATGAGGCCCCTCTAATTGCCACAGCGCTCAGGGCCTTTGCATTACCTGGGTCCATGGGTGGGCCCCCAGAGGGGCTCCAAATTGTGCAGAAACAAAGCAGAAGGCAAAAAGGAAAGGGCGGGGAGGTTTCTACCTGTGGAGAGGAAGAGACCCAAGAGGGAGACCTGGTTTCAGAACAACCACCTGGGCTCAGTCAGATTTCTGGCGTTGTTTCCCCTCCCGGGCTCCTCTCCCCAGAAAGCGTTTGTCTGTAGGCAGCCTGGGGTTGTGAGGCACCAGATCTTATGGAAATGAGCAGAGAGAGAAGGAACAACAAGCCTTTTACAGGAAAAGCTGTCACCAAGGGAGCAGCAACGTGGCTGCTGTCGTCCCTGAAATGATTTAATCACCCCAAAGCTGGCGAACAAAAGCAAAAGTCGTGTTGATGACATCTTATGATACCAGAAAATAACACTGTTGGGATGAGCAAAAGAAAACAGGTCAGCCTTTAAAGGAAAAAGGACAAGATTTCGATTACATGGTTGCCTATTTTTCTCCTCACTCAGATCGTCTTCGTGATTCCTCCAAGATACAGGTTTCCACCAGAGGGTCTGCAACATCTGCCCCTCACCAGCCTTAGATTTATGCAATAGGGGACGATTCTGCCCTTTTGCTCAAAGGGCTACTCCATAGGGAAATGCTGGTTACCGCAGCCAGAAAATTCAAGCATGCCTATTTCTCAAAATGTACCTTGAAAGCCCAGAAAGCAAAGTGTGCATTAGACACACTTAGGGAAGACTATTTCAGTCTGTTTGCTTGGCTGTCACTACATACAGAGTTTTCCTTCCCATGGAAACAGGTGAAGCCGAGGAGAAAAGCATAAAATTATGAATGATAGAAACTGTCTATAACTACCTTCCAATCTATTTGAGAAAGAAGAATAAGACACAGGAGAAAAACAGCAGGCTGCAATAATGTCCCTCTGGCGAAGAAGAAAAAAGGAAATTGCTTCTGGTGTGAAAGTGTTACTCTTTTATGTGACAGGCATATTCATGGGTAAATCTGTTGTCTGTACATGCTTCAACACAGGTGAATGTCCAAAATATATGCTAGGGACTTCCCTGGTGGCGCATGCCAATGCAGGGGACACGGGTTTGATCCCTGGTCCGGGAAGATCCCACATGCCGTGGAGCAGCTAAGCCCGTGCGCCACAACTACTGAGCCTGCGCTCTCGAGCCCGTGCTCCGCAACAAGAGAAGCCACCACAATGTGAAGTCCGCGCACCGCAACGAAGAGTCGTTCCTGCTCGCTGCAACTAGAGAAAGCCCGCGCACAGCAACGAAGACCCAACGCAGCCAAAAATAAATAAATAAATAAACTTACTTTTTAAAAAATGCTAAGTGGAAGACAAAAGACCATATGTTGTATGATTCTGTTTAAATGAAATGTCCAGAAAAGGCAAATCTATAAGAGACAAAGTAGATCTGTGGTTGCCAGGGGCTGGGGGGAGGGGGAAGTGGGGAGTGAGTACTTAATGTCTACTGGTTTCTTTGGGGGGATGATGAAAATGTTCTAAAATTACATTGTGTGCTCCACAAATCTGTAGATACACTAAAAACCATTGAATTACACAGTTTAAATGGGTGAATTTAGTGGTATGTAAATTACATCTCAATAAAGCTGCTTTGAAAAAAAATCTGCTCTCCCTGATGCTTGACACACCTGCAAGGAAGGACACACACTCACCTGTAAGTTGACGCTTGGTGATTTTTTTTTTTTTGGCTTGTTTTTATATAATAGCCATGACCAAGCAGTGGAACAATATACTTCAGTAAGGTGGGTGTTTTAAAAATCATCATCGGTATGTAATCCAAAATGTACAATGCAAGATAAACAGAAACCTGCCTCAGTTAAGAGACAGAAGTAGTGCTTTACGATGATGATTTGTGTATTCCCAATGACCCTTCATCCAACGCATAAGTGGAGTCAATCCATTTACCTTATTTCACTGTAGTAAGGATCCACTGCTGCCGTGGAACAGAAACAGCAAAGAGTAAATTAGACAAAGAACCTTTGTCTTCAGGTTCCCAGTTGTGCAGCATACATCTTTCCCCTGTGCATTGGCCTTATTTCTCTATCGGGATTGTAAACCGATTAAGTGCAGCAATTGTATTCTGCCTTTTTTCTCTGCCTCCTGGCGCATCCCTCTAGCTCAGGGTAGAGCACACCTAGCTTGCCAAGCAGCCACGTTTTGGTGTGGCTGCTTTCCTTTGATGCCGCGTGAGGGTGGAGGGCCTGGGTTAGGTGGGTACGAGAATTTAAGTGTTTCAAGCCTACCTGCGGGACCACATTCCATTCCACCAGGACAGATGGGATTCTCTGTTCTTCGTGGAAACTTCTGGAGCTCCCCAGCCATGCACAAAGATTGATAAGCTACAGAACAGGAAAGAGTGCTGTGCCCTGTGCCTCCTGACAGCATGTCTTTTATTACACTTATTCCCTGACTGTGCGGGTGTAATTGAAAAGTGACCTGATAACCTTTTCTAGGGCTTATTCCCATTTAGGGGTCACAGAACAAAGATTTTAGAGTTGGCACAGTGAAAACAAGAATCTGCCAGGTGTATCAAGTTCTTACGCAGCATTTGGCCTATCATAGCAGGAACTCAGAAATGGATTCTTGAGCTGACATCAATGGATTCTTGAGTGAATCAATGGATGAATGAATCTCAATGCCAGTCACAAATAAGAGGAATCTGAGGGTGAGCCCCGTGGATGTCTGAGAGCCAAGGGTTTGGGGATCTAAGCCTTGAAAGGTTCTGTTTAGATTTTCTTGCTGAGGAAGAGGCATGGAGTAAAGGGAAAACAACACCCCCCACCTCCCCAAAGCATCTTAGAGTAGTAAGAGTTTCTGGGACGAGTTGCTGACTCTTAAATGCAAGGGGGGAAAAAAAACAGACAATTGGTCTAAATGAGCCCTACTTAGAAATATGTCTTGAGGGTTTGCAAAATAACCTTGGGGTTATATTTTTACAGGTCTTTCCAAATATTGAGAAATGTGACTAACGAAAGTTTTGAGATTGGGTAATCATGAAAGTGAGTATTCTACCAATAAAATATAATGAGAGAGTAGAGAATGATTTAAACCAGGGATTCTGACTCTGTGTGAGTTTTGTCATGTCTGTCTACCAGGTCATTGGCAGAGTGGAGAGGTCTCCTCCTTCCTGCCCTCCTTATTTATTTCCTGTAACGCACATAAATACACAGTGACCCCAAAGAACAAATTTCTAATGTCTAGAATGAACCTAAAAAGGAATTCTGAGTGGATGGGTCCTTAAGAGTTTGAAAGAGGCATGAAAGAGCATGATTTCAAAGATTGACAGAGAATTTAAAAGTTGAATTGGATGACATTTTAGAGATTTGCCTTTAATTTCTCCTTAACTAAGCATTTCACTCCCACCAGGGCTCTATTTAGAAATTTTAAAATGATTGAGTATATTGAGTCTTTGGGGATTCCTGACTCTCAGTTGGATTACGCTTTCTATTAGTGTCCAGTGGTATTCGGCGTGCTGTGTTAATCCATATTTAAACTAGGGTGACCTTACATCCTGATTTGCCTGGGACAGTCCTGGTTCACACCTGTTGTCCCAACAAAATTATTAATAGCATCCTCCACCACTCTCAGTAGTGTCCTGGTTTGGAAGATTAAATTCTATAGTCACTCTAACTTTGACTCTCAAAAACTTTCGAGAATACACCACACTTTCTTATTAATTGTTGCAATTTATAGCTTTTTTATATGATTTTTGAGACCCTTCCTTCTTTCTGTCCCATTTTAAGCATCCTTTGAACTTTAGAAGGCTCCTCACAGAACCAGAAAGCCACTGGTGAGACAAAGAGGACTGCATCACACAAAGACAACTGTTGTTCATTAATAACACATTAATTAATTAGCATGCTTTGCTAATTAATAATATTTTAATTATTCTGGTTGCATTTCTATTCATCAGCTGTATGATTAAGTCAGTTGTATTATTAGGTATTTAATGAGTCCTAATGGTTTGATAGCACATACCTTCAGAGCCAAAGAGAAGTAAAAACAAGAAGCCTTCTATCTTGCGTGGCATTCTCCCCTTGTCCTTGGCTGCTGCTCTTCCTTATCAAAGTGGAGAGCTTTCCTAGGAACAGCAGCTTAACTTGAGCACTGGCCTCATTAAGCATCTTATTTCATTTACTTCTTAGGGCTTTGGCCAAGCCCCGCTAAGTTAACCCACATAGTTACCTGCCTCAGTAAGTCTCAGAGGAGAAGCTAATGTCAACTGAGGTCAGTTTAGCAAAGGAAGGTATTGGCTTTATTCTATCTTTAAATGTAAGGGAAGCAGTGGAGGAAAATAGAAACTAGAATCGGAAGACCCAGGTCTTAATCCTTTCTCTGCCATCATCTTCTAGGGGGTGACCTTGAGCAATTTCCTGCCAAACAAACACTAACATTCTCAAATTCTATGAAAATGACATGGATTCCCCCTCTCAGAAAGCAAGTTGGCATCATGTTTACACCTAGTCACTCAGGAAAATACTAAATTGGGGCGGCTGTCAGTTACACACAAAGATTTACATTGCTGTGTTATTTATAATAAGACAAAATTGGAAGCAATCTACATAGGGGATTCAGGACAGCAGGCAGGGTTAAGAGCACAGATTCCCAAGCCAGACTGGATGCAAATCCCGACTCAACCAGTTGTTACGTAGCCTTGGGAAAGTCACTTAAGGTCTCTGTGCCTCAATTTTCTTATCTGTATGATGGTGATAATAATGCCTATTTCACAGAGTTAGTTTGAGGCTTAAATGGGATGATATACATAAAAAATACTTAGATCAGTGTTTAACATAATTAGCTATTATTATTACTATACAGCCAATAAGAATAAAGTTGATGGAGTGGGGAGGGGAGTTGTTTAATGGATACAGAGCTTCAGTTTTCCAAGATAAGAAAGTTCTGGAGATCTTTTTCACAACAGTGTGACTTTACTTAGCATTTCAGAACCATACACTTAAAAACGGTTAAGGTTTTTTAAAAAAGTTAATTAAGTGATTGTAATAAGAAGGACAGTCATGTGTTATACTCCTGAGTTAGAAAAGGATACAAATCTACCCACTGTATGAACAAAACTATGTGGAAAAACTCAAAGAAAAATACTGAGTTTCCCCTTCCCTTTTTTTTTTTCCATATACATATATATTGCAAAATGATTACCACAATAAGGTTAGTTAACACATCCATTATCCCACAAAGTAACCATTTTTTGTGTGTCTGGTGAGAAAATTTAAGATCCACTCTCTTAGCAAATTTCAAGTATACAATATTGTTAACTGTAATCACCATGCTGTACATTAATCCGCTTCCCTCTTTGGTTCTTGGCCACCACTTTAGTTCTTGACCTTTTTCACCTCAATCCCCCAGGGTCCCAGAGACCTTTACTTCACTCCTGTTGTCAAAGATGAAAAAGGTCAATATTGAAAAGATAATAATAACCCCCCAAAGCGAAGCTGTAATGAACTAATACAGAGGAACAAAAAGGAACTAACGTTTACTCATTCAATCAGCATTTTGGGGGTGTCCACAAGCCTGACGCTTATTCTATACTATGTATGGATTCTTCATTAAACAGACGAAGGTCTATTTAACAAACCCTACTGCCGTACTAGAAAGAAAAGAACAATTTTTTTCTCTGCTCTGTATTTTAGAGTTTAATGAAAAAATTAAACCTTTAATAATAATAAATCTTTAATAATTTAACCGCAGTCAAAGCACCGCTGTACTGCCATATTTTAGTTGGAGGCTTTGGAGGGCCGGCCTGCCCTGGTTTGTAAGGAAGGGGCCGTGCTGGGTGATCTCGGTTCCCACGAGCGCCGGATTTCCCGAGGTCGCCCCGGAGCACCGAAGGAGAGGTGGGGGTAGGACTCTGGCGGGGCGGGGTCGCCCTCGGGACTACAACACGGCCAGGCCCCCACTTCTGCTGTTTCCTAGGTCGGGCGAGGGCGGCAGGGATGGGAGGAGTAGCTATCTGTCATTACGCTTCTGCGATGAAAACATTCCAAAAAGTAGACAAAGATTAAAAAAATAAAAAAATAATAATAATGGCAGAAAGAAAATCACTTCTTCAAAGAATGAAAAGTAAACAGCTTTACAAGTGTGGTTCCACTGGGGCTCGAACCCAGGACCTTCTGCGTGTAAAGCAGACGTGATAACCACTACACTATGGAACCCCCTCGCGAACTCCTTTCATCATCACTTTATTCATAGTGTCAGATGAGAACCGGCTCCTCGGCTGAAGCCCCGCCCATCCGCCGTAACTCCACCCCCGCCGTGGCCCCGCGCCGCCTGAGAGATTCGGTATTCGCGGCCAGGTGGCGGGCTTCGGCTCCGGCGTCTGGGTCGCTCGTCTTCCCTCCCCGCCGGACTCGTCGCCCCTGCGACCACGGGGCGGCCGGGGCGAGGGGTTACCCTCCTGGCGAGAGCGCCGCCCCACCAGTCACCCTTCCCCAAACTTTCCCGCAGCCCGGGTGTCGGCGAGGTCGGCCCGGTGGGCGGAAGGGGACAGTACCCGGAGCGCGGCCCCTTTTGGCAGCTCCCCTCAACTTGTGAGGGACCCGCCCTTTCCCACTTTCCCCACGGGCACACTGAGCCGCTTCCGGCAGCATTGGAAGCCTTGAGTCCGGAGCAGGGCGCACAGGAGCGCCACAAGGAGCCGAAGATTCAGGCAGCGCGGGGCTGGGGGGTGGGGGGGCGGGGGCGGGGCTGGGGGCTCATTTTTATATTGGCCTTTATTTTGCCAGGGTTGGAAAAGGCAGCTAGCTGGTCAGTCTGCCTCTTCACCGAGGATACAGGCTCTTAATGCTCCCCTGACCTTTTCCACAACATTCTTCCCCTTCCGAAGCCCCAGAGGGGCTAAAAATTAAAGGGCTTTTGTTTGATCTTATTTGTCTGGGGTAGGGGAGGGGTGAGGAGGCCGGTATAAACAGGCCGTCTCTGGCTGGAGTGGGGAGGGGAAAGCAGGACCGGCCACAAGATCTGAGGGGCCCAGTGCAAAATGAAAATATCAGGTTCCTTGATCATAAGTTATTGACAATTCCACAACCATGACAGCAGAGCATTAAACGCAGCGCGGGCCCGTGAGAGTGTAGCCCGTGAGCCTGCCCCTGTGCTTCCAGGACTGTGGTCGCGTTAAGGTGCTGGGACCCTCCATTACGAAGAGCGCCGGTATGGTATCGTTTCTTGGTTTCCATTGTCGGTGCCGTCTGCCCTCCCCAGTGGCTTCTGGATGGATCTTCGTCGCCATCCTGGGATTGCTCGCCATCCTCAAGCTTGAAAACTCACTTGAAACCATTTGGGTGGGTGGGGGGCGGCTCTTTCAGTGGTGAGTTGGAGTGGCTGAAGGCTGCATCTGTCCTTTTCCCAGGCGTCTGACTTTGAGGCTGGCAGAATGATGGAGAAGTGATACTGACTGTGTGAAAGCAACCCCTTCAGCCAACTCCTGTCTTCCTGGGAAGGCCCCTGGGAGAAACAGGTGGGTGGAAGGTGCACTAATCTGGGGGTGGCGGTCTGGATTCTAGCGCTGCCTTGGCTACTCACTAGCTGTGTACTCTTGAACATCAGTTCACTTTCCAAGCCTCTGTATCCCCCTTTGTGAAATGCATGGGCTGGAGTAGACACCCCCTTTCCCCTCTGGGTCTAAATGTTATCCCTACTTTCCGGGTTGGGAAAATGGAGGCGCTTATCTGCCATATAAATTTTTCCACAGAAATAGTTAGAGGCAGGCTGGCTTAGGTTCTTTAGTACCAGGTTTCCTATATTCTAGTTAGCTGCCTGTAATGTTCATCATGGACCCCTTCCAGAATGCCTTTTTGTTGATACGTTTCGAGAGGCCTCTTGAGCACTTGACGCTTAGGTTGTGAGCCATGAGATGACCATGAGTAGAGAGCCACTAGCCAGAGGATGAATTCATGAAAACTCCATGTTTCCTGCTAGTCAGTGAGCCATAATGACTCCCATGATGCCCAGTAATCAGTATATATATATATATATATATATATATATATATATATATATATACATTTTGTGTATGTGTGTGTGGTACGCGGGCCTCTCACTGTTGTGGCCTCTCCCGTTGCGGAGCACAGGCTCCGGACACACAGGCTCAGCGGCCATGGTCACGGGCCCAGCCGCTCCGCGGCATGTGGGATCTTCCCGGACCGGGGCACGAACCCGTGTCCCCTGCATCCGCAGGCGGACTCTCAGTCACTGCGCCAACAGGGAAGCCCATTGTATATTTAACCCGTTGCCAAACCCTTGTCAGTTCAAAACAAGGCTGTCAAGAATTGGGCCTAAAATTACACTCACTAGTCGTGTTTTGGTTTGTCTCTAGGGAATACTTTGCCCTTCCTCGAGCTTTCTGTCTGCCCTTGCTATAAGGGTGGGTTGGCCACATGCAAGCTTTGGCCACGTTCCCACACAAAGAAAAGAGGCTGGTACACCTCTGATGCACGCAACACAGGATTCTGCCTTTAGCAAAAAGGAGGGAGACTTTTGTGCCACTCCTCTGCTGCCTTCAAGGTGTATTCACAATCTGTTGCTAGTAAAGTGCAATATGGTTTACAAAGCACTTTCACATACATTTCTGTGAGGTAGCCATGGTAAGTATCACTGTCTCCACTTTTCAGCTGAAGTTGAAGCCGAAGAGTTCGAATGCCTTGCCGAGACCATTCTGCTGGTGAGTGGCAGGGCTGGGCTCCTACTCAGTTTTCTGATATCTAAGTGATTTGGGGAGGCCCTTGTTCATAGAGGCTACATGTTGTTCCCATAAGAGTGCCATTGGTCTCTTGTAATACTTTGTATGCATGCCAGTGAGGAAGTGGATACCTTTTTTGTCTTTTGTAATTTTTAAATGAAATCCCTAAAAGCCAGCACTAAGAGCCTGCCGTAAACTGCTGTTGATGACTTGCACTTTGATACCACCAGCGTCGTGGCTAGTGCCGCAGCTGGCCACAGTTTCCCCTGGCACTTTAGTCTGTTCAGTCAGATTTGTGAGGCCTGTCACCCCCGGGTCTGCCCATAATCATCTGAACAACTACCAGAGAAATAAACTAGCAAATAAAGACTAGAAGTCACTTCAAACTTTTTGAGTCCTCTGATTTCTCAGGTGTTTAGTGTGGCTTCCCCAGCGTTTGGCTTCACTGATGGTTTCCTCGCTGATGGCTTCCTTCACTGATGGCTTCCTTCACTGATGGTTTGGCTTTCGTCAACCAAGGATATCATGGCCCCAAACACCGAGCTGACTTAGGAAGCCCCATTGACCTGATTTCATTTAGAAATGATTGTACTTTGTCTTTCAGTGTATATTCAAGTATTTACTAGGGAAAGTGAGTGGTTACCTCAGTATGGCAGAGTTCACCTTATTTTTCCCCTTTTCCGGCTCTTCAAAACATTTGAAACTAGCCTGTTGGAATGGGTATTTGTTACTTTTTGCCCACCTACCTTTTCATAGTTAATTACATCCCTCAGTCTTCTTACCCATGTCAAGTTCTGTGGTCATTTTTATCACTCCTTTGCCCCTTTGTTGCTTGTACTTGTTGGCAAAACCGTCTGTTAAATCCAACTGTTTCCTCACTCCGCCTCTGGATATGGCCCCAGGAGGAGCACACCTTCAGGCCTACTGGTTTCACATTAAATTCTTGAGTAAGTACCTCAAGTGTGTTCTTTTTTGTTTTTATTTATTTATTTTTGCTGTGTTGGGTCTTCGTTTCTGTGCGAGGGCTTTCTCTAGTTGTGGCAAGTGGGGGCCACTCTTCATCGCGGTACGCGGGCCTCTCACCATCGCGGCCTCTCTTGTTGCAGAGCACAGGCTCCAGATGCGTAGGCTCAGCGGCCATGGCTCACGGGCCCAGTTGCTCTGTGACATGTGGGATCCTCCCAGACCAGGGCTCGAAGCAGGCAGACTCTCAACCACTGCGCCACCAGGGAAGCCCCTCAAGTGTATTCTTAATGCGGCCCAGAATCATGTCTACTTTCCCTGTCCATTCATTTTCCACCTCACCTAGAGGACAGGTTCATGTCTTCTCTCCCTAAAGTTCCTGTACCTCCTTCCCCAACCTCACCTACAGCTGATGACCTTGCTTCCTTATTTCAGTGAAAAACAAAATGCAAGCAACCTGAAGAGAACTTCCACAGGTAAGCCCCACATCTGCTCACCTGACTGCATCTGTGCCCTCCTAGATCTAGATCAGGGCCCTGCCTCTAGATGGGATTTCCTACCACAGCCCTGTTGACATTTGGGACCGGGTAACTCTGTCGTGGGGGCCTGTCCTGTGTATTGTAGGATGTTGCACAGCATCCCTGGCCTCTACTCACTAGATGCCCATAGCATTCCCTGAGTTGTGAGAACCCAAAGTGTTCCTGGGGGAGGGGGCAAAATCTTGGGGGCTATCTGCCGATGTCTGGAGACACTCTGGGCTGTCGGGGTTAGTGTGCTACTGGCATCTAGTGCGTAGAGACCAGGGATGTAGTGAAACATTCTGCAGTGCACAGAACAGCCACCCACCACAAGAAATAACTGGGCCCCAAGTGTCAGTCGTGCCATGGTTGAGAACTCCTGCCCTAGATGACTTGTCTGAAGTTCCTGTCGACACCCAGCCCTCCACCTGCGCTTGCCTACTCAAGGAAAGCCCTGCAACTACTCCCCTCTTTCTCCTGCATCTTTATTTATTACTATTATTTTTTAAATTTTTATTTTATTTAAAATTTAAAAAAAATTTTTGGCTGCATTGGGTCTTCATTGCTGCACGTGGGCTTTCTCTAGTTGCGGCAAGCAGGGGCTACTCTTCATTGTGGTGGCTTCTCTTTGTTGCAGAGCACGGGCTCTAGGCATGCAGGCTTCATAAGTTGTGGCACTGAGGTTCCATAGTTGTGGCTTATGGGCTCTAGAGTGCAGGCTTAGTAGTTGTGGCATACGGGCTTAGTTGTTCCATGGCATGTGGGATCTTCCTGGACCAGGGCTCGAACCTCTGTCCCCTGCATTGGCAGGCAGATCCTTAACCACTGTACCACCAGGGAAGTCCCTCTCCTGCATCTTTATTTACCTCCTCTATTGGATCATTCCCGTCAGCATACAAACATGCTGTAATTTTTTTAAATTTTTATTTATTATTTATTTGGTTGCACCGGGTCTTAGTTGCGACTGGTGGGCTCTTTAGTTGTGGCTTGCCAGCTCCTTAGTTGTGGCATGCGAACTCTTAGTTGTGGCATGCACGTGGGATCTAGTTCCCCAACCAGACACTGAACCCAGGCACCCTGTGTTGGGAGCTCGGAGTCTTAACCGCTGCACCGCCAGGGAAGTCCCATACTATAATTTTGTTCTCATCATTAAAAAATAATCTCTTAATCTCATTGCTGCCTCAACTACTCCCATTTCTGTGCTCTCCTTTATAGCAGAACTCTTAGAAAATATGTCTTTAGGTGCTCTCTCCGGTTCCTTCCTCCTCTTGAAAGCACTTTCCCCTCCCAGCTTTTAGGATGCCACCCTCTCCTGATTTTTGCTTCCTACCTCACCAGTCACCCCTTCTCAGTCACCTTTGCTGGATCTCATCTCTTTGACCTCTAAACATGGGTGTTCCACAGGTCTCAGTTCGTGGACTTTTCTATTCATTCTCACCACTCTGGTGACCTCATTTAATCTAATGGCTTCAAATATGGTCTGTAACGTAGATGAATTCCAGATTTATATCTCTAGTCCAGACTTTTCTCCCAAACTCCAAATCTACCTACTATACATGTTCATTTAAATGTCTAATATGTATCTCAATCCTATTCTGTCTGTGTCTAAACTCCCGATCTCCACCCCCTCTCCTTTCTCAGTCTTCCTTGTCTCAGATAAGGGCAACCTCATCTTTCCAGTTATTTAGGCCTAAAACGTAGAAAAAAAATGGAAGAAATCATACTTGATTCTTTTTTTCCCCTCACACTTCAAATGTAATCTCACTAGCGAATCCTATTGGCTACACCTTCAAGGTCTATCTAGAATCTAATCACTTTCTACCATCTGCCCCGCTACCATACTAATCAAAGCCACCATCGCTTTTTGTCTCGATCATTGCCGAGAACCTCATATTCTGGCCTCCCACTTCTGCCGTTTTCTCCCTACAGACTATTCTCCACACAGTAGCCAGAGTGATCCTTTTAAGACCTAAGTTAGATCGTGTCACTTCTGCTCAAAACCCTTCAATAGCTCCCCACCTTAACTAGAAAGAAAGCCAGAGCCTTACAGTGGCTTGCAAGGCCCTACATGATCTGTTCTTCCATTTATTACCTCTCTGATCATATGTTCTATTACATTGCCTTTACATGACCACACTTGCCTGCTTGCTGTTCTTCAAACACAGTAGGACTCTTCTGCCTCAGGGCCTTTGCACCTGCTGTTCTCGCAGCCTTTACTGCTCTTTCCCTAGGTCGCCCCATTGCTTGCTGTCTCATCTTGCTCAGGTATTTGCCCAGATATCTTCTCAGTGAGGCCTTTCCTGACTGCCCTATTTAAAAATTGCTATTTTCCTTTCTCCTTCACCCTGGAAACTCAGTATCCCCCTTTCCTGCTTTATTTTTCTCTACAGTGCTTATTGCTATCTAATTTTCTAGATATTTACTTATTTCTAGATATTGTCTGTCCTCTGTCATTCTCAACTAGAATGAAAGTTCCATGAGGCATGGATTTGGTTTTGTTTACCGCTGTATTCCACAGAACCTAAGTAGCGCCTAGTACATAGTAACCGCTCAATGAATGTGTCTTGAATGGATCTCTTCGGGGTTGGGGAATGACTCACGCCAGGTCAGTCCCAATCAAAGCTAATCCTGGGCCTTTTTGTGTGAATTGCTGAGAAGAGACATTTCCATGTTCACCCTGGACTCAACGTGAGCCAATCCAGAGGCTGGAGGTTCTGCTGCCATCTGATTATTGCATTGTATCAGTCGGGGTGCTGAGTTGCCTACAGCAGGACCTTCTTGCCCAAAATATTTACTGCTCTTCCCTACATGGGATTTCTACACAGTTGCCCCACTGATAGTCTTGACCGAGTGACTGACTTTTGCCAGTTGGGTGTGGGCAGAAGCGATGTGCGTCACTTCCCAGCACAGGTGTGAAGAGCCAGCTTGTAGGGTGCTGCTTTGATGTTTCCCCTTTGTTGTAAGCACAGCAGTGCCCCAGAGGGAGGTTGGCCTGAGTCTTACAGGGAAGACCACATGTTACAGAACTGCAGCCAACCTGCGCAGGAACAGGAGTGAAAAATAAACCTTGATAAGTGTAAACTGAGATTTGGGGCATAACATCACCTAAGCTGATTCAACACTCCTACTAGTTTAAGAAGAAAATGAGTTTATTAAAGGATATACAGTGGCCCGCAGGCTCTCCGAGAAGGCTTTGGAGATTCCAAAGCCAGGAATAATGTCTAAATCTCACTGCGGGGCTGCACCATCAAAGATGCCTGCCCACTGCTGCCCCTTCTGAATACAGAGTTAGCAATGCAAGCCAGTGATGGGGCCCAGAGTCTCGATCACTGCTGTATCTGCAAACTGGACCCTTCTGCCACTAACTTTGGGAGAGGATGGCTTTCATAACCCCTTGACTCCTTGTGTTGCCCTTTTCTAAATTTAGGTCTGTGGCCGAGCCTAGGTCACATACCTGTGCTCCTGCTATGAGAGAGGCTGGAAAAGCACATTTCTTGTTTCTCCTTCGAGGACTCAGATGTGGGGAATTACCAAAACATAGGGAGGATGTTGAGAAGATAGTGTGGGTGACCACAAAGTCTGAAACATGTCGGCTGCCTGCCTGAAGCCTGAGAATGAAGCCAACAGCGAGGGATTAGAGCTGAGAAATAGTGACCAGGTGCTATCATTTAAGGCCTCGACCAAGTCAGACCTTAGGTATACTTGTTGACTCTTCAGCTATTTGAAGGGTGCATTTCCAGTTTTGCTTAGGCCAGTGGGAGTCGGGTTTACTGACTCTTGCAACTGACGATGTCCTAAGGGTTCATGTCTAAAATGTTGGGCATCACCACAGTGGCTGGCAGTGCTTCCCTGGCTCAGACACTGGGAAGTTTTGTTGCCCTCAGTTCCTAGGAAATGCGGAAAGAGGCTGATGGTCATGGGAATCGCCGCTTTGGCAGGTCAGGGCTTTGGTTTTCCGGCGTCCTGGGCAGCCATCAGTTCTCAGATGCAGCAGGGCACTTGTTCCCACGTATTACAGTAACCAGGACGGTTGAGGTTACAGAGTGGGCAACGCATCTGTGGCAGATACTGCTAGTTGCTTATTCAATATCCATTCTTCTTTTTGTCAGTAATAAAAATAAGAAGAATAAACATTTGTATAATGCTTGCTATGTATTAGAGACTATTCAAACTCTACTCATATTAACTCATTTAATCCTCACAAGAACTCTGTAAGAAAGGTATTGTTACTATGATTAGTTTATAGATGAGAAAACCAAAGCACAGAATAATTAGGTAACTAAGTCACACAGGTAGTAAATAAAGGAGTGGGTTTTTAACACCCAGGCCATCA
The DNA here is from genome assembly GCF_026419965.1 of Kogia breviceps. Classification (NCBI taxonomy): domain Eukaryota; kingdom Metazoa; phylum Chordata; class Mammalia; order Artiodactyla; family Physeteridae; genus Kogia; species Kogia breviceps. Next base: position 119,490,375 of record NC_081330.1, on the reverse strand, counting down.
GGCTCTATAGGCTGTATTTAACCTCTACACTGCACTGCCTGATTTTGTTTGACTCAGCGATGTGTCCAGCTAAAACAGTTTGATTTCCCAGGTTCGCTTACAGCTAGAAGAGACTGTGTGACACAGTTCTGGCCAATGACTTGTATGGAAGTAGTTGGGTTTACAAAACCGTTTCTTTAAAAGGAGGTAGACTCAGCTGGTATGCCCCATTTTAACCTTAACTTCGCTTTCTCCTTAGAATGCAAATGTGATGCTGGAGGGAGAGCAGCCATTTTGTGACCACGAGTTGACAGTTACAAAGAAGAAAGCTACATTGCTCAGCAGAAAGAAGGAAGGTACCTGGGTCCCAGCCCCAAATTTACTACTTCCAGACTCCTGGTTATATGTGAAAAGTAAAATCCCTAATCTTTAATGCTACTGTTTAGTGGGAGTTTCAGTTATATGAGGGAAAATACAATCACTACTGATTCAGTATTTCTACATTTCTCTCCTATACCATTTTGACAATGTCTTTAATCTGCCCACCAGCTACTGAGGGACTGCTCCTCAGTGTCCCAGTCCCTTGATTGAAGTTGTTTATTGTCACATACCTGCAATATGTCTAGGAGCTCAGTGTTTGGTAGTGTGGGAATTTTTTGTTTTGTTTTAAGTGTATGACATGGCCCCATCTCAAGGAGCCTGAAGAACATTAATTAACCCAAAGGACTGATTTATTTCAAGATATTAATAGATGATAATGGCTTGATGTGGTTTTTCCTAACTTCGGATGTTACTGAATTTTAATTAGACCCTGTCTCTTCTTTCTTAAAGAAGAAACTCAAAAGAGAAGGCAGAGGGGCAGGGTGATATGCAAAAGCCTGTCTAAAAGGAAAGATGGCCTCGTGTAGTATTCCCCTCAACACCAGCTATATATAATCCACAAAATCACCTGCAATCACATTCAGTGAGCTTAGATTTGATAGCCGCTCAAGAGAGAAACAGATCAGCTGAAAATACTTTTCTCCCCCTCCTTTATTTATATGACTTGAGATGCCTCCAGTTTCTAAAGTCAGTCCCCGGGGACTATGTAATTGAGCACAGAACAATTTGGCTGCTCCCCACTCCTACAGAACCCCACTTAAGAGGAAGTGACTGATAGCGGCATCCAGCCAATGCTAATTGGTGACGGAAATGAAATTTCACTCTACTTCCACTAAACTTACTGTCTTTAGGTTTAAGTGGATTCAGCTGTGCACACAATGGGACTTGCCTCTAAGCTTTCCTCATAGTCTGATGGGAAGATTTCAAGAGTGGTGGAGGTGTTAAACAAAGATCATCTTATGTGTTTGTATTAGTGATTTTAAGTGTTTGTGATTTTTTTGGATACAGTTAGGGTATAGTCTGAAGGCTATATATAATAATAAAACCAAAACCAATTAATAGGTTGTTTAACTCAGTTAGAGGCTGTCTGCAGGCTAGCAGCTTTCCTTTGCTAAATCCTGTTAGAATGCAGTGGGGGCTTCTCTGGTGGCTCAGTGGTTGAGAGTCCGCCTGCCGATGCAGGGGACACGGGTTCGTGCCCCGGTTCGGGAAGATCCCACGTGCCGTGGAGCGGCTGGGCCCGTGAGCCGTGGCCACTGAGCCTGCGCGTCCGAAGCCTGTGCTCCGCAACGGGAGAGGCCACAACAGTGAGAGGCCCGTGTACCCCCCCCAAAAAAACAAAAAAATTCAGTGGGTTCTATTTTGTGCAGAATGAGCAGGCTGCCATGACAACTGTCTGTGAATATTATTTCAATATTAGTCATAGGTTTCCAGTGTCTGCCTCCGTGTCCAATGTTCATTCTAAAACCCAGATGCACATCTGTTCTTAAAGGAGTTCTCCTGGACGTGTTTACAAAACACAAAAACAAAACAGTTTCACCCAGCTGGGGATTTTTTCCTTTGGAAGAGAAATTTGAATGAATTCACACAATTGCAAATGGTAGATTTTATTGCTGTTTCTTTTCTTTGGGAAAGGAGATTTGGATATGAATTTTTTATTGTACTTGACTGTAGATTTGATTAAATAGAATAGGAGCCCGGAGATTACTCATATTGCCTGTCTTTAGTTACATGCCCTCCTGAACACTCCCTTTTGCCAGGAGAAGAGGATGTGCGAGCTGCTTAGGCCTGTGTTATGTGCCCAGCCCTGGGCAGTCACTGTTGCTTGGGAAGTGGGCTCATGCTGATTGAATCAAGCCAGTGAAGTCTCACACTTAGAGTGGAGGGTGGTGTCAATCCGTTGCAAACCACAGGGCTTAGAATAGGGAGAGGGTTGATCTCATAAAGGAAAATTGGGGTACTATTGCAAGGGATCGAGGAGAATACTTGTCAGCCACCTGGTTAGGCAACAAAATGCTGGGCAAATAATAACATTTACTGAATACTAACTGTAAGCCAGGCATCACTCAAACTGCTTTACGAGTGTATTGCTTAGAGAATGTTTGGCTGCGTGTGATGAGGTAAATGATGAAATAACAGGGACTTAACACAGAGGGGTTGGCTTTTATCTCATGTGATATGAAGTTAGGAAAGAAGCAACTTCACATCATCATCTGTGTCCTAGGCTCATCCTTCAGTCTTTCTGCAATATCATTCTCAGCATGAGCCTCTCTTCCTAATGCACTCAACAGGGCTGCTCCTCCTCCAGGCATTATGTCATGGTTCCAGGCACAGTGGGGGAAGGGCAAAAAGGAAAGGGCTCATGACAGCTGAGTCTTGTCTTTTTTATCAGAAAAATGGCTTTTCTGGGAACCTCAGCAGTAGAGTTCAGCTTATATCGTATTGGCCAGAACAGAGTCACATGACCACCCCTAACTGCGAGGGATCCTAGCAAATCAAGTTTTGGTGGCTGAGTCCATTGCCACCTAGAATAAAATTGGGACTTTATTGGTAAGGAAGAAAGGCGAATAGATACTGGCTAGGCACCTAGCAGTGGCTGCCACAGTATGTATGAACCCGTTTATTCCTTACATCAACGCAGTGTGGGTGGTGCTATTACTATCCTGGTTTTTAAGAAACAGGCACAGAGAGGTCATGTAATTTTCCCAAGCTCACACACAGCTGTTAAGTGGTGGAGCTAGATCTGACTCTGGAACCGAATTCTCTGATGCTCCCAGACACATCCCGACCCACCGGTCAGACCACATTTCTTCTCCAGGATGTGTAAACACTCAGGAAATGTAGGCCTCTCCTAGAAATGGTAGCTAATATCTGTTTAGCACTTTATAGTTTATGAAGAATTTTCCACTTAGATTATTCCATTTAAATATTATTACCCCCATATTAAAAATGAGAAGACTGAGGCCCAGAGAAGTAATGAAAGTTACCTAAGGTGCCCAGCTTGTAAGTGGCAGAGCTGATGTTTCCTCAAAATTACAAGAACTTACTCCTGGTCCCCTTTCCTAATCCTCCTATTCTTCCACGCACAGAGACTTCATTTTTAATTTTTTAAAATGACAGTAGTTTGCTCCAGACCCTGTATTAACTTCACAACCTTCTCAGGAAAAACAATGCAGGGAAATCTTGGATCTCTCACCAGCTGGTTTTCCTAGTGTCCTTTTCATGTAGCCATACCAACAGGATCATGACGTATCAGCAGGAATTGTGTTTAGTAGTGAGAAACAGAGACCTAAGCGGGGAGGTTATTCTTATCTCATGTAATGTAAAATCCAGAGCTTCATTCAAAATGTGAGAGTATTCATTACAAATAGCTCTTATCTACCTGTTAGAGTAAAAGAGTCGTTAAACATATAGGAATTGCCTGTCCTTAGTTACATCAGGTTAATTTGTATTACATTTCCTTAAAACCACTTCGTAAATCAAACTTATTACAAAATAAGAATAAGAGTCCACCTCACTGGGGTAAATTGGTGACGTTTTAGTGCATTACTGATACCTCAGTTTGCTTATAATTGTTATTTCTCTCATTCTTTCCAAATATTTGAAATCTTTAGCTTATGGCATTGTTTGATTTATACATCACAACAATCTCTTGTTCTGGTGATACTACTGAATTGACCGTAAAAATCACAAAAGCATTGTAGAATATAGTTTGACTTTAAAAGTCATGAAAAAGTGGGTTGAAAAAGAAATAGAGATTTAAACAAATATCATACTGTGTTATGAGGCAGTGCCTCTCAAAATATGCTTTACCATCACTTGGGAATTAATTAGAAATACAGATTCATGAGCCCTACTCCAGACCTACTGAATCAGAACCTCTCGGGGCTGGGCCCAGGAATCTGTGTTTTAACAGGATCCCCAGGCTATCTATAAGCACATCAGAGTCTGAGAAGCACTGTTTCAGAGAGTTTTATGTAAATGACACTCACAGATTGTGCCCTCTTTGGGATATTGGTGAAGATACTAACTTCAGCTTTAGTAAACTAAGACCTATATTAAACCCTAGATTCTCCTTTGAAAGTCCCCAAATCACAGAGTCCAGTTATGTACTCCAGGTCACTGAACCTTAATTCAAGTGTATGCTTGACTCCATTCCCCTATCAGCACTTTCAACTAAGTAGTCAGTATTTGTCTTTCCGATGTCAGTTTAAAGATTGACTTCAGGGACTTCCCTGGCGGTCCAGTGGTTAAGACTCCACACTCCCAATGCAGGGGACATGGGTTCGGTACCTGGTCGGGGAACTAAGATCCCACCTGCCACGCTGTGTGGCCAAATACAATAAAATTTTTTTTTAAAATGTTATCTTCAGAAGCCTTTGCTTGACCTCCCGACTCACTCTTATAATACCTGTACTTCTCCTTTGCAATTTCACATTTATTTTTATGATTATTTGATTAACGTTTACTTCCCCCACAAGGCTATAAACTTCATGAGGGAAGGGACCAACCTTGTCAGTTCTGTTGGTAGTATATCCCCAGGGTCTAGAACAGTGCCTTGCACACAATAGACGCTCAACAAATATTTGTTGAATGAATGTATGAATAAAACCAAGACAAGAATAAGTTTTTGTTTTGTTTTGTTTTGGGCCACTCCTCTGAGGCTTGTGGGATCTTACTTCCCCAACCAGGGATCAAACCTGTGCCTCCTGCATTGGGAGCGCAGAGTCTTAACCACTGGACCGCCAGGGAAGTCCCTGGAGCTATCTTTATAGGGTGGAATTGGATCACCTCGATGTAACAGAAAGAGTACTGGCCACCAAGTTGTACGACTATGATGTTGGGGAGGCTACTTAACCTCTTTGGGCCTGGTTTCCTCTCCCATAAAATGAAGGGCCTTTCTGAACAAGTCCAGAGGACCAGAGTATCTTACCATAGCACAGGCTCACCTGTTACAGAGCTCTGGGCCAAGGCCCTTGTGATGATCTTGCAAGGGGACTCCGCTGTCTGTGCCTAGGTCAGTTTTGCCCAATTCGCAGTGCTTTGACATGAGAGGGAATTGCATAAATGTGTATGCTTTGTTTTACATTTGTCTTGGAATGACAGATTATAGCTCTTGCAGAAGGACAAAAAAGAAGGAATTACATTGCTCTGCCATTGACTCATGCTAGATGTCAAACTGAGGCGCCTGCAAAACGCAAGCAGATTGTGGCAATATTTAAAAATATCACAACTCTCTAAATAAGAAGCAGTTCTGATAAGCCTATTTGGAATTCATGCAAAACACCCATAAACTCTGAAAATCTGAATTGTACATTGCCAAGGTAAATTACTCTGTGCAGTAATTATAGATAAAGGCATATTGGATTATATGATAATATGTCTCCCTTGGTTTACAGAGATACCCCTCTCTCCTGGGCCTCTTCCTTTCTGGACTGTTGCTTTTTTAGTCTCCTTTGTTTGCTCCTTCCTCCTCATTCCCTTTAAATGTCTCTATTCCTCTGGGCTTCTGATTTTGCCCCTATAGCCTTGTGACTTTACAAGCTCGCCCAGCCTGTTTTATCTTCTCTAATCACTTTAGCTGTTATTGGTAACCTGATGACCTCTTTGGGTTTTTGTTTTGTTTTGTTTTGTTTTTGCGGTACGCGGGCCTCTCACCGTTGTGGCCTCTCCTGTTGCGGAGCACGGGCTTGGGCTCCGGACACGCAGGCTCAGAGGCCATGGCTCAGGGGCCCAGCCGCTCCGCGGCACGTGGGATCTTCCCGGACCAGGGCACGAACCCGCGTCCCCCGCATCGGCAGGCGGACTCCCAACCACTGCGCCACCAGGGAAGCCCTGATGACCTCTTTAATCAGAATCTGCAGACCTGATTTATTTTCTGGGCTTTAAAAGAGCTTCTACGGCTATAGGACATTTTAGCTAGTTATTTTTCTCCACCATAAACATGCCTGTCCCCCTTTATGTCCTACCCCATACCCAGTAGCACTCTACCGCAATTAATGGCGTCACTCACTAGACCATAAATGATGAGAGGGCAGGGACCATGTCTGCCTTATCCACCATTGTACCCCCAGGGCCCAGTGCAGTGCCTGGCACCAGTGAGCATTGTTGAAGAAGTGATGAATCCATCTGGTATTCCAAACTAGGAACCTTGGAATCATTCTGGATGCCTCTGTCCCCCTTGGTACCTATACCCAGTCTGGGACCTGTGGGACTTATTACCTAAAAGACTTTCACATTAAAAAGAAAAAGGCTTTCACGTTTGGCCCCTCGTCTCCACTGCCACCGCTTTAATTCAGCACTTATCATCGATCTCCTGGATCCTTGCAGGAGCTTCCTCATTGGTCTTTCTCTGGCTGGCTTTTTCCCAGGTCATCACATCTGACCTTCAGAGTGATCTTCCTAAAGTGTGAATCTAATCAGATTACTCTTAGGCTACCCTTCACTTAAACAGAGTGCAATCTGGCAGCCTCACTCCGGAGTCTATACAGTGTTTTGAGAAAATGAGAATTACTGCATTTCATTGATTCTAAGACGCACATTTTTTCACATTTTAGCACCTCTGAAATTGGAACGTGCCTTAAAATCGATGGAGTGTCATAGTTTGATGGGTGGCTTTTTTCTTTCTTATTCATACATAAAATAATAATACACCTTGTAATCGATGGCATCTTATAATTTGTAGAAGTATACTCATACTGACATTTAAAAATAGGGAGATTTTACATAAAATTATGTCAGTTTCTCTTGAAAAATTACACTGGGTAACACTGGGCCAGGATTTCTGGATGGCAGCCTGAGAGGGAGCTACTGGTAAGTAGCAGCTGCCTCATTTAGACAAGAGCTCTCTAGAATGTCCCACCATTTCCACCCAGGCTGCTTTATTCATTTATATTATGTACTCCAGCTTATGTAAGCATTTGAAATTGCAGTCCCTAACTGACAGATTCAAGTATGAATTCTTTGCTGCAATTTTCAAGAACAGTCACACTTGGCACCAATCTGCCTCCTCAGGTTCCCATCCCCATCCTCTGCTCTATACGCCCTCTATCCCCTAGTCTCAGGAAACATTACTTAAATGTAACTTGCTCCCGAGTTCCCTAGAATGCCTTTCTCCACTTTGTACGCTCTAGGAAGCATTACCTGACTTGCCCTGGCAGGGCTCATATCCTTCTGGGCTCCAATAGCACATGGCATATCTCTGTACCTACACCTGCTGTCTTGAAATTATTTGTGGACGGGCCCTTGTCCCTCATTACACTGTGAACCTGGTAGGGAAATGAATCAGAATGTATTCATTGTTGTATCCCTGCCTCGTAGCTAGAACTTGCTCAGTAAGTAACTATTAAGTAAAGGATGGATGGGGTGCGTTTTCTCACTGGGATCTCTGTTTTTTGAGTTTTGCCCATGTATAGAGAGCTAAAAGTGAAGTCAGAGGGAAAGGCAAGTGTTTTCCTTAGTGCTCCTAGTTTACAGCAGCAGACACTGCTTCTGGCTGTGCTTTAAGAAGGCCCTTGGCAGTCAGAGTCAGCCCATGGACCCTTTAATATCTATAGACCCAAAGGTGCTAAGCCAGAGCCAGCTCTGAAGTTTTAAAAAAAAATTTATTTTAAAATTAGTGTACAGTAAAACCGACTTGTTGTATAGTTCTGTGAATTTTAACACATGGGTAGATTAGTGTTACCACCACCATAATCAGGATATAGAACATCGCCTCCAAAACTCCCTCTTACTATTCCTTTGTAGTCATATCCCCCCCGACCCCATAAACCTTGGCAACCATTAATCAGTTCTCCATTACTACAGTTTTGTCTTTTCGAGAATGTCATATAAGTGTACTCACCGTTTTAAGCCTGGCTTCTTTCAGCATAATGCCTTTGGGGTTCATCCATATTGTGTGTATCAGTAGTTTGTTCCTTTCTGTTGGGTAAATAACATTCCATTGTATGGCTGTCCCACAGTTAGTATATGCATTCACCCATTGAAGGACACTTGGGCTGTTTTCGGTATTTGACCATATGAACCTGTGTACAGGTTTTTGTATGAATATAAGCTTTCATTCCTTTGGAGTAAATATCCACGGATGGGTAGGATTGCTATGTCATATGGCAAGTGCCATATGCATGTTCAACTGTATGAAAAACTACCAAACTATTTTTTCAGAGTGGCTGCACCATTTTGCATTCCCACCAGCAAAGTGTAAGAGTTCTAGTTGCTCCATATCCTAGCCAGCACTGGATATTATTAGAATTTTTTAAAAAATCGAATAGGTGTGCAGTGTTAGCTCACTGTGCTTTTTCTTTTTGTTTTTTAACATCTTTATTGGAGTATAATTGCTTTACAATGCTGTGTTCGTTTCTGCTTTATAACAAAGTGAATCAGCTATACATATACATATATCCCCATATCTCCTCCCTCTTGCATCTGCCTCCCTCCCACCCTCCCTATCCCACCCCTCTAGGTGGTCACAAAGCACCGAGCTGATCTCCCTGTGCCATGCGGCTGCTTCCCACTAGCTATCTGTTTTACATTTGGTAGTGTATATATGTCCATGCCACTCTCTCACTTCGTCCCAGCTTACCCTTCCCCCTCCCCGTGTCCTCAAGTCCGTTCTCTACCTCTACATCTTTATTCCTGTCCTGCCCCTAGGTTCATCAGAACCACTTTTTCTTCTAGATTCCATATATATGTGTTAACATACGGTATTTGTTTTTCTCTTTCTGACTTACTTCACTCTGTATGACAGTCTCTAGGTCCATCCACCTCATTACAGATAACTCAGTTTCATTTCTTTTTATGGCTGAGTAATATTCCATTGTATATATGTGCCACATCTTGTTTATCCATTCATCTGTTGGTGGACACTTAGGTTGCTTCCATGTCCCGGCTGTTGTAAATAGAGCTGCAATGAACATTGAAAACTATGGAACGCTTCACGAATTTGCGTGTCATCCTTGTGCAGGGGCCATGCTAATCTTCTCTGTATCGTTCCAATTTTAGTAAATGTGCTGCCGAAGCAAGCACTCTCACTGTGCTTTTGATTTTAATTTCTGCTTCCATGAATCCAGTGTGGGGGAATTGGAGGGGAAAAACTGGTCAACTCACCACCAGCGTGGTGGTACTTCAAACTCTGATCTTCCTCAGTATGCCTTCTGCTATTTACTTTCTAGAGTCCTTGTGTTACTTATTTATTGCTGTATAACAAATTACAAAAAAGTTAGAGGCTAAAAACGCTCATTTGTGATCTCACAGCTTCTGTGGGTCATGAATCCAGACAAAGCTTACATGGGCCCTCTACTTCAGGATCTCTCACAAGCTGCTGCAATCAAGGTGTTGGCTGGGCTGCAGTCATCTTAAGGCTTAATTGGGGAAGGATCTGCTTCCAAGCTCACGTGGTTGTTGGCAAGATTCAGTTCCTTGAGGTCCGACTGAGGGCCTCAGTTCCTTGCTGGCTTTTGGCCAGAGACTTCCCTCAGTCCTGTGTCATGTGGGCCTCTCCAACACAGCAGCTTACTTCATCAAAAGCACACAAGTTGTGAAGGCAATAGAGAGAGTCTGCTAGCAAGACAGAAAGTCACAGTCTTTCATAACTTAGTCACGGAAGTGACAGGCCAACACATTTGCCATATTCTGTTGATTAGAAGGCAGTCACTAGGTCAAGCCTTATAGTGAAAGGGAGGAGATTACACAAAGGCATGAACACCAGGAGGCAGGGATCATTAGGAGCCATCTTGGAATTTGCCAGTCTTCAAATAGCTGGTCCATGGATTCTGTCCAGGTTTTGGGTTTTTGTTGTTGTTGTTGTTGTTTTTGCGGTACGCGGGCCTCTCACTGTTGTGGCCTCTTCCGTTGCGGAGCAGAGGCTCCGGACGCGCAGGCTCAGCAGCCATGGCTCACGGGCCCAGCCGCTCCGCGGCATGTGGGATCCTCCCGGACCAGGGCACGAACCTGCATCCCCTGCATCGGCAGGCGGACTCTCAACCACTGCGCCACCAGTGTTTCTTACTTAAATAAATTTATTTATTTTATTTATTTATTTTTGGCTGTGTTGGGTTTTCATTGCTGTGCGCGGGCTTTCTCTAGTTGCGGTGAGTGGGGGCTACTCTTTGTTGCGGTACACAGGCTTCTCATTGCTGTGGCTTCTCTTGTTGCAGGTGCACAGGCTTCAGCAGTTGCGGCTTGAGGACTCTAGAATGCAGGCTCAGTAGTTGTGGTGCACCGGCTTAGTTGCTCCGTGGCATGTGGGATCTTCCCAGACCAGGGCTCGAACCCATGTCCCCTGCACTGGCAGGAGGATTCTTAACCCCTGCGCTACCAGGGAAGCCCTCTGTCCAGGTTTTATAGCTTCATTCCATGGGAGAGACAGGGTAGAGTGGGTAGAGTGTCCTTATTCCCTCTTACTCTCTCTGAAGCTTTTTCATTTGATTTATGAACATTCATTTGATTTAAGGTTAATGTAAGGAGTTTTTTTGTTTGTTTTGTTTTGCTTTGTTGTAAACTCAAGCCATCTAGGACATAGCTAGGGTTAGATTATCAGTGGTCAAAATTTAAATTCTGGTATCTACTAATCTTTTATTTATTAAGTCACAACCATGGAAAGCTCAACCTTTGTACCCAAGATGGAGCCTTTCAATGATGAATTTATAAACTTCAACACAGGACAGCTATTTTAGCCTGTCATTGTGGCTGTTGACCAGGTGACCCCAATAGACAGATCTGCCCAGCCCTGGCCTTTATGAATTTCTTTCACCTGATAGTGACTTTTAACCCTCCTTTGATTTATTTTAATAACTTTCTTATGACTTGCCAAATATGGCCTCTCTTTTCTCCTACTTAATGTGGTTTTTCAGTACCCAGAACTCATCCCTGGAAATATGCTTGATCCTTTCTCTGTATGAAAATGTAAAACTACTTAGTATTCCTTCCCTCTCTTCAAAAGGAAGCAGGCTCTTTAAATCAAGGTTCTTCAAATGGTTTTGATCATGAACCTCTCGCAGTGAAAGCTTTTTGAGAATGGACATCTGATACAGTTACATTTATTTATTTACAACTAATACTACTGAACTCACATTTTGTTTACATTACCAAACATAAATGAAAAGAGAAAATTCAGAAAGAATAAGAGAATATGAGTTCTAATATTTTGCTTTCTATTGTCCAACACACCTGTGTATTTTCTGTGGGTCAGGTACCTCAGTTTGGAGACTGCTAGGTGCTAGAAGGCTGGGTCCCCTGTTTCTTGTTTGTACGAAATAGGCTTCATTCAGCCTCCTTGACCTTCCTGGAGTTCCAAAGGGCAGATTTAAACAGTTGCTAATCAGGGAAGGAGCAGTCAAGAAACAGTGCAGCTGGGTTGTGGTTCCCCCTCAAGTAATACACTGACAATACCTTTGAGTTCTTCTGCAGGGAACTAAGGCCCCCACCCAGGCGGAGGATTGTAACTTCAGGCTGAGCACAAGCCCCCAGGAACTCTGCCCTGTTACCTCACCACCAACCAATCAGAAGAAAGTCTGAACACATTGGAAGATAAGGAAGACTCTGACCACCCTCCTCAAATGATTCTCCCTTTAAAAACTTTCATGGTTGAACAGAATCTTCAGAGTTGGTTTTGGGACACTAGTCCACCTTCTCCCCAGGTTGCCGGCCTCCTGAATAAAGCAGCCTTTCCTTTCCAACCAACACTTGTCTCTAGAGTATTGGATTTCAAGCAGGCAGCTGAACCTGAGTTTGGTAACAGCCCCAGCACCAGAGGGCTAGCTGAGAGTTGTCAGAGCTGGGAGGCCAGCCCCATCTGAGCTCACCACTTTGGCACTATCAGGTATTAGGTATCAGGGGCCATGAGTGGGCAGACACCTTAAGTACTCAGCACCAAACAGATCTGCACACATCATTTCTTTTCTCAGTCTATTCCCAAGTCCAGTTGCTTTGCCCAGATTCTAGCATATTCCCCAGGGTGTGTCATGACCAATTATAGGAGCTGCCCATTAGAATGACTTTTCCTTGGTAGAAATTGGAACTGTGGCCAGCTTCAGGAAGCTTGTGAAATTGTAGAGGTTTGCCTGCAATGCCCAGTTTCTTCCTCATGAGGAAACCAGTCTTCTCTGTTCCTCTCTGTCTTTCTATAGCTTGCTACTACCATAGACTATAACCGAGCATCCTGGTTTGGGTTCCCTCAGAAGTTGACCCTGAGACAAGCATTTGAGACCAAGTTTATTTGGAAGGTGAAGGCAAACCCAGTAGGGGAGTGGGGAAGTGAGAAAGGAAGGAGAGACCACCAAGACAGCCAAGAAAGAGTACGTCCAGCCTGCAGAGGTGGAGAGGCCACCATTTTTCAATCACAGCAGATGGACAGTTTTCTCTATCTGCTTATAAGTCTAATTTCAGCATTATAATTAGGGAATCACTTCATTCTGATTCTTGTTTCACCTCTCCCATTTCACATCCTTGTTAAGTACATATCTACAAGAATGCTCTCTTTTCTCCCTCACCTCTTTTCTTCTGGTTAACTCCTAACTTCCGGCTGTGAAATCATCAGGTCTCAGGGCATCACTTCTTCTAGAAAGCCTTGCTTCATAGCCCTTTCTGGGGTAGGGCTCTTTCTCTGTGCCTCATACCTGTCCTATTAGAGACTTTGTCATACTGTATTGCTTTCATTTATTCATGTATTCAATTATGCGCCTGGCACTGTTTTAGGTTCCTGGAGCTTATATTGCAATAGGGGAGTTACTTTTTATTTGTAATTTTATTTTGATTTCTTATTTACCTCTGTGTTTACGTCACCTAGTCATATCCATTTTGTTCACCATTTATGTCCTTGCTTCTCAGCACAGTGCCTGCCACATAGAGGGAGCTCAATAAAAATGTGATGAATTGAGTACAAGAGCCCAGTGCATCTTAGTTCAGGATGATTTGATATCTCTATGGCTTTTTCCAAGGGGGAAATTGAACTCTCACCTTTCCTATTGGCTGTTTTCATACGACGATGTGCCCATTGACAGATAAATTGACCCAACTTGCCTGTTGGGGGTATAAATCTGTTATTGAGTGAGTTAATGGTATTTTGCCCAGCATTTTTTTCTTTTTTCAGGCTGGGAGAACGTAGCCCTGCCTAGCTGGAGGAAAGTCAGAGAGCATCTGCGAAGAGGCTGGAAGCTTCATTTTGCAGACACACAAGGTGCTGACTGAAGCAGTATAGTGTAATGATCATAAGTAGAGGTTCTAGAGTCAAAGTGCCTGAGTTCCAATCCCACCTCTGCCCCTCGCTTGTTGTTTGACTTTGGGCTCTAGTTCCTAATGTGTAAGTAGGGATGATAATAGTATATACCTCATAGGATGGTGTGTGAATTAAATAAGATTAACACCTTTAAAATTAACAAGTGACTGGAATATGGTAAGTGCTCAATAAATGTTATTATCATTATTGTGATTTGTTCCCATACATCAGTGCTGGTTCATTTAATGATTGGAAGCTGGCTACAGGACTCTGTGGTGCTCAAAGTAACATTTTAGTGTTCTTCATACAGTGGAAAAATATGGTGAAGTTCTTCATTTTAAGCAAATTCTAAATTTTAGCCAAATCACATAAAGGTCACAGCCAATCCAGTTCATGGTCCAGAGACTGGCTGTTAAAATAACCACCTAAATCATGAGTTCTTTCCGTGATTAAACAAATATTTAGTGAGTACTGTAGGGGCAGAAAAATTTTCCCTTCTTCCCTTCTAGGTTCTTTGGCTAGTTTAATAGTTAAATTGATATGACAGATTAACAGGAGAAAAAAAAATTAATTATGTACCCATGGGAATCCCATAAAGATATGAAGACTCAAAAGGTAGCCAGATAATTGGAGCTTATATAACGTCCTGAGCTAAGGAAAAGGGTGCGGGTCTGGGGATACAAGGAAAAGGAAAGCCACTGGCAGGAAGGCAGAGGAGAGGTTTGGAAAACAGAGGTTGCCCTGTAATGCAGATAAGTTTGTTAGGTAAAAAGGTATCTCTGGTAATAGTTCTCTTCCTGGTACAGGGCCCCTTTCCAATGTAAATTTAGGCAGTTGAGGGGGAGGTAAAGAACTTTTCCTGAATCTGTTGGGTTTTTGATTGCCTTTAGCTCAAAATAATTCTCATGCCAAAGTGGCATATTTTGGGTGGCAAAACCTGCTCCCCTTCAGTACCTCTTATGCATTTGGAGCTGGAGATGCCAAGAGGAATGAAGTGGATCCTTTTCCTTCAGGATTTCACATGTAAAAGGACAAATTACAGCACACTTTGGAAAGTTCTATAATTGGACACACACATGGCTTTGAGAGCCAGAAGACAGAATGACTAACACCCCTTTGGTGATTCAGGAAAGGCTTCACGCAGAGGAGGTGACATTTGAACAACTGTATCTAGACATAGCCATCATTTAATCACGTGGATTGAATAGGCATTTGGCTGGAAACCCAGCCATATAGTGACATTGTCCACTATTTTGGGGGAGCCTGGGTAATTATATTCTCATTTACAGTGTGTATGGCAGCCTCACATCAGGTTCTATTCTTGGAGTCCCTGCCATGGAAACCTGTATGTTTGTATTACCTCATAATGAGGCCCTCTGATAATATTTAATATGCTAATAGGAGTACAGAAGCCCAGAACTGCCTTTCCAGTTATTTTTGAAGTGACTCCATTAGATTAAATAGTAAGCTAGGTAATCACTTTACTGGATCTCCTGTGGTTCTCAATTGCAGAAAGGAATTGACGAAAGACCAGCTTGGGTGGGGTTATGAAATGATTATGGCTGGAGACTTTTAAATCCTAGCTCACGATGCCTAAGGCCAGTAAGCTCAAAAATACATACGCTGTGTAACCAGTTGGGAAGAGTTTGGGAGGAATATGCTGTTGGTGCAGCTGCAGTCAGCATGAGACTCTAGGAACAAGATCACTCACCTCTGGATTGCCTCAAAGGACAGCAGAACTGAGGCTGGTGACATCCAGTACTGAAACTGGCATTTTAGTTTTTCAGTCGTGTCTTCCTCCTCTTCCTTCTCAAACTCAGCAAAATCACAGGTCAACTTTCCTTTTCCGTTTTGCTGGTGATGGGAGGTGAATCTCCCTCTCACAGATGTATTTTTTACCGAGCAAGGGCTCGTGTGCCTGTGGCACAGAAAGCCAAACTCTGACAGCGGGTGTTTGTAGCAAAGTAAGGGTTTATTGCAGGGTGCCGCGCAAGGGGAACGGGCAGCTTCTGCTCAAAAGACCCAGACTCCCTGATGGCTCTCAGGCAAGGGTTTTTAAAGACAGTGTTAGGGGAGAGGGTCATAGGATGCATGATCAGCTTGTGGAGCTTCCTCTGATTGGTTGGTGGTGAGGTAGCAGGGTGGTGTTTCGGGAATCTCAACCTTCTGATTCCAACCAGTCTGGGGTCTACACACTTGTGGTTGGCATGGAGTCACCATCCTCCACTGGGTGAGGGGTCTTAGTTTCTGCAAAACAACTCAGAGATATGCGTCAGATTATCTGTATCCCTTCAGGAGGAGCTAGGAGTCCTGTGACAGTTGTCCTCATGTTAACTGCTTGCCTCTGCTCTTTGGAACTCAGAGAAGCCTAGGAGATTAAAGCCTTTTTCTACAAACAAGAAACAGGGGACATGGAGGGGCTTTCGTACCTGGGAGGGCCCCTGCAGGGTCCTGGTCAGTTTCAACCCTCCCTTTTCTTTGGTACTCCTCAACTTGAGGGGAACAAGTGCGGGGCAAGAAAGGGAATAAAGTTTGGGATAGAGAGTTTAATCATAAACTCCACAGAGGAACTCAGTGTTAGGGGGACTCCATTTCACATTCTTCAACAAGCAGCTAATTGAATAACTGGAAGAATAAAAATGTCATAGAAATGAATTTGCAGTATGGCACCCGAAGGCTACTGTCTTAAACCCATGCCTTTTCAAATCCTAAGGAATAATGTTTAGTGTTGCCACCTCCTTTTCTTAATTGTGCCCAGGTTACTATGTTTCCTAAAAATTATCCTCAGTTGACCTAAAGAGTCAGCTACTAAGTGCTTTTCTGCCCTTATTTACCAAAATTTATTTTGTATTTTGTACTGATCAGATTGTTTATGCAAACAGTGGCCTGGTCCCCTGGAAGCAGTCATGTGGCCACAGCACATTACTTGAGTGCATCCCTTTATCTCTTCACTGGGAACAGGGCAGGGTTGGGGCAGACAGCTGTGGCTCACGGGCCGGCCCAGCCTTTCCTGGATCTGTGGCTCTGGGCTCACCTTCCAGGCTGAAAGGCAAAGTCTGTTCGAGTTATTTCTTTGTGTGTATGCATGTGTATTTGTTTTTTGATTTGTTTAAACAAGAGCTCTCCCTGCAGAGAGCTGCAGAAATGTGAGATGTATGGAGCGTGTGTGTGTGTGTGTGTGTGTGTGTGTGTGTGTGTGTAAGTATGTGTAGGGGGATGCTCCAGAGAGAGCTGGAATTGTACCTCTTTTCTTTCAGATCTGTGCATCCCTCACAGAGAAGTTTTTTTTTGATTTTGTTTCTCTTGAAACACCTGGGCTGAGGATAAACCTCTGCATCGGCCAAGCAGAAGAAACAGGTAATATGTTCGTTTGTTCTTAGGTATTTTGGGCAAGCAGAAGTCTACATTATAAACATACATTGTGTAGCAATGAAACAGGAAATGTGTACTACTTGAATGTTATTTTATTGCTTTGCAATTTCTGAGAATGATTTTTCTCAAATATGCTGATTACAAATCAGTTATCATCAGCTTAAAAAGGTATACAGGTGACTGCATTCTGAAGGGTTGTAGCCTGTTTCAGATGAACTCGATGCTTGGGAAAACTCTGGGGTCACTTGGGTGAGAGCTAGAAAATGAGGGAGAGGATACTTTGAGAAACCCTTCCAGGCCCCTCATGGGTCATTGCCCACTATACAACTTCATGTTCAGAAATCTAACTTTAGCTCCCTTGCCCTCTTGTTGGCGCAGAGGACCACAGGATTTCCATCTATGTGTAAGAAATGGAAACAGAATTCCTTGCAATGTTCAAGAATTCTCTTTAGTGATTTAGTGCTTCTGTAGATCGATCAAATTGGATCCTGAAACCAAGGCAGAGCTAACTTTTTGGTGGACAGACATTTTTGTTCTTTAAGCATGAAACAGAATGGGTCTTTAGTTCTGCCACTGTTCAGCTGTGCCATGGAGTCTGATATTTAACTTCTTAGTCTTAGTTTCTGCATCTCTAATACGGGAGTGATGATATCCCCTTGAAAGTTGCTGTGAAGATTAACTGGAATAATAGAAATATAAACTACCCACTGTGCTGGGTAAACAGTCCCTTAATAAATAGTAGTGATTTTAGCTGTTATTATTACTACTGGCAAAGCATTTTCTCAGATCTTAGCGGTCTCAGGGGAAAAGAGTCCTTTTCTTTGTGAGTCTATAATTATCCCAGACCCAGTAGACAGATACCTGTGGGGTTTAACCTCTGGGAGGTCCAGGACAGTGCATTCTGAAGGAAGAGATGTGAGCAAACACATTTTGTTTCAACACATCAACCACAGTGGGTACCACCCATGCATGGCTCCTCCTAACTCATCAGCTAAGAAGAATTTCTCTTTGTTCCAGTCGGTTTTTTCCACCATCGATCTTATCATTAGCCTTTAATACAAGTCTGTAAGGTAGGTGTTATTATCGCTATTTTCTTACGAGAAAACTGAGGTGCAGAGGAATTAATGACTATCTGAGAAGAATTTAAACTCTGGTTCGTCTGACTTCTAAACCCCAGTCTCCATTGGGCCAGCATTAGGCAGTTAGGAACAATAGATGTTCTTGAAATGCTTTACCTCAAAAGTGTCCCCTGCTAGGCTATTTGGGAAAGAGTGCACACTATAGCTCTTTCTTAGAGGTTCATATTAGAGATGCATATTAACATCCAGAAGACTCTGAGGAGTTCTGCAGTAAAGGAACCTGTTTAATCCTACTTCTCCTGAACTTATTTGATGGTGGGACTTTTTTGGGGGGGCGGGGGTCTTATTTCTAGAATCATAAACCACATAGAACTCCTCTTCCACAAACACACTTTGGAAAACCTGGCACTAGGCCTAGCTGCCTCCTGATTACAATCCTGTCTGATAGAACAACACACACCCTCAGATACATTCTGGTGGCCAGTATCGTTTCCTCCTTTTTCTTACCCTTTCATGGACCCAGGAATAATCACCAGCTCCATCTTACAGAACTCCCTTTATTCATTTAAGACCCCACACAGGAGCAAATGCTACAGTGTTCTACTGGAAGTGTAGTGGTGGAAGGGGCCTCTCTAGAGCGGTCTGCCAGGGACTCCTCTACCCGGCTCTATGCCCCTTCGTTATCTTTAGTCCACAGACATCAGGCTGTAGAACCTCTGTTTCAATGAATGCCAAAGAGAATGCAGCAGGGTAAGCCTGAAGAGGCATCTGTCCTCCATGCTTGTGTCTCACAGTCTAAGGGGGAAGAATTAGACCTGCTCACCTCCCATTCTGGGGGCTGGGGTATGGTGCCAGTTGAATGACTATGGGTTCTGGATTTGGGTTTCTTGGGGCCAGGCTGGAGTACAAATTTCTCACAAAAGTCAGCATCTGTAGGAAAAGCTGAACTTCTAGCATGGGAAACCACATAAGTCACATCTAGAATGCCAGAGGCGGAGCAGAATCAAGGTCAAGGTGGCGGAGCCAAGGTGTGGGCGTTCAATAGAGATGCACTTTGAAAGAAAATCAACAATGAATAAGAACAACTTGGGGAGGCTGGGCTAGCACTTGGAGGGTGCTTGGAGACCAAGGTCGGGTTGGCTCCAAGGGCCATCTTTTGTTCTTTCCTTGTATTTTCACCTTGGGAAATGAATAGTGGTTAAGATGAAAAGAACTAAACAACGTCAAACAGTTCTCCCCAACTCTACCCTCCCCCCTCCCACCCCCTCCACCACACACAGTGAAAACCTTTTAGCAGAAGCTTTGGAAGACTTTCCTTTTGCAGATTATAAGTGTGCCAATGATGAGTCACTATTTTACGTTTATGCTTTAAAACCACCCTTGGTATATATTGGTAGGGGCAGCAGCACTGAGCAAGTTTCAAGCTGTTTTTTGCCAAGATCCACCTTTTTAGTGGTTTATGTCACTGACTACGGCATCCTTGGGTCTTTGTGAATGCTGCAGAGACTACCCACCTCTTGAGCTGGAGAACTCCTTTCAGGCCCTAGGGAAATCATTTCTTCAGAGACCTCTTTAGCACACTGTTTATCTGATACTGACAGAGGGCAAGGAGTGGAAGAAGCTTAGATTGTCCCAGATAATGGAAAATCCCCAAATCATTTTTATCAGCTTTGCCCCACGCAGGGTTGTCCTCAGAGGGACATACACTGCTTCCAAACGTGCGTCCCTCTCAGCCTTTAAGTGGGTGATTGCAGTCTAGGCTGGGTAGTGTATGGGAGTAGTAAGTGGCACCTGGCCTTATCCAGCTCTTGTTTTGGTGAGAAAATGAGCTGACTCTTTTGTTTTGTTTTACCTGTTACCTAAGGAAATTAAATTATTATTATTGGGCTTCCCTGGTGGCGCAGCGGTTGAGAGTCCGCCTGCCGATGCAGGGGACGCGGGTTCGTGCCCCGGTCCGGGAAGATCCCACAAGCCGT
Organism: Kogia breviceps; assembly: GCF_026419965.1. NCBI lineage: Eukaryota > Metazoa > Chordata > Mammalia > Artiodactyla > Physeteridae > Kogia > Kogia breviceps. The sequence goes on along the minus strand of NC_081330.1, from coordinate 119,470,375 downwards.
GGAGCGGCTGGGCCCGTGAGCCATGGCCGCTGAGCCTGTGCGTCCAGAGCCTGTGCTCCGCAACGGGAGGGGCCACAACAGTGAGAGGCCCATGTACCGCCAAAAAAAAAAAAAAAATTATTATTATTTAATAATGTAAAAATTCTAATAGCAAATTATTTTTTCTAATAACCCAAGAATTCTAGAACAATGCTCATTTCTTTCTATCATGATTTAAAGTTTTTCTTTAAAAATGAATGTATAAGTACTACCCATTTTCTGGTTTAATAAAAGGCTTTTATGTAATCAAATAGCATGTATCTGTGCACAAAATGATGGACTAATAATTACTTTTAGCATTAATTTTTTAAAGGACCCTGGCTTAGAAATATGCATTCCCTTATTCATTCATTCATTCATTCATTTGGCATTTATCAAGCACCTGCTATGTGAAATGCACTGTGTAGGTGCCAGAGATTCAAAGAGTATTTGGAAACAAAGGTACCCATGGAGCTTACAGTCTAGCAGAAATATATTCAAGTTTGATGCTTTTTAGGTCCTAGTGAATCTTTTATATGGACTTTTGTTTGTTGTGTAATGAATTGACTGAGGAGTGGCTGAGAACCAAATGCTTTTGGAGAGAGATTACTTTTTTTTTCCTGGAAAAAAAATTGAGTTTGAAATATATCACTTCCTATCGTAGCATCAGTGTTGTCTACTCAATGTCTAACTCTTAACGTATTCATAAAAAGGGGTAGAAAAAAATAGCATAAAGAGGGAAGCAAAGCCTAAGGGAGATATGGAGAGCAGTTTTTCTCAAACTGAGGTATGGGGAGTGCTTGTGTCGAAGTCCCATGAAGGGTGCACTTTTGTGTGTGTGTGTGGTACGCGGACCTCTCACTGTTGTGGCCTCTCCCGATGCGGAGCGCAGGCTCCGGACGCGCAGGCTCAGCGGCCATGGCTCACGGGCCCAGCCGCTCCGCGGCACGTGGGATCCTCCCGTACCGGGGCACGAACCCGCGTCCCCCGCATCGGCAGGCGGACTCTCAACCACTGCGCCACCAGGGAAGCCCAAGGGTGCACTTTTAATTGCACATTCCCAGGCCCCCTTGGACTGCTTGAATCCAGTTATTGGCAGTAAAGCCTGGGAGTCTGCATTTTAAAATAGTCTCCCCTGGTAAGTTTTGTGGTACTGATATAGGAGAGCATGGATCTAGGCACTTGGAGAAACTCACCAGGACCAAATGAACTACTTCAAAGGGTGAGGAAGAACCCAGCAGACGTGTTCTCATAGGCACTGCAGATAACCTTTGAGAAATGTCTGAGAGTGGAGAGAACAGAGGTGATGGGTAAATAGTGCCCCAATTTCAAAAACAAGCAAAGAGTAGATGCCAGAAGCCACTGCCTTATAAGCCTGACATGACCTCTGGAAAAATTCTGTTCCAAACAGATGGAGTCAAAGCATTTAGAGGAAAATGTGATGATCACTAGGCATCACTGTGGGTTCCCTAGAACATTGTTTCCCGTAGAGAATGTCAACCTTTGCTGCACATTAGAATCACCTGGGGAGCTTTTTTTTTTTTTTTTTTTGGTGCTAGGCGGGCCTTTCACTGTTGTGGCCTCTCCCATTGCGGAGCACAGGCTCCGGACGAGCAGGCTCAGCGGCCATGGCTCACAGGCCCAACCGCTCCACGGCATGTGGGATCTTCCCAGACCGGGGCACGAACCCGCGTCCCCTGTATCGGCAGGCGGATTCTCAACCACTGCGCCACCAGGGAAGCCCAACCTGGGGCGCTTTTTAACACCCCTGATGCCCAAACCCTACTCAATACCAATTACATCAGAATCTCTGGGGATGGGACCCAGGCATCACTATGTTTTAAATCCCCAGACACTGATTTGGTGAGGTGCCCTCTGAGCATTGGAAGTTTTGAAAGCTCCCCAGGTGATGCTAATATGCAACAGAGTTTGACAGCCAGTTTGTCTATATGACTTTAGATAAGGGGCTTGGTTTTCTTGCACTTTGTGTAAACTCTGGGTAATTTTAAAAGTCTACCACCTTTAAACGTCTATAATTCTGTTATTAAAAGTAATGGCAAACTGATTTCCTTCCTTTCTTCCTCCCTCCTTCCTTCCTTCTTCTCTTCCTCCTCCTCCTCTTTTACTTCTGCTGCTGCTGGCTAGACTGGAATGTCAAGGTGTCAAATTATATATCTTAATTTCATTAAACTAGTTAGCGAAATTTACCAGGACGTCTCATAGATAAGTAAGTGGATGCTTACCATAGGTAAATTTACCACCTAACTGAAGGAGAAGGAGAGTGTGAATGTAATGGGTCTGTAGTAACCCTAGAGATTGGTCTGGAGTGGAATGCCACAAGGGTTTTCTGCCCTTGGAGCTGACCCTGTTAACATTTTTTGCCCCTGATGTAGATTAGAGAGATATGTGAGAAATGCCTATCAAATTTGGAAATAACCCAAAGTTTAGGAGGGTTAATTAATTCAAAACATAATGGAATCAGGCCTAGTTCGGATCAGAATATCTGTTTATTAAGGTTATTGTTGTTTTAAAAATATTTCCATAATTCAAATATTTTGCTCATTTTGTTTTGCCCCTTTCTTTCACTGAGTCGCAATCTTGCAGCGTTTAGCGTAGTACTAACGGAAAAATAGGCATGCCTGGCAGAGTCCCAAGTCAGTTGTTCTTTGACTTCGTTACTATCCAGAAATGCAAATAGATTAGCACAGGCTGGTTTGGAGCATCACGAAATAAAGGAGACATCACCCTAAAAAGGCATGAGGTGGGATTACTACAGAAAGGAATTTTGTTGAAAACTCCCATGGAGTGATTGTGGAAGATCCAATGTAGCAGTCTCAGCTGAGCCATCAGAAGGCCTGGTGAGTGTGAGGGCAGACTTTGGAGGGGCCTCAGAAATGCCTGGAGAGCTTGTTTGAAAAGGGAACTTCCTGGATTCTGATACTTTAATTTCTGGGGAGGCCTTGAAGCCTCCTTTTTTTTTTTTTTTTTTTTTTTTTTTTTTAAATAAGTGCCCTGGGTCTTCCCTGGTGGCGCAGTGGTTGAGCGTCCGCCTGCCGATGCAGGGGACACAGGTTCGTGCCCCGGTCCGGGAGGATCCCGCATGCCGTGGAGCGGCTGGGCCCGTGAGCCGTGGCCGATGAGCCTGCGCGTCCGGAGCCTGTGCTCCGCAACGGGAGAGGCCACAACAGTGAATGAAGGCAGAACTAGTGCTTGGTAGTTGCTCATTGTAGGCAGGCACTAAAAGAACAGCAGCTCTGGGCTTCCCTGGTGGCGCAATGGTTGAGAGTCCGCCTGCCGATGCAGGGGACACGGGTTCGTGCCCCGGTCCGGGAAGATCCCACGTGCTGTGGAGCGGCTGGGCCCGTGAGCCATGGCCTCTGAGCCTGCACGTCCGGAGCCTGTGCGCCGCAACGGGAGAGGCCACAGCAGTGAGAGGCCCGTGTACCGCAAAATAAATGAATGAATAAATAAATAAATAAATAAAATAAGTGCCCTGACTGATTCTGAGAAAGAGTGTCAAAGAACTCATTTTGATTTGAATTTTGGCATAGCATAGTTGTATAAATATGTTGTTGTTGTTGTCTCATAGCCATTCTCCAATTTGTGTTTTTAAAAGCCCAGATAGATTTAACTATTTTGAGCTTAAAAGCAAAACAGTTAAATTATGTCAGATCCTTCATATCCCATTCCCTATATTTCAATTAGAAAATTGTATGATCTTACATTTCCATTTTTCTTTTCATGTTAATGCTTTATTTTATAGAGTATTGATCTGACCTAGACACGGGGAAAATGTAATTTATGTGCTGCAGAAAAGCAATCTATAGCTGCTCTGTTGCTGCTTCTGTGTTTTGCAAAATAAACCAGGATTAGACTATGTCTGATCACTTTCTGTATCATATGATGAACAGCAGTTGAGAAGAAGCGTAAAATGAATCCTGCTGAGCAGCCCTCAGATACCTTGTTAACGGCGCTTTCCTCCCTCCCTCCCTCGTGTGTCCTCCTCATCAGGATCTGTGACCGAAGTGGATCAATCAGGAGGGGCTCCTCACAGAGTAAAGGGAAGCACTTTTCACCCTGTTTTAGAGTGAGAAGTTGATTCACGAACATACATGATTTACAAGACATGGGCTGTGGCGTTTCGTCTTCAGTGAAACTCGGGAAATCTGAGAAAGGTGAGTGCTAGGAGTGTGCCTGTCTTCCTGGATCAAAAGGGGAGAGTGAGCTGGGTTCACCCTCTGCCCCTTTCTCATTTACACACACAGTTCTCAAGCTGCCCAGAGTGATTTTGCACGAGGCATCATCACTTGAACTGAAGGTTAAATATTGGGATAACATTGGAAACTACCTTTAGGAAGATGTAGCTTTGAATTTATGATGTGCCATAAAGTATTATCTGAGAGATATTTTATGTTTGATTTGATTTCAGTTGAAAATGTACCAATATAAAATCTCAATTTAAAACTCAGTGGCAGGGAACAAGAAAGCCTCTCTGTAAATTTATATCTGTGTATTCAGTACGCTTATAAATAGCTGTATCCATACCTATGTGACATTTGGTAGCATCATTGAATTTTTATTAGATTTTATAACTCAGTGATCAGATTTTTATAGCTATTCAATACAGAACTTCATGAGATTTGCTTCATGTTTTTAGAATAGTCTACGTAGAATTTGAGAAGTGCTAGATTATCTGCTTCCTGAAAAGTGTGTTGTTTCTAAATAGATGATGTACCCCCCACTACCCCTGTGTAATTAGAGGCTTCAGTATTTCCTTTGTTTATTTTGTACTGACCTTCTTTCTCATAGATACTAGAATCTAGTTGAAACTCACTTGAGTGTTTAAGGGACATAGTCTCCACATGCAAATTAAGCCAGAAAGAAACAAGCTGGGGTGCTCGTGTGAATAACTTGCTCTTAAACTCCATTCCTAGGTTATAGATAATTTTCCCAATTTCTGTTCCACATCTTGGTTTTAGCAGTTTACTCAGGCTTAAGATGCAGAATTTAGGATACAGAGTATTCTATTCTAATTAGTGTGGAATGTTTTCCTTTGGGAATCAAATGTTGGTCTCCCTCCCAGCTGACTTGTGCCAGTGAGTTAGCAAGTTAATCTCTGACAGTGGGGCAAAAGGAGATGCAATCTTTCAGATCTGTAAGCATGTCATGAAATAAATGTTTCAAAAGCTCCAACTGAGCTAATTCCATGGCAGTAATTTGTTATGAGAGTAAAGAGAGTTATTCTTTTTATATCTAAGATTACCCAGAGTTTTAAAAATTAGGCAAATTTCTTAGGTTAAAAAAAAGCCAAGCCCAACTTGTAAACGTAAATTCTCTCTTTTTGAAATACTTTTCAGCTTTTAAAATGTTGCATGTAAATGGGAACGTTAACTTCAATTTTTGGATTGCTGTTTCTTTTAAATAATTTATTGAGGTGAAATTCATGTAACACAAAATTAACCATCTTTTAAAAAATAAATTTATTTATTTCATTTATTTATTTTTGGCTGTGCTGGGTCTTCGTAGCTGTGCGGTCTTTCTTTAGTTGCGGCGTGTGAGGGCTACTCTTCGTTGTGGTGCACGGTCTTCTTATTGCAGTGGCTTCTCTTGTTGCAGAGCATGTGCTCTAGGCACACGAGCTTCAGTAGTTGTGGCACGTGGGCTCAGTAGTTGTGGTTCACGGGCTCCAGAGTGCAGGCTCAGTAGTTGTGGTGCACGGGCTTAGTTGCTCCAAGGCATGTGGGATCTTCCCGGACCAGGGCTTGAACCCTTGTCCCCTGCACCGGCAAACGGATTCTTAACCACTGCACCACCAGGGAATCCCCGATAATAACCATCTTAAAAGGAACAGTTCAGTGCCATTTACACAAAGTTGTGTAACCACCACTTCTATCTAGTTCTTGAACATTTCCATCACTCCAGAGTAAAATCCCTTATTTATTAAGTAGTTTCTCCCTATTTCCTCTTCCCCCAGCACCTGGCAACCACCCATCTGTATTCTGTTTCTATGAATTTACCTGTTCTGGACTTGTCATGTAAATAGAATCATACTCGATGTGACCCTTTTGTCTGGCTTCTTTTCCTTAGCATAATGTTTTTGAGGTTCATCCGTGTTGTAGCATTTATCAGTACTTCATTCATTTTTAAGGCTGGATTATATTTCATCGTGTGAATATATCTCATCTTTTAGTCCATTCATTTGATGGACATCTGGGTTTTTTCAACACTGTGAATAGTGTTGCTACGCACATGAGTGTACGTGTACTTATTTGAGTCCCTGTTTTCAATTCTTTTGGGTATATACCTAGTAGTAGGAATTTCAGGGTCATATGGTAGTCTTGTGGTTAACTTTCTGAGGAAATGCCAAACTGTTTTCCTGGATCACTTTTTAATAATAGCAGCTTTATTATTCACATACTACACAATTCACCAGTTTAAAGTGTAAACTTCAGTGAATTTTTGGTATATTCATAGAGCCATACAACCATCACCACAGTCAGTTTTAGAACATTTTCATCCCCCGCCCCCAAAACCATTAGCAGTTACTCTCCTACCCTATACCTCCCCAGCCCTAGGTAATCACAAATCTACTTTCTGTCTCTATAGGTTTGGGCTGTTCTGGACATTTCATATAAATGTAATCAGACAATATGGAGTCTTTTGTGTCTGACTTCTTTTATTCAGTGTAGTATTTCAAAGTTCATCCATGTTGTATCATGAATCAGAACTTCATTCCTTTTTATTGCCGAATAATATTCCATTGTATGAATATGTTACATTGTATTCATCCAATCATCAGTTGATGGGCATTTGAATTGTTTCTATTTTTTCGCTATAGTGAGCAATGCTACTATGAACATTCACATAAAAGTTATTATATAAAACATGTTTTCAGTTCTCTTGGCTATAGACTTAAGAGTAGAATTGCTGGGTCATATGGTAGCTCAACGTTTAACATTTTGAGAAACTTCTAAACTGTTTTCCCAAGTGGCTGCACCATTTTATATTCCCACCAGGAAAGTATGAGGGTTCTTATTTCTCCACATCCTCAGCAACACTTGTTATTGTCGGTCCTTTTGATTTTACCCGTCCTAGTGGGTATGGAGTGGTATCTCATTAGGGTTTTTATTTGAATGTCCCTAATGACTAATGATGTTGAGGATCTTTTCATGTGTTCATTAGGCATTTGTAGATCTTCTTTGGGGAAATATCCATTCAGATCATTTGCTATGGTTTTTTTTTGGCTGCATTGGGTCTTCATTGCTGCACACGGGCTTTCTCTAGTTGTCGCGAGCGTGGGCTACTCTTTGTTGTGGTGCGTGGGCTTCTCATTACGGTGGCTTCTCTTGTGGCGAAGCATGGGCTCTAGGCGCGTGGGCTTCAGTAGTTGCAGCACACGGGCTCAGTAGTTGTGGCTTGTGGGCTCTAGAGCGCAGGCTCAGTACTTGTGGCACATGGGCTTAGTTGCTCTGTGGCATGTGGGATCTTCCCAGACCAGGGCTCGAACCCGTGTCCCCTGCATTGGCAGGTAGATTCTTAACCGCTGCACCACCAGGGAAGTCCCATTTGCTAATTTTTAAATTGAGTTATTTATTTTCATATTTTTCTGTAAGAGTTTTTTTTAATATTATAGTTTCAAGTTCCTTATCAAATGTATGATTTGCAAATATTTTCTTCCATTCAGTGGGTTATCTTCTCATTTTCTTGATGATGTTCTTTGAAGCACAAAGGTTTTAATTTTGATGAAGTCCAATTTATTTTTTCTTTGGTTGCTTGTGCTTTTGGGCCAAACTCAAGGTTATTTGTGCTTATGTTTTCTTGTAAGAATTTTGTATTTTTAGGTCTTACATTTAGTTCTTGATCAATTTTGTGTTAATTTTCATATATGGTGTGAGGTAAGGATACAAATTTATCCTTTGCATGTGAGTATCTAGTTGTCTCCAGCACCATTTGTTGAAAAGACTATTCTTTCCCCATTGAAAGATCTTGACACTCTTGTCAAAAATCAATTGACCAGGGCTTCCCTGCTGGTGCAGTGGTTGAGAACCTGCCTGCCAATGCAGGGGACACGGGTTCGAGCTGTGGTCCGGGAAGATCCCACATGCCACGGAGCAACAAAACCCATGCGCCACAACTACTGAGCCTGTGTTCTAGAGCCCACGAGCCACAACTACTGAAGCCCGCGCGCCTAGAGCCCGTGCTCTGCATCAGGAGAAGCCACCGCAATGAGAAGCCTGCGCACCACGACGAAGAGTAGCCCCCGCTTGCCGCAACTCGAGAAAGCCCGCGCGCAGCAGCAGAGACCCAACCCAGCCAAAAATAAATAAATGAATGAATGAATAAATAAATACATTTATTTTAAAAATCAATTGACCATAAATGTCAGGGTTTATTTCTGGACTCTGAGTGCTGTTCCATGCATCTATATGTCCATCCTTATGCCAGTACCACACTGCCTTGCTTACTGTAGATTTTGTAGAAAGTTTTGAAATTGGAGGTGTGAGTCCTTCAACTTTGTTTCTCTTTTTCAAGATTGTTTTGGCTTTCTGGGTCCCTTGCATTTCCATATGAATTTTAGGATCAATTTCTCAAAAGAAACCAGCTGGAATGTTGATGTGGATTACGTTGAATAGGTAGATCAGTTTGGGAAGTATTGTCATCTTAACAGCTAAATCATCTGATTCATGAACACAGGATAGCTTTCCATTTATTTAGGTCTTTAATTTCTTTCAGCGATGTTTTGTAGTGTTCAGAGTTTAAGTTTTACTCTTCTTTTGTTAAATCTAGCACAAGTATTGTATTCTTTTTGATGCTATGATAAATGGAATTGTCATTTTAATTTCATTTTGGGGTGGTTCATTGCAAGTGTACAGAAAAACAATTGATTTTTGTATATTGATTGATCTCGTATCCTGAGACTTTGCTAAACTCATTTATTAGCTCTAATAGATTTTTAGTGGATTCCTTAGGATTTTCTATTTATAAATCATGTCATCTGCAAATAGAGGAAGTTTTGCTTCCTCCTTTCTATTCTATGCCTTTGATTTCACTTTCTTGCCTGACTATCCTGGCTACAGTCTCAGTCACTGTTAAATAGAAAAGCAAGAGTAGGCTTCCTTGTCTTGTTCTTAATCTTAGGGGGAAGGCATTCAATCTTTCACCTTTAAGTGTGATATTAGCTGTGACTTTTTTGTGGATGCTCTTTATCAGATTGAGGAAGTTCATTCCTAATACTAGTTTATTGATTGTTTTTCTAAATTAAAAAGTGGTATTTACTTTTGTCAAATGCCTTGTCTGCATGTATTGAGATGATCATGTAGTTATTGTTCTTTATTCTGTGATGTACTGTACATTAATTGAATTTCAGATATTGAACCAACTCTGTATTCCTGGCATATATCCCACTTGATCATGGTATATAATCCTTTTTTTTTTCTGTTTGCAGTTGCCACCTGGTTTTATTGAAGAGGTCTTGCAAATATTACCTTTATAAACTCTATTTTTTTCTCCTTAGTTGAAGTATAGTTGATGTACAATATTATATTGTATTCAGGTAAATAATATAGTGATTCACAATTTTTAAAGGTTATACTCCATTTATAGTTATTATAAAATATGGACTATATTCCCCATGTTATACAATACATCCTTGTAGCTTATTTTAAACATAATAGTTTGTACCTCTTAATCCCCTAAACTCTATTTTTTTAAAAAAATTATTTATTTTTTTATTTGGTTGCACGGGGTCTTAGTTGTGGCAGGCAGGCTCGTTAGTTGCAGCTTGCTGGCTCCTTAGTTGTAGCACATGGGCTCCTTAGTTGCAGCTCACTGGCTCCTTAGTTGTGGCATGCAAACTCTTAGTTTTGGCATGCATGTGGGATCTAGTTCCCTGACCAGGGATCGAACCAGGGCCCCCTGCATCGGGAGTGCGGAGTCTTATCCATTGCGCCACCAGGGAAGTCCCTAAACTCTATTTTCTTAAACAAGCACTGTTTTACTTATTCCTGAATGTAATACACCTATATTCATGATGCATGAAAATACTGAGAAAGCACAAGTGCTCTGAACGATAAATGTGGTTTTATATAACATGAAGTAATACGTATGATGGTTTCATTCATCCATTCTGCCAGAAATACTTACTGAGAACATAGCAGGCACTGGATGGAGTCTCTGTTCCATACTGAGAATTTACAGGGGAATATGAAGGATGAAATCTCTCCCATTTTAAACATGAATCCAGATAAAAACATTGAGGGGTCTTCCTGGTTACATGGAGATCTTTCTTGTAATTTTGGGTGTCTGATATCTTCTGCCAGCATTCAGTAGGTATTCTGTGAGAATTGTTCCATAGGAAGATGGATTTTTGATGCATTTTTGGGAGGAGGTGAGCTCCATATCCTTCTATTCTGCCATCTGATTCCTCTCCTATATTAGACTTCTGAATGTTGTGAGGGACAGACTTTATCTTAGATGATTCCTAGTTTAGGTTAACAGATAGATGATCAGAAATGGAAACTGATTTCAGAAAATAGCGTATCCTTGATACTTTTGTGTTCTGATCATATATGTTATGCATAGAGCTCTTTTTATAGAGTGTGGCTTCTTTCATCCTTGACACAACATTGTTACCATCATCTTGGGAGAACACCACAGGAAAACTTCCTATTGTTTCATGAGTTGATCTCGTGGCCAAGGTTATCTGATGTTACTGTGAGCTTTTTTTTCCTTGAATTCCTCAGTGGTCATAGTGAGATGTGGTTGGCATTTATCCCCATGCTTGGGTGATCAAATAGTCATGCACCTTTGAACGTCTTCGAGTGAGCAAGTGGCCAAAGGTGCACGTTGAAGCATCATGGCGGATGGACACCAGCCTCCTCCCAGTGCTGGCAGGTGGTCTGAGCTTTGTGGCCGGTGGGAAGCGGTTTATGAGAAAACATGCTTAGGCAAGGCTACAGGAAGGGTGCAAGCTTCTGTGCCCTCTCCAAGCCACCATGAGTTCACCAACCTGGAAGCTCTCTATGTAATCCTTTTTATATGTTACTGGATTCAGTTTGATAGTATTTTGTTTCAGATTTTTACATCTGTATTCAAAAGAGATGTTGGTCTCTATTTTTCTTTTCCTGTGATGTCTTTGTCTAGATTTGATATCAGGGTAGTACTAGCCTTACAAAATGAGTTGGAAAGTATTCCATCTCTTCCATACTTTAGAAAAGGTTGTGAAGAATTGGGATTAATTCTTTAAATGTTTGGTAGAATTTGTCAGTGAAGCCATCTCGGCATGAGCCTTTCTTTGTGGGTAGTTTTTTGATTACTTATTCTACTCTTTACTTGTTATAGGTCTATTCAGATTTTCTATTCTTCAGTCATTTTCAGTAGTTTGTGTCCTTTTAAGAATTGGTTCATTTCATCTAAATTATTTATTAGTACATACTTGTTCAGAATATTCCCTTATTCTTTTTATTCTTCCATTATCTGTTGTTGAATATATCAATTAATGTTTATTATAATTTCATAATAATAAATCTATTGAAAACTGATGTACTGTGTTTACTTACATTTACCATAAAAAGTTTTTCTCATTCAGGATATTGTAAGATATAGAAAAGCAGTTGGAAATAATTAATAATTACTCATCAGTCTACTACCCAGTTTTTTTTGGTATAGTATATGTATTTTTTTTTTAGTGTATATTTTTGATCACCCTAAGTAATAATTTTTTTATAGCCTCGCTTTTGGCACTAAGACATTGTTATGTAAACATTTCTCAAGTTGTTATAAATGTTTTATAAACATCATTTTAGCCATTACTAAATGTTTCATTAGTGGATAGGCCATAATATAGTTAATTATTCCTCTAATATTGGACTTTTTTTTTACTAATATAAATAACACATTGAAGAATTTCTTCATGTAAATATTTTTCCTTATTTTGGATTATTCCCATATTCAAGTGATTAGACATGAAATTTCTGTGTCAAGGGCTGTGAATGTTTGATATTGCTTTGATATGGGTTTGATATTTCTTGATAGAAAATAATAGTTATTATTTCCTTATTACTAACTGTATTCCAAAGAGTATGCTACATATATTTTACTTAATCATTACAATAAACCTGAGTAAAGTGTTATTCCTTTTTGTACTGTTGAAGAAGCTTGTGCTCAGTGAAGTAAGTACTTGTCAAGGTTATATAACTAACAATTGCCGGAGTTGGGATTTGAACCCAAAGTGTTCTGACTACAGTGTTTTTTGCCGTCAATCATTATACGCTTTTATCGTGCCTTCCAAAGTTGCTGTTCTTGGAAACTAGCTTTGATTAAATGTACTTATGTAAAGTACCTTTTATTTGCATAGTGCTTTTATAGTTGGACAAGTCCTTTCACATACATTTGATCTTCACAACCTGTGAAGGGTTGTTCTCGATTTGCAGAAAATGAAACTGAGGCTTTGAAAGACAAAGTGATTTGCTTAAGAACACATAGCTAGTAAGTGGCAGAGCCAGGCCTAGAGCTTACTTCTTCTTTTTTTTTTTTTTTTTTTAACATCTTTATTTGAGTATAACTGTTTCACAATAGTGTATTAGTTTCTCCTTTACAACAAAGTGAATCAGTTATACATATACATATGTTCCCATATCTCTTTTCTCTTGCGTCTCCCTCCCTCCCACCCTCCCTATCCCACCCCTCTAGGTGGTCACAAACCACAGAGGTGAACTCCCTGTGCTATGCGGCAGCTTCCCACTAGCGATCTATTTTACGTTTGGTAGTGTGTATATGTCCCTGCCACTCTCTCACTTCGTCACAGCTTACCCTTCCCCCTCCCCATATCCTCAAGTCCATGCTCTAGTAGGTCTGTGTTTTATCTGACTAGTGTGAAGGGTTTTTCCCTACCTTGGTCATTCAGCCCCACCACAGTTCCCTGCCTCTGGAGTATCATGGCATTTTTGAGAAAGAGTAGCCTGCATATAAAACTGAGACTATCCCTTTCATATGGGCTATCCCCCTTCCATGTAGAGAAGTAGCATTGTTGTTGTATTATTATTGTTATTGTTGTTATTTTAATTATTTTGTGATATGCAATAGGGAAGAGAGTAATAACAGCTATCATTTATTGAGTGCCTACTACATTTATTATTTCTTTTTCTTGCCAAAACTCTTGGAGGAAGCTTTAATTAATTTCTTTTTCCACGTGAAGAAATCGAAACTTAAAGAGCTGCCCAAAGTCATGTACTAGTTGATGGCTGAACCTGAATTGGAACTAGCTTTGACAGTTTCCAAAGTTCATGCTCCTTTTGATATGCTGCCTTGACTTGCAAAATTGGAATTTATCCAACACCCAGAAATTAAACATTGCAGTTTCCTTCTTCTGAACTTCACTTTACACTTAAAATTTTATACCGATGGGTTTTGAATTAATAATCTGTTGCCTTTTTTTTTCTTGTAGACCACTTTGAGAACACTGTATTTTCTTTTATTTTTTTCCTTGAGACCACTTAGAAATGCATTTATTCATTTTCTCTAAGTGCTACAAAGGCTACCTAGCATTTTTGGCTTTGAAGTTTGATGCTTTAAGCTATGACAAATGGAAATTTTCTCTAATGGACATTGTTCTTCTAAAAAATATTTGTTCTGTATTTTTGCTTAAAAATTAAAAAATACTAAACAGCAATCTGTTAAAAAATAAAATTCAACATAGGAAATTTGAAGATCTAATTGACTTTATTGAATGATTCGTGAATCAGGCAGCATTGCTTCTAAAAAATAGAAGGGAGCTCCAAAAAGCTGCAGAAAAGGAGAGGTTTTTAAAGGCAGAAAGGGAGTGGGACAAGGAAGTCATAAATGAAAGGAATGGAATATTTCAGGCAAGTTCACCTTCCTTTGGGGGAAGACAGGGGTCTATCAGGTTGATTACCTCACTAGTGCTGGCTAGGAAATTCCCCACTGGATAAGATTACATTCCTAGGAGAGGCTGAAACTGCAGTTAAGTTAGGTATTAAGTCTCAGTTTGACGACATGGAGCTTAGCACAAGTAACTCCATTTTGGGCCTGTTGTTTCTTTTTTAACAATTCCCCTTTTTTCATCAGACTTTCAGCCTGAAAGATATGAGAAAAATGTAAGATGTTAGTGCCACTCCCAGCTACTGCTCTGAGTTCTCACAATTTTTGTTGATCTTCTGTGTGCTATTCACAGATCATAATGTTATTTGCTTAATCTCTGTGATATACACAGGCCACAACTTCAGGTTCACAATTTTTAAGTTGGTCATTCTCTTTATTCCTTTTCTGATGTTCCGGTGTTAGGGAGATCATTTGCTTGGTGGTGAGTGGCTGCAATCATGCATTTAAAGCTTTTGAGAGGGGGCTTCCCTGGTGGCGCAGTGGGTAAGAACCCGCCTGTCAATGCAGGGGACACGGGTTCAATCCCTGGTCCGGGAAGACTCCCACATGCCCCAGAGCAGCTAAGCCCATGTGCCACAACTACTGAGCCTGAGCTCTAGAGCTAGAGCCCGTGGTCCGCAACAAGAGAAGCCACTGCAACGAGAAGCCCGTGCACCGCAACGAAGAATAGACTCTGCTCGCCACAACTAGAGAAAGTCCGTGCACAGCAACAAAGACCCAACACAGTCAAAAATAAATAAAATTAAATCTTATTTAAAATACAACTTTTGAGAGAATACAGTGTAGCAGGGAGACTACTATGATTATGATTGGCAGGATAATTCCCGATGTTTGGAGTGTGCTTCGAAGCCATGGTCCCCAGGGCCCAAACCAATCAAAATCAAATAAGTCAAAGAAAGACCCTATTGAAGGAGCCACGTTTTTAAGTGACTTGTTCAGAGATCGTATGTAGCTGAGTTTCAACTTCCCCAGAAATGTTAATCCAGGTGCAACAGGTGGTGTTGGCCACAAAGCCAACACTTTATCAAAGCCAACAATTATCTTGCAAAGCTGAAAGATAATCTAGGGCTATCCAATTATCAAAAACAACTTGGGCCAGAGAGTCTAAGGATTTTCACTGAGCAGCTATTGCTTTAGCAATAGATTCTGCAGTATCTTCAAGAGTTAAGGAGAGGTTCCTGATCATAGCCTCCTTTCCATTTACTTCTAACCAGCGCAGTAGGCACCTGCCAAAGAAAGCAAATCCTGAATTATGAAAGCCTCCTGGTAGGTTCTTTCTAACTTGACAGTGCAAATTCAGGAGAGTTGACCAATGAGGCGTCTCTGTGGACAGTTAGGGGCACAGTTAGGTAACCGAAGGGGCATTGCCCAGTTATGCGCCAGCCATCTAGGTATTCATAGGCCCAAGGAGAAGGATAATCACGACAGACAAAGATAAATCCTGTCAGGGCACAAACCACTCCCACTAAGGTAATACTGTAAATGGACAGATCAATTTTTTTGATAACGACAAATCTAGCAGTGAAAAGTTACCCCCCTTAGCAATGGGCTGGGAGATACAGGTGATGGTGTTACCTTTCCAGGCCAATGCCAGGGTAAAGGAAAAAAGAGAAGAAGAAAGCGTTTCATGTTTAAAGTATGAAGTCTTGATCCAGCATCTTGGGAGGAAGCAGTCCACATTGATGTCGGCTACTTCTCTTCTTCGTCGATTTGGTTTGGAGGTCTCTACCATTTGTGCAGGGCCAGATGTCAGGTGGAGCCTTCTTCAGCTGTGAGATGTGTCCCCAAGGTTCAAGTTCCTAAAGTTTGGCTGCCATCTGGGGAGTGAGGAAGACCTGGTATAGTCCATTCCAAGGAGATTCAGGGGCAGTCTTTGTTCGTAGTGATTCCAAATCAGAAGGGTAGGAGAAAATTGGAAACATTAGTTTGGTGAGTTATAGCCAGGTATTTGAGGAAACTAGAAGAATTCAGGATCCGGTCTAATTTACAGGTATTTAACAAAATCTCAAAGACAATTATCTGGATTAGAATCTAATATCTACAAAGATGCAGACATAATCTTTATAACTAACCCCATTTTTAAAAAACAAAGATAATCACCGTAAAACTAATTTATTTGCGTTATACTTGGCCTGATTATTTACATAGGTGTAGCAAGAATAGTGCTTGACCATATGAGCTCTTTTTAAGACTGCTTTGCTAGAACCTTGTAAGTAAGGTACCAGGTCGATTTTTCCAAGGGGATTTATTAGCTCCATAAAGTCAACCTTAGTTCTTTAAAGCTATCTGGTAATATCTGAGTCTATGTACATCTCTCTCAAATATAACATTCCAGTTAAAGTTTTGGTAATATAACCAGTGTTTCCAATTGTGTCCTGTTGCAAGGAGAACAGATTCTCATTGGACTTATGTAAATAACTCTTTTGCCATAAAAAGAATATTCAAGAGTTTCCAAATTCTGGAGGGATCAGGTAGGGAGAAAAAGTAAATGTTTCATCTTTGTTTACAAAAGTATACTTTACCAAATTGTTTTAAGTCATAGATAGCTTAAGAGAAAAAGTTTCCTCAAATCTGGAAAAACAAAACATTAAAGAACCAGTAGTGCTTCAAGCAAGAAGGAATAAAAATTATAATCACCCTTTTCAGTTCATTCAGTCCCATATTATTAATTCTTGTTCTGCTTTAATCCAGTTTTTTTCCATTAGTTCTAGAAATTCTTATCCAGTTCAGTTTATGATCTTAAAGTTATCAGAAACTTGTGTTTGCCAGAGTCCTTTCCATGAATCTCCTTGAAGATGAGGCACTTTTGCAGCAACATTTTTGCAAAAGCATCTGAGTTAAAACAATAACTGTCTATAAATGACAGAAAACTTTAAAAAAATGCCCATTGTTAGAGATCTGATGAGAGTTTATTATAATAGAATTAGCAAGGAAATTTGTTTATTTCTGTGACACTCAATATTGTAAAATGATAACTGGAATTATGATAATATTATACCAGGACATACATATCAGACTTTAGGAGTTGCTTATAGTTTCTGGAACACTTATAACATATACCTGTACAATTACAACATAAAGGCTTAGTATTACTTTTTTAAAAAAATAGATTATTTATTTATGCGTTGGGTCAATTATGAACTCTCTTTATTTTAACATTATATGGGTTGGCAAATTTATAAATACTTTTTATAATTTTTTATACTTTTTATAATTAATTTTCTCTTAGTAAATTTCTCAGTGTGGCAGAAACCATGTTTACTAGGAGACCCAAATATCTTTAGTTTCCCTGTAAAAGGAAGCCAAAAGTGGATAAATCTATGTTCAATAATTAATATTTCAGTATTCTTTTTTTATTTTATTATTTTTTTAACATCTTTATTGGAGTATAACTGTTTTACAATGGTGTGTTAGTTTCTGCTTTACAACAAAGTGAATCAGTTATACATATACATATGTTCCCATATCTCTTCCCTCTTGTGTCTCCCTCCCTCCCACCCTCCCTATCCTGCCCCTTTAGGTAGTGACAAAGCACCAAGCTGATCTCCCTGTGCTATGCGGCAGCTTCCCACTAGCTATCTATTTTACATTTGGTAGTGTGTATATGTCCATGCCACTCTCTCACTTCGTCACAGCTTACCCTTCCCCCTCCCCATATCCTCAAGTCCAGGCTCTAGTAGGTCTGTGTTTTATTCCCATCCTACCACTAATCTCTTCATGACATTTTTTTTTCTTAGATTCCATATATATGTGTTAGCATACAGTCAGTATTCTATCTTATTTGGAAATGATCTGGCTATTCATTGACTATCCATCATTTAATTTAACTTAACTTGGCAAAACTTTAAGTTTTCAGGTTACCAAAAAGATTTGGAGAAACCGTTTAAAAAGTTCACCTAAAAACTTTTATTCCATTTACATCTATTCAATTTGTTTATTTCACTTAATTTATATAACTGCTTAATTTCTTGGAGCCAATTAAATAGAGCTCTTTTACAGATTAATTTTGGCAATACCCTCTGAAGGTAGAAAATACCGTACATCTACAATACATACATAGACACACATAAATAGACAGTTGCAAACAGGGACCTTATAGCTTCTGTTTTTTAAAAAATTTTTTTAAATAAATTTATTTATTTAGGCTGAGATGGGTCTGCTGCTGCGTTCAGGCGGGCTTTCTCTGATTACGATGAGTGGGGGCTGCTCTTCGTTGTGGTGGGGGCTACTCTTCGTTGTGGTGCGCGGGGTTCTCATTGCGGTGGCTTCATTGTTGTGGAGCACGGGCTCTAGGCGCGGGCTTCAGCAGCTGTGGTACGCGGGCTCTAGAGCGCAGGCTCCGTAGTTGTGGTGCACGGGGTTAGTTGCTCCGCAGTATGTGGAATCTTCCCGGACCAGGGCTCAAACCCGTGTCCTCTGCACTGGCAGGCAGATTCTTAACCACTGCGCCACCAGAGAAGTCCCTAGCTTCTGTTTTAAAATTACTGCCATGAATCAGGTACAGTAATTGACTAGTTGTAAAATAAGTTGAATGAATCTTAAGTTGTTTTTCTGGTAGATGGAACAAGTTAAGATTATCTGCTGAGATGGCTAAAGCATTTTTACTAATATTTTTGGGGAAGACACTTAAAAGAGTTTTTTATTTGCCTAGGTTTCAAACGACCATTTCCCCTTTCCTTTACATTTTGATAAGAATTACCTCCCTGAAGTCTGTAGAACATTTGTATCTCAAAGGTACAGAAAAAGAATGTGAGTTCCTCTAATGAGTACTTGGGTTTCCTAAGGCCAGATTGTTTACAATACTTACAAGCTTTTTGAGATAAATAGGAGAGATTTGGGGATTGGTAAAAAGAGTAGGTGGACTGTGAACTGCCTCTGGAGCTATATTTCTAGTTTTGCAAAGATTTGTAAGATAAGGATAGTTGCTCTCAATTCCCCAAAGAATTGGGTTGCAGCCTAAATGACATCATAGATTGATCCTCCTATTCAGCTACATTATTATTAATTTGCTTTTTCATATATATATATATATATATCTCAGGGACAAGACTTCTAACCAAGATGGAAATTAAAAGATTTCTATGTTCTGGACTTAGAGCTGTTTTCCTTTGGAAGATTTTGTTAAATCCTTTCACAAAGGCTTTAGAAGGTTTTTCTTTCCTTCTGGGTGCATAGTTTCATTTTGGTTTAGTGGAGGATACATAAAAAATATATTCCTATCAGACTCTGAATATCAGCTTCCAGTTTCTGACCAACTTTTGACCACAGAGCTACTTAAAAAAAAAAATCCTTTTAAATATCTTGTCAATTTTCAGTTGGGACAAGCAGTAAATATTTCTGGTAGTACTGAACAACCCCTTGCACTTAAGAGGCATCTCCAAAGAAGGTGCAAAAACTATTTTATTTTCTTCTCTTTTTGGGTACTACAGACAGAGATCTGGGAGAGCTGACTCTGGTAAGAATTCTCACCCTTAGCTGGCTTCTGCCAGTTTTCCCAGGATCCCATTTGCAGGCTCCGAGGGGGGTTTAAAGTTGAGGGTGTAGCTCCAGTATCTACCAGATGTCAAGGTTTTTCATTAATTTATTAGTTTCCCTTAGCTGCTTAAGGGAATAACATAGCAGTTTACCATAAAGTCCCTCAGAGTCTCATCAGCTCTGAGAGGGGTCCATATGGGGGCCCTCCTTCAAGGGTAGATATGGGGGTATGTGTAAGGCCTCTAAACTTGGCAGACTTTCATTTATGGTCTTGTAGTCTCTTTAGGAAAGACAATTTAGACTTAGGATTACTGGAATGAGTGCTCAAATAAAGGACGATAGAGGCGAGTAGTAACAGTTGCGTCTGTCTTGCAGTCTTTTGTTTTAAGTACTTCTTGTGTCTTTAATTTTTCATTAGACTTTTTCAATGAATTTTTCAATGAAGCTATTCTGGGGTCCTAAAGCCTTTTGGAAGGTTCTACACACCAATTAAAATAGATGTCCCATTCATTTTCTTTAATTTGGGACCCCTACTTTCAACTGCACTTCATTTTTTTTTCCTTATTAGTCATCCATTTTATACACATCAGAGTATCCATGGCAATCCCAATCTCCCAATTCATCCCACCACCCCACCCCCTGCAGCTTTCCCCCCTTGGTGTCCAAACGTTTTTTCTCTACTTCTGTATCTCAATTTCTGCTCTGCAAACCAGTTCATCTGTACCATTTTCTAGGTTCCACATATATGCGTTAATATATGATATTTGTTTTTCTCTTTCTGACTTACTTCACTCTGTATGACAGTCTCTAGATGCATCCACATGACCCAAGTTCATTCCTTTTTATGGCTGAGTAATAGTCCATCGTATATATGTACCACATCTTGTTTATCCATTCATCTGTCGATGGGCATTTAGGTCGCTTCCATGACCTGGTTATTGTAAATAGTGCTACAGTGAACATTGGGGTGCATGTGTCTTTTTGAATTACGGTTTTCTCTGGGTATATGCCTAGTAGTGGGATTGTGGGGTCATATGGTAGTTCTATTTGTAGTTTTTTAAGGAACCTCCATACTGTTCTCCATAGTGGCTGTATCAATTTACATTGCACCAACAGTGCAAGAGGGTTCCCTTTTCTCCACACCCTCTCCAGCATTTGTTGTTTGTAGATTTTCTGATGATGCCCATTCTAACTGGTGTGAGGTGATACCTCATTGTAGTTTTGATTTGCATTTCTCTAATAGTTAATGATGTTGCACAGCTTTTCATGTGCTTCTTGGCCATCTGTATGTTTGCTTTGGAGAGCTGTGTATTTAGGTCTTTTGCCCGTTTGGGGGTTGGGTTGTTTGTTTTTTCTAATATTGAGCTGCCTGAGCTGTTTATATATTTTGGAGATTAATCCTTTGTCCGTTGATTCATTTGCAAAAATTTTTTCCATTCTGAGGGTTGTCTTTTCGCCTTATTTATGGTTTCCTTTGCTGTGCAAAAGCTTTTAAGTTTCATTAGGTCCCATTTGTTTATTTTTGTTTTTATTTCCATTACTCTAGGAGGTGGATCAAAAAAGATCTTGCTGTGATTTATGTCAAAGAGTGTTCTTTCTATGTTTTCCTCTAAGAGCTTTATAGTGCCCGGTCTTAACATTTAGGTCTTGAATCCATTTTGAGTTTATTTTTGTGTATGGTGTTAGGGAGTGTTCTAATTTCATTCTTTTACATGTAAATGTCCAGTTTTCCCAGCACCACTTATTGAAGAGGCTGTCTTTTCTCCATTGTATATCCTTGCCTCCTTTGTCATAGATTAGTTGACCATAGGTGCGTGGGTTTACCTCTGGGCTTTCTACCCTGTTCCATTGATCTATGTTTCTGTTTTTGTGTGAGTACCATATTGTCTCAATTACTGTAGCTTTGTACAATAGTATGAAGTCAGGGAGTCTAATTCCTCCAGCTCTGTTTTTTTCCCCTCAAGACTGCTTTGGCTATTCGGGGTCTTTTGTGTCTCCATAAAAATTTTAAGATTTTTTGTTGTAGTTCTGTAAAAGATGCCATTAGCAATTTGATAGGAATTGCACTGAATCTGTAGATTGCTTTGGATGCTATAGTCATTTTCACAATATTGATTCTTCCAATCCAAGAACATGGTATATCTCTACATCTGTTGGTATCATCTTTAATTTCTTTCATCAGTGTCTTACAGTTTTCTGCATACAGGTCTTTTGTCTCCCTAGGTAGGGAGGATTTTTGCATCTATATTCATCAGTGATATTGGTCTGTAATTTTCTTTTTTTGTAGTATCTTTGTCTGGTTTTGGTATCAGGGTGATGGTGGCCTCATAGAATGAGTTTGGATGGGTGTCCCTGGTGGCGCAATGGTTAAGAATCTGCCTGTGATTGTAGAGGACACGGGTTTGAGCCCTGGTCTGGGAAGATCCCACATGCCGCAGAGCAAATAAGCCCGTGTCCCACAACTACTGAGCCTGCGTGCCTGGAGCCCATGCTCTGCAACAAGAGAAGCCACCGCAAGGAGAAGCCCACGCACCTCAACAAATAGTAGCCTTCACTTGCCGCAACTAGAGAAAGCCCACGCACAGCAACGAAGACCTAACAAAGACAAATAAATAAATTTATTTAAAAAAAAAAAAAGAATGAGTTTGGGAGTGTTCCTTCCTCTGCAGTTTTTGGAAGAGTTTGAGAAGGATGGGTGTTAGCTCTTCTCTAAATGTTTCATAGAATTCACCTGTGAAGCCATCTGGTCCTGGACTTCTCTTTGTTGGAAGATTTTTAATCACAGTTTCAGTTTCATTACTTGTGATTGGTCTGTTCATATTTTCTATTCCTGGTTCAGTCTTGGAAGGTTATACCTTTCTAAGAATTTGTCCATTTCTTCCAGGTTGTCCATTTTATTGGCATAGAGTTGCTTGTAGTAGTCTCTTAGGATGCTTTGTATTTCTGCAGTGTCTGTTGTAACTTCTCCTTTTTCATTTCTAATGTTATTGATTAGAGCTCCCTCCCTCTTTTTCTTGATGAGTCTGGCTAATGGTTTGTCAATTTTATCTTCTCAAAGAACCAGCTCTTAGTTTTATTGATCTTTGCTATTGTTTTCTTTGTTTCTGTTTCATTTATTTCTGCTCCGATCTTTATGATTTCTTTCCTTCTGTTAAGTTTGGGTTTTGTTTGTTCTTCTTTCTCTAGTTCCTTTAGGTGTAACGTTAGATTGTTTATTTCAGATTTTTCTTGTTTCTTGAGATAGGCTTGTATAGCTATAAACTTCCCTCTTAGAACTGCTTTTTCTGTATCACATATGTTTTAGATTGTCGTGTTTTCATTGTCATTTGTCTCTATGTATTTTTTGATTTCCTCTGACTTCTTCAGTGATCTCTTCGTTATTTAGTAACGTATTGTTTAGCCTCCATGTGTTTGTGTTTTTTACGTTTTTTTCCCTGTAATTGTTTTCTATTCTCATAGCATTGTGGTCAGAAAAGATGCTTGATATGATTTCAATTTTCTTAAATTTACTGAGGCTTGATTTGTGACCCAAGATGTGATCTATCCTGGAGAATATTCTGTGCGCACTTGAAAAGAACGTGTAATCTGCTGTTTTTGGATGGAATGTCCGATAAATATCAATTCAATCTATCTCGTCTATTGTGTCATTTAAAGCTTCTGTTTCCTTATTTATTTTCATTTTGGATGATCTGTCCATTGGTGTAAGTGAGGTGTTAAAGTCCCCCACTGTTATTGTGTTACTGTCGATTTCCTCTTTTATAGCTGTTAGCAGTTGCCTTCTGTATTGAGGTGCTCCTATGTTGGGTGCATATATATTTATAATTGTTATATCTTCTTCTTGGATTGACCCTTGATCGTTATGTAGTGTCCTTCCTGTCTCTTGTAACTTTCTTTATTTTAAAGTCTATTTTATCTGACATGAGTATTGCTACTCCAGCTTACTTTCAGTTTCCATTTGCATGGAATATCTTTTTCCATCCCCTCACTTTCAGTCTGAATGTGTCCCTAGGTTTGAAGTGGGTCTCTTGTAGACAGCATATATGGGTCTTGTTTTTTTTTTTTTTTTTTGCAGTACGCGAGCCTCCCGCTATTGTGACCTCTCCTGTTGCGGAGCACAGGCTCAGCGGCCATGGCTCACAGGCCCAGCCACTCCATGGCATGTGCTATCTTCCCAGAACGGGGCACGAACCCATGTTCCCTGCATCAGCAGGCAGACTCTCAACCACTGCGCCACCAGGGAAGCCCTGGGTCTTGTTTTTGTATCCATTCAGCAAGCCTGTCTTTTGGTTGGAGCATTTAATCCACTCACGTTTAAGGTAATTATCGATATGTATGTTCCTATGACCATTTTCTTAATTGTTTGGGGTTTGTTTTTGTAGGTCCTTTTCTTCTCTTGTGTTTCCCACTTAGAGAAGTTCCTTTAGCATTTGTTGTAGAGCTTGTTTGGTGGTGCTGAATTCTCTTAGCTTTTGCTTGTCTTTAAAGCTTTTGATTTCTCCGTCAAATCTGAATGAGATCCTTGCTGGGTAGAGTAATCTTGGTTGTAGGTTCTTCCCTTTCATCATGTTAAGTGTATCATGCCACTCCCTTCTGGCTTGTAGAGTTTCTGCTGAGAGACCAGCTGTTCACCCTTGTATATTATTTGTTGTTTTTCCCTTGCTGCTTTCAATCATTTTTCTTTGTCTTTAATTTTTGCCTATTTGATTACTATGTGTATCGTCATGTTTCTCCTTGGGTTTATCCTGTATGGGACCCTCAGCACTTCCTAGACTTGGGTGGCTATTTCCTTTCCCATGTTAGGGAAGTTTTCGACTATAATCTCTTCAAATATTTTCTCTGGTCCTTTCTCTCTCTCTTTTCTCCTTCTGGGACCCCTATAATGCGAATGTTGTTGCCTTTAATGTTGTCCCAGAGTTCTCTTAGGCTGTCTTCATTTCTTTTCATTCTTTTTTCTTTATTCTGTTCTGCAGCAGTGAATTCCACCATTCTATCTTCCAGGTCACTTATCCATTCTTCTGCCTCATTTATTCTGGTATTGATTCCTTCTAGTGTATTTTTCATTTCAGTTATTGTATTGTTTATCTCTGTTTGTTTGTTCTTTAAATTCTTCTAGATGTTTGGTAAACATTTCTTGCATCTTCTTGATCCTTGCCTCCATTCTTTTTCTAGGTCCTGGATCATCTTCACTATCATTATTCTGAATTCTTTTTCTGGAAGGTTGCCTATCTCTACTTCATTTAGTTGTTTTTCTGGGGTTTTATCTTGTTCCTTCATCTGGCACATAGCCCTCTGCCTTTTCATTGTGTCTATCTTTCTGTGAATGTGGTTTTTGTTCCACAGGCTGCAGGATTGTAGTTCTTCTAGCTTCTGCTGTCGGCCCTCTGGTGGATGAGGCTATCTAAGAGGCTTGTGGAAGTTTCCTGATGGGAGGGACTGGTGGTGGGTAGAGCTCTCAACTGCACTTCTTAAATGATCTCTTCTAATTGGCATGTTCCTCTTAATGGCCGTTGTAATTTCCCTGAGGGCCAGTAGCAGTTTGGTACGACCCTTAGCTGCAATTGAAATTCAATCCACATTTCTGTCCAGCCATATTTAGTTGCAAATGGAGTACAACCCACTTTTCTGTTGCCCATATTTTGGGGCCCCTAACCTGATTGTTATAAAGCTAAGTTCCCAGGATGCAAAGCAATGATCTTGTCTAATTCTAGACTGTTTTTAGTAAGATTTTGTCATTTTTGTAGATATTTATAACTTCCTGGATCACAGTTTCTTTTTTTTAATTAAAAATTTTTTTAAATTAATTAATTTATTTATTTTTGGCTGCGTTGGGTCTTCGTTGCTGTGCGCGGGTTTTCTCTAATTGCGGCGAGCGGGCTATTCTTTGTTGCAGTGCGCGAGCTTCGCATTGCAGTGGCTTCCCTTGTTGCGGAGCACGGGCTTTAGGTGTGTGGGCTTCAGCAGTTGTGGTACGTGGGCTCAGTAGTTGTGGCTCACGGACTCTAGAGCGCAGGCTCCGTAGCTGTGGCACATGGGCTTAGTTGCTCCGCGGCATGTGGGATCTTCCTGGACCAGGGCTCGAACCCATGTCCCCTGCATTGGCAGGCGGATTCTTAACCACTGCGCCACCAGGGAAGCCCTGGATCACAGTTTTTAGACATAAAGTAAGCATAGGTGTCAGAATATGGCACCCTTAACTCCTTAGAACTTAAGGATCCCAGTTATTATTATTATTATTAATTTATTTTTAGCTAAAACTTTGGGTCTCTCAGAGCCAAACTAATAGCTAAGACGGATATGCTGCTGGATTGTAGATTGTGTGGTGTTTTATAGTGTACCTCGTTGCACAGAAATTTTCTTGAGGTTGGTGGGCAACCTAGTGTCAATCTGACCCATTCAGTGGCCACCTTATCCTAATATAGGAGTCTTTTAGAGTTAGGTGGCAAGCACTCTAACAGCTTTCAAAGTGCTAGACTCGTATCCATCAATTTTTGCAGCTCGTTTTTGGCTTCTAAGATTCCCATTAACAGTAGCCTTTATCTACACAAAACGAGACAAACATGTACTTCAACACACTAGCAGTAACCAAGAGATGTTACTGTGGACTGGCCAGGAGAAGGCATTGTGTTCACCACCAGCAATTCCCAAATTGGAACTGGAGCAAGGAGTGAACCAGCAGACCCCCAAATGAAGACTGTGGACTACACTGGGTTTCCAAAGAGGGATAGTATGTACTGGAAAGCCAGTTACATCAGGAGCTTCCTGCAAAGAGAGCAGGACTCAGAATTGAGAGGAAATTACCCACGGCCCTCAGAAATGGTGAGAAAGAGAAATCAGAAGTGTGCACATGTACCACACCTTTGTTTCTCATTGTAGCTGGAGACATCAGAAGTCTCCTTCAGTCCTGCCGGTGCCGCCACCAAATCTGTTAAAAAAACAAAATTCAGCGGAGTAAATTTGAAGATCTAATTGGCTTTATTCAGTGATTCATGAATGGGGCAGCATCCCATCCAGAAAACAGAAAGGAGCTTCAAAAAGCTGCAGAAAAGGAGAGGTTTTAAAAGGCAGAAAGGGGTAAGATAGGGAAGCCATAAATAGAAAGAAAGGAATATTTCAGGCAACGTCACCTTCCTTTGCGGGAAGACAAGGGTCTGTCAGGTTGATTACCTCACTAGTGCTGGCCAGGAAATTCTAGACTGGTTAAGATTCCTAGGAGAGGCTGGAAAATACAATTAGGTTATGTATTAAGTCTCGGTTTACTGACATGGAGCTTAGCACAAGTGACTCCATTTTGGTCCTGTTGTCTCTTTTTTAACAAAACAAAATATTTCCTTAATTCTTGGAATAACATGTAGTTAACCTAGCTGTTTAAAAAATCTAATAATCAAACCATTCATAAGTGCCCAAGGGATCCCCTCCCTTCACCCCCAGCCCTGTATGCCCCCAGCCTCCTCTTTCCTGGTGTTAACTCCTTTACAATGCTGCATATTTAAATTTGGGACTTTCATGGAAAAACTATGAACACCACCGTTTCCTTTATCTTTGTTGTTCTCTAAAGAATTTTCTGAAAGAAAATTTAGAGGAGCCCTTGCCATCCTTCTTGTTATTGTGTTGGAGGATTCTTGGTTATAATTGCCATCAAACAGTCTTTACTGGCACTGCGTAGTCTAGCAGAAATCCCTATGAGCTGGGACCTCCTTCATTTTCCTCTTCAGTGAAATGGGACATCAGATAAGATGTTCTTTAAAGTTCTTGTCACTCAAAGGATTATGACTGTACTGTGTAGCTACAGGTGCATGTGTAGGAGTGAGGGGCATTGCTCTTCCCCTTCTGCCTCCCCACCTCACTCCCTTAGCTGATACTTCATTAACATTTTAACAGGTTCTAGTGCCTTTCCTCTTTTTTCCTTTTTTTTTTTTTTGAGTAGGGGGTTTGACCATTCTGCTTTGTTTTTCCCCCAACATCTTATTTTTTAAAACTGGAAACCTTCAGAGAAGATGGAAGAATAATACAATGAATACCCCATGCACTTTACCTAGATTCACGTTGTTAACTTTACTATTTTCTCTCTCCCTCTCTCTCGCTGTCTTCCTTCTTTCTCTCCAGCTCCATTTCCCTCTCTATTTGAAAGTATTGGTAAGTTGCATACATTAGTTATTAACCTCTATATACTTTAGCATTAATGTCCTAAAACGAGGGATATTCTCTTCCATAACTGCAATACTATATTACACTGGAAAAATTAAAATTAATAGAGTAATATTCTCTAACATATAGTTCATATTCAGAATTTCGCAGTTGTGCAGAATCACCCTTTGTAACTGTGTTTTCCTTCCCTTTGGAAGAAGAGCTTTCCCTAGCCCTCTTGTCCCCTCCAGTCACTGCTCTTTCCTCTCCCTTTCAGAGAGCTTGCTCCTGAAGGATGTGTTCACACTGCTGTCTCCTACCTTCTCATTTATCCCATCCTGTGGAATATGATTTAGACAAGTTCTTGAATGACCTTGAAATCCCATGGAGCATTTTCAGTACTTACTTTGCTTGACTTCCTGGCAGCACCTGGCACTCCTGTACACTCCCGTCTTAAAATACTCATGGCCCTTAGCTTCAGGGACAGCATCTTCTCCTGGTTTCCTTTTACGTCTCTGTTTTAACTGTTGATGAGGGCTCTATTTTCTCCCAACTTTTAAATATTGGAATTCCTCTGGGTTCCTCTTGGCCCTCTTATTTTGTCACTCTAATGCTCTCCTTGGGTGCCTTTACCCCCATGGCTTTAATTATCATCAGTATGCCAAAACTGCCATATCTTTATTTTCAGCCCACATCATATACTATAATCCCTAGTTTGTTGGTATCAATTGGGTATCATTTTAAACCAGTGCTTTTCTTTGTAAAAGGAGACTGCTTTCTTCATCTGAAATTATGATCCCTCTCATTAACAATTTTTAGTTAATTACTTACTTTTTACTATGATAATGTGTTGGCCTTGACGTTTATATAGGATTATACTACAGGCACATTTATTGCCTACATGAAACAGGGAAACAGAAAGCCAAACATCCTTTTTGTTCTTTATACCAATTAAATTCATCTTCATCTTTTTCTCTATTTGCTTTGTGATTAATCCACCTCTGCTTTAGAAATGTCAAGTATTAGGAGACTCTGACATGGACTATTTAGATATCCACTCTAGAATCATGAGCCTTTAGAAGGTAGAAAGTACTGCTGAAAGGATATGAAGTCCCACCTCTTTATTTTTTTACCAGATTCCAGCCTTGACTAAATAATTCACAAAGAAGCCAGCCTTAGAGTTGGATCCTTTTAATTATTAGAAAATCCTGTTACAGACAGACACATATCAATTCAGTGTAAGAAAGAGCAGTACCTCAGCCCCAATTGCCAGCTGTAGGTATGCCTTGTTTTATTGCACTTTGCTTTATTGTGCTTCACAGATATTGTATTTTTTACAAATGGAAGGTTTGTGGCAACCCTGCATGGAGCAAGTCTATTGGCTCCATTGTCCAACAGCATTTGCTCACTTTGTGTCTCTGTGTCACATTTTGGTAATTCTCACAGTATTTTCAACTTTTTCACTTTATTATATTTGTTATGATGATCTGTGATCAGCAATCCTTGATGTTACTGTTGTAATTGTTTTGACATTTTTTTTAGCAGTGAAATATTTTTAAATTAAGGTATGTACATTTTTTTAGACATAATGCTATTGCACACTTAGTAGGCTACAATATAGTATAAACATAGCTTTTATATGCACTGGGAAACAAAAAAATTCATGTGACTCTTTATTGCATTATTCATTTTGTTGTGGTGGTCTGAAACCTAACCTGAAATATCTCCAAGGTATGCCTGTATTTCCCGTAATCAGAATACTTTTCTATATGATTATGGCTTTATACTGCATTATCTTTTTAGCAGCTGCAAAAGACAAAAATTTAATGCTCATTATATTTGATCTTGGGTGAATGAATGTGGCAGTATAACTCAGATTAGTAATTAATAACAAAGGAGGCATAAAACAGAATTGTAGTCAAGATATTTAATTTTTTTTTCTGAGTGAGAATTAAAGGTCATTATTGAATTGTTGAATAGAACATACTTCCTACAAGGAAATATTTTAATAATTTAAAATGATAGTAAATCTTTTACATAGCTAAATTTCTTATACAATAATAATTTTTGAAACTTTGTATTTTCACGATAATGATAGTTTCAGAACAATCATTCACCTGCTCCACTTCAGCTGCTCGTTCCCATTTCCTGGCCCCTGTGGCCACCTGGGTCAGCTCCACCTATGCGATCTCTATGATCATTATCCCATTCTCTGATCTCTCAAATTTCATTGAAACCTCTGGACTTTAGACCCTTCCCATGTGTCTCTGTATCCCCACCCCCTCTTGTCTTCACTTTCTTCCCCATCCGTTTCTCCCCATCTTCTATTGGCTATCACTTGTACCAGTTAACAGAATATACACAGTAATCATGTTTTAGGCCATTTAAAGGAGAAGTAATAGGTGAAATGTTTATTCCTAGACCAATTGCTAGCAAACTTTGGCTACGGTTCCTTGATGGGAAAGCCAAGGATATTAGTGAATTGACTTGGATTTTTTCTACAAGGATAATTCAGATTTTTTTTTTTTTGAGTAGCCATTAGAATTTGTCTTTTGTATCCAGAAGCTTCTGATTTGAGTGTTCATATTTACACATCCTATTTTGTCCTTTAATGGTTATTTTCAGCTTTGCTATAGGTCAGGTAGGCTGCAGCTGGGGCATTAAAAAAATAGAGGGACGAATTAGAGTATTTTATAATTGGAAAGAATCTTATAGGTCACATAATCCCAAGTTATCATTGTTCACATGGGAAACTGAGGACCAGAGAGGTTAAGCGATTTGCCTGAGGTTACACAATTGGCACCTGGTTGAGTTAGGACCAAAACAGAAATCTCCAGATTACAAATTCAGAACTTATTTTTATTATCCCATGTGGATGGGTTGGTGGGTGGGCGAGTATGTGGGTAAATAAAAAGTCAAAGTATTGACCTCTATTTCTTGCCCTTCTCTGACTGGAAGGCCATATGTTTCCAAGAATGATAAAACTATGATCTCTTGTCATTTGAGAAAGTGATAGTTTTGTTTAAAATATCTGTCATTGTTTTGGAGGCTGGATCTCATGCTTTCCTCTCGTTTCCCTCTTGTTTAAGAAAAATACTTTCCAGGGACAAGGATCCTATGTTGTGCCCTTGCTCTGCACGGATGTCAGAGTTTCTGGAGGAGCGAGCCTTATAGGGTCCCTGCCTTGCTGCTCAAGAAGCAGGCTTTGTGACCATCTCATGTCTGCTGGGCATGTGCTTTGAGCTGTTTTTCCAGTGAAGTTGAAAGTCTCGCTGGGACAGACACATACTCTAGCTGATGGCAGATATCTGTAAACAAAAGTAACAGTGAAAACTGTGGTCCCAGGGTTGAGGCATACCCTATTCTCATCGTGCTTTGAACAGCTGAGGTAATAGATGCCTTTCCTCCTTGTTTAAAGCGTTTTGCCAATAGATGGTTCATTCTCTTTCCAGTTCATTTGAATTCATTTTAATCAGTTCTATCACACTTGTGTCTCTCTTCCTGCTTGGATATCAGGCCCCTTAAAGTTACATTAAATATTCACTCATCCTGTTGCCTCCTCAGGAGGCCTCTGATAGCAGAATTTCAAAAGCCGAGTCTTTACATGACTTAACCCTTCTGAATATAAAACTTCTTATTTAAAGGACTGTCAAATAAACTCCTATTTAAAAAACAAAACAAAACAAAACATAAGATTCACCAATTAGCATGAAGAGAAACGCAAGACAGGAACTTTTAACTAAATAGTAATTTCACTCATTCATTCATTCAACAAATGTTTATCAAGCATCTACTATGTTCCAGGGACTGTTCCAGACTCAGGGTACACAGCAGCTAACCCAATGGACCAAAATCCCAGCCTCTATGGAGATTACATTCTAGTGAAAGGAGACAGACAGTAACAAATGAGTAAAATATATGCTATATCAGATGGTGATAAGTGCTGTGGAGGGAGAGAAGGAGATCGGCAATGGGGGATGGGTGCCATTTTACAAGGGGTATTCAGGAAAGGCCTCACGGAGAAGGCAACGTTTGAGCCAAGACTGGACTCTGAGGACGTGAGCCCTGTGCGTCCTGGTTGGCATGGCTCTTCTGCTCCTGGCTCTTGGGTTCTGAGGTGGTAACCTGTTTGTTCACACTCGTTTGTGAATTTTTAAATGAAATATCATATATAATTAGGAAGTCTGTGAGGGTACTAGAAGTTGCTAGCGTCGCTGAACCTGAAGTTTCCTTATGTGTAACATGGAGATGATAATACTTGTGAGGACTAAATGTCTTGTAGTAGACCATTAACGTATGGTAGCTACTTTGTTCTACTGTTAATTATAGAAATAACACTAAGCTTGATTTTTTTTTTTGTTTGGTGTTGCTAATACTAAATAGAAGAGACTTTAGTGATCATTTATTCCACTACGTCATTGTGTGGATGAAGAAAGTGAGGCACAGAAAAAGATCAATAGCTCTATGGAGGTTAAGAGGTTGAGAGGTGGGTGCAATTCCTTGCTGTCCATTTCAACTTACTGGCTAAGTGCCCTTAAGTAAGTTAGTCTCTCCCAGCTTCACAGTATGGCGAGGACTGACTGCAGAGATGAGTCCATTGCCTGGCCCTCAGTAAATAGACCTGGAACAGTTGCGTGGTGTTTGGTGAACAGAGCCCCTGAGCTGAGGCTTGGTTGGTCATGACAGTGACTGTCCCACAGAACAGACCTTTCAGGTGAACCTGGGCTCTGCATGATGATACGGTGAGAACAGTTGAGATTTCAGACATGGTACCACCAATTATTCGCTTTGTGATACTGAACGTCACTTGATTTCTCCTCCCTGTGGTTTTTCCCTATAAAGATAATGGTACTTGACCTTACGCCTATTTCCTGGGGTTTTCCGAGAGCTGAATAATGAAACAAGAGTCTCTGGAACCCAAAAGCCTTGGAGAAGCTCTTAAACACACACCCTCAGATTAATAGTGTACGCTCGTTATACCACAGCAGTACTAAGCCAAGAGGCTGGATTGCTGCTTCAGAACTCAAATTGTTCTTGTTAGAGTTAACTCTTAATTTTTATGTGCTAACTGGGAAAAATTACAGCATGAATAAAAGGAGCCAGCTGGTGTTGATTACTCATCACTCTAAAAGTTGAGAAAGGCATAAGAGACTATATTTTAAATCTCATTCTCTCTCACCTGATTTCTTTCTTCAAAACTATGAAGCTACAGGATGGTTCAAAGGCTCCCAGCCCCAGAAGAGAGTCAGTGTGCCTGAGTAATCCACAAACAACACAGTACTTGTCACTATAGTTGCCATTTATTTAGTAAATGCTTTACACTGGGCACTGGACTAAACTCTTCACCTGTAGTATCTCATTTCATCCTCATAGTAACTCTGTGAAGGAGGGAGGTGTGTTCATTTATCCATCTGTCTTTTATCAGTTGAATTGCAGGTGGAGAAGGTGGAGTGAATCATACTTCTCAGTATGTTGTACACTGTCATCATTGGTCTGTGCAAGGCCCTTTCTTTTTTCTTTTTTTTTTTTTTTTCGGTACACGGGCCTCTCACTGTTGTGGCCTCTCCCATTGTGGAGCACAGGCTCCAGACGCGCAGGCTCAGTGGCCATGGCTCATGGGCCCAGCCGCTCTGCGGCATGTGGGATCCTCCCGGACCGGGGCACGAACCCGTGTCCCCTGCATCAGCAGGCGGACTCGCAACCACTGAGCCACCAGGGAAGCCCTTAAATTTTTTTTTTTTAAGGCCCTTTCTTATGGTAGTTAGTTCATTAGTTTATTCCCTTTTAACCATATCCTCTATGCTCATTCTTTCACCCACCCCCCACAAATAACCAATCTCTTATTTTTAGTATCTTTTCCTTTCTGTATATTCTTACGAAATGTATATTGTGGTTTCGTGTGGGTGTATTTAAAATTTATATAAAATGGTATCATGTTATATTCCATTCTGTCTCTAAATTTTTGATAACTGTTCTAACTGAAGCACTACATATATATATATATATATATATTTTTTTTTTTTTAACATCTTTATTGGAGTATAATTGCTTTACAATGGTGTGTTAGTTTCTGCTTTACAACAAAGTGAATCAGTTATACATATACATATGTTCCCATATCTCTTCCCTCTTGCGTCTCCCTCCCTCCCACCCTCCCTATCCCACCCTCCCTATCCCACCCCTCTAGGTGGTCACAAAGCACCTAGCTGATCTCCCTGTGCCATGCGGCTGCTTCCCACTAGCTATCCACCCTACGTTTGGTAGTGTATATATGTCCGTGCCACTCTCTCACTTCGTCACAGCTTACCCTTCCCCCTCCCCATGTCCTCAGGTCCATGCTCTAGTAGGTCTGTGTCTTTATTCTCGTCCTACCACTAATCTCTTCATGACATTTTTTTTCTTACATTCCATATATACGTGTTAGCATATGGTATTTGTTTTTCTCCTTCTGACTTACTTCACTCTATATGACAGACTCCAGGTCCATCCACCTCACTACAAATAACTCAAGTTTCATTTCTTTTTATGGCTGAGTAATATTCCATTGTATATATGTGCCACATCTTCTTTATCCATTCATCTGTTGATGGACATTTAGGTTGTGAAGCACTATATTTTGAAGACCCATCCACGTTGCTATATATTGCTTCCAGTTGTGGCATAATACTCCATGGTGTATACCCACCACAGTCACATCTTCTCCTTCCTAGCAGTGGACAGCCAGGTTGCGTTGGTGTCAAACTCCCTACGGCTGCCAACAAAGAAGCATTGTATACCCGTATGTCTCCTTTATGGACTGTGTGAGAATTGCTTCGGGGTATTTAATGAAGAATGGAATTGCTACTTCATAGGGTGTACATAGACTTCAAATAGTGCCAGACGAGGAAACTGAAGCTTTGAGAGTTCTAATAACTTTCCCAAAATCACATAGACCATAATCAGCAGAGTTGAGATTCAAATTCAGGCTCCAAAAATGTTACTCTTGATGGCTGGGTCATCATTATTCCTGAGTATTTGAGACTTGAGGACATTGTACAAAACCATAAAGGAACATCTCGTTGTCTGTAGTTTTTATGTTCTTAGAACCTAGGAATCAAGGTGGACTGATTTTTTCTGAAGCACTTACCTTCCCCCCATAGCTCCATAGTAACTGTTTTTCTTTCCCTTTCATATCCTGTGGGTCTGCAGCACTAAAAGCCTCATTAGTCATCCAGAACTGGTACCGATGTCATAGAGTTCGGTTGAAGACCAGACAACGCTATGCCCTCTCCGTCTTCCAGTCCATCGAATACGCTGATGAACAAGGCCAATTGCAGGTCTGTTTTGCAAGCTTGTCTCTTATTTTGGTAAAATGCTTTCCTTTACCCTTTTATTGAAAGAATGAAAGTTTGAGTGCATTTTAAGCTGAGGAACCTTGGTGAAAGACTTTTATAGAAGATATAGTGACATTGTTTTGGAACTAGCTACTGAGAGAGTATGATTTGGGAAGAGGATGTTATTTTTCAGTTCTGAAGTTCATATTTTTAAGAGTGCTGCCAGATGTCTCGTTCACTAGTAAAAAATGGTCTCATTCTGTTTTTTTGGTATGTGCCCTAATAGTAAAGTTGTTACTTTATGAAGTAAAAAAATTACTTTAAGGAGTTAAATAAATGGAAGAATTTCCTGGGAGCAGGGAGAAAACATATGAAAAGTCTAGAAGAAAATATAGATGGATGAGGAAGGACTTTGTCAAGCTTGCAAAAGCGGTTTGTAAATCCAGCTTTATGCCTATTAATAGAAAAAAGTACTTTTAACAATAAAAAGATCACCATTGACTGTCCTTTTAAGTACTGTAGAATATAGTGATGAGATAAAGGGAGGGTGAGCTCTCAAAATGATATGCTTTGTACACAAACATTCCAGTATTAGTACATTCTTTAAATATTGAGTCTTCTTTAATAACAAATTTATTGGGATACAGTTCACCCATTTAAAGTAGAAAATTCGAGCCTGAACCAAGACGGTGGAGTAGAAGGACATGTTCTCACTCCCTCTTGTGAAAACACCAGAATCACAAGTAGCTGCTGGACAATCATTGACAGGAAGACACTGGAACTCACCAAAAAAGATACCCCACATCCAAAGACAAAGGAGAAGCCACAATGAGATGGTAGGAGAGGTGCAATCACAGCAAAATCTAATCCCATAACTGGTCGGTGGGTGACTCACAGACTGGAGAACATTTATACCACAAAAGTCCACCCACTGGAGTGAAGGTTCTGAGCCCCACATCAAGCTTCCCAACCTGGGGGTCCAGCAACGGGAGGAGGAATTCCTAGAGAATCAGACTTTGACAGCTAATGGGATTTGATTGCAGGACTTCAACAGGACTGGGGGAAACAGAGATGCCACTCTTGGAGGACACACACAAAATCGTGTGTGCAGTGGGACCCAGAGGAAGGAGCAGTGACCCCATAGGAGACTGAACCAGACCTACCTGCTAGTGTTGGAGGGTCTCCTGCAGAGGCGGGGGCTGGCTGTGGCTCATCATGGGGACAAGGACACTGGCAGCAGAAGTTCTGGGAAGTGCTCCTTGACATGAGCCCTCCCAGAGTCTGCCATTATCTCCACCAAAGAGCCCAGTTAGGCTCCAGTGTTGGGTTGCCTCAGGCCACACAACCAACAGGGAGGGAACCGAGCCCCACCCATCAGCAGTCAAGCGGATTAAAGTTTTACTGAGGTCTGCCCACCAGAGCAACAGTCACCTCTACCCACCACAAGTCCCTCCCATCAGGAAACCTGCACAAGCCTCTTAGATAGCCTCATCCACCAGAGGGCAGACAGCAGAAGCAGGAAGAACCACAGTCCTGCAGCCTGTGAATCAAAAACCGCATTCACAGAAAGACAAGATGAAAAGGCAGAGGGCTATGTACCAGATGAAGGAACCAGTTAAAACCCCAGAAAGACAACTAAATGAAGTGGAGATAGGCAACCTTCCAGAAAAAGAATTCAGAATAATGATAGTGAAGACGATCCAGGACCTTGGAAAAAGAATGGAGGCAAAGATTGAGAAGATGCAAGAAATGTTTAACAAAGACCTAGAAGAATTACAGAACAAACAAACAGAAATGAACAGTACAATAACTGAAATGAAAACTACACTAGAAGGAATCAATATCAGAATAACTGAGGCACAAGAATGGATAAGTGACCTGGAAGACAGAATGGTGGAATTCACTGCTGCGGAACAGAACAAAGAAAAAAGAATGAAAAGAAATGAAGACAGCCTAAGAGAACTCTGGGACAACATTAAAGGCAACAACATTCGCATTATAGGGGTCCCAGAAGGAGAAAAGAGAGAGAGAAAGGACCAGAGAAAATATTTGAAGAGATTATAGTCGAAAACTTCCCTAACATGGGAAAGGAAATAGCCACCCAAGTCTAGGAAGTGCTGAGGGTCCCATACAGGATAAACCCAAGGAGAAACATGACGATACACATAGTAATCAAATAGGCAAAAATTAAAGACAAAGAAAAATGATTGAAAGCAGTGAGGGAAAAACGACAAATAACATACAAGGGAACTCCCATAAGGTTAACAGCTGATCTCTCAGCAGAAACTCTACAAGCCAGAAGGGAGTGGCATGATATATTGAAAGTGATAAAAGGGAAGAACCTACAACCAAGATTACTCTACCCAGCAAGGATCTCATTCAGATTCGATGGAGAAATCAAAAGCTTTACAGACAAGCAAAAGTGAAAAGAATTCAGCACCACTAAACCAGCTCTACAGCAAATGCTAAAGGAACTTCTCTAAGTGGGAAACACAAGAGAAGAAAAGGACCTAAAAAAACAAACCCAAAACAATTAAGAAAATGGTTATAGGAACATACATATCCGTAATTACCTTAAACGTGAGTGGATTAAATGCTCCAACCAAAAGACATAGACTGGCTGAATGGATACAGAAACAGACCCGTATATATGTAGTAAACAAGAGACCCACTTCAGACCTAGGGACACATACAGACTGAAAGTGAGGGGATGGAAAAAGATATTCCATGCAAATGGAAATCAAAAGAAAGTTGGAGTAGCAATACTTATATCAGATAAAATAGACTTTAAAATAAAGAATGTTGCAAGAGACAAGGAAGGACACTACGTAATGATCAATGGGATCAATCCAAGAAGAAGATATCACAATTATAAATATATATGCACCCAACATAGGAGCACCTCAATACATAAGGCTACTGCTAACAGCTGTAAAAGAGGAAATCGACAGTAACACAATAATAGTGGGGGACTTTAACACCTCACTTACACCAATGGACAGATCATCCAAAATGGAAATAAATAAGAAAACAGATGATTTAAATGACACAATAGACCTGATAGATTTAATTAATATTTATTGGACATTCCATCCAAAAACAGCAGATCACACTTTCTTCTCAAGTGCACACAGAACATTCTTCAGGATAGATCATATCTTGGGTCACAAATCAAGCCTCAGTAAATTTAAGAAAATTGAAATCATATCAAGCATCTTTTCTGACCACAACACTATGAGATTAGAAAGGAATTACAGGGGGATAATGTAAAAAACACAAACACATGGAGACTAAACACTACATTACTAAATAACCAAGAGATCACTGAAGAAATCAAAGAGGAAATCAAAACATACGTAGAGACAAATGACAATGAAAACACGACAATCCAAAACCTATGGGATGCCGCAAAAGCAGTTCTAAGAGGAAAGTTTATAGCTATACAAGCCTACCTCAAGAAACAAGAAAAATCTCCAATAAACAATCTAACCTTACACCCAAAGGAACTAGAGAAAGAACAAACAAAACTCAAAGTTAGCAGATGGAAAGAAATCATAAAGATCAGACGAGAAATAAATGAAACAGAAACAAAGAAAATAGTAACAAATATCAATAAAACTAAAAGCTGGTTTTCTGAGAAGATAAACAAAATTGATAAACCATTAGCCAGACTCATCAAGAAAAAGAGGGAGAGGGCTCAAATCAATAAAATTAGAAATGAAAAAGGAGAAGTTACAAAAGACACCGCAGAAATACAAAGCATCTTAAGAGACTACTACCAGCAACTCTATGCCAATAAAGTGGACAACCTGGAAGAAATGGACAAATTCTTGGGAGAGTATAACCTTCCAAGACTAAACCAGGAAGAAATAGAAAATATGAACAGACCAATCACAAGTAATGAAATTGAAACTATAATTTAAAATCTTCCAACAAACAAAAGTCCAGGACCAGATGGATTCATAGGTGAGTTCTATCAGACATGTAGAGAAGAGCTAACACCCATCCTTCTCAAACTCTTCCAAAAAATTGCGGATGAAGGAACACTCCCAAACTCATTCTAAGAGGCCAACATCACCCTGATACCAAAACCAGACAAAGATACTACAAGAAAAGAAAATTACTGACCAATATCACTGATGAATATAGATGCAAAAATCCTCAGCAAAATACTAGCAAACAGAATCCAACAACACATTAAAAGGATCATACACCATGATCAAGTGGGATTTATCCCAGGGGTGCAAGGATTCTTCAATATATGCAAATCAATCAACGTGATACACCATATTAACAAATTGAAAGAGAAAAACCATATGATCATCTCAACAGATGCAGAAAAAGTTTTGCCAAAAATTCAACACCCATTTATGATAAAAACTCTCCAGGAAGTGGGCATAGAGGGAACCTACCTCAACATAATTAAGGCCATATATGACAAACCCACAGCAAACATCATTCTCAATGGTGAAAAACTGAAAGCATTTCCTCTAAGATCAGGAAAAAGACAAGGATGTCCACTCTTGCCACTATTCATCAACATAGGTTTGGAAGTCCTAGCCACGGCAGTCAGAGAAGAAAAAGAAATAAAAGGAATACAAATTGGAAAAGAAGAAGTAAAACTGTCACTGCAGATGACATGATACTATACATAGAGAATCCTAAAGATGCCACCAGAAAACTACTAGAGCTAATCAATGAATTTGGTAAAGTTGCAGGACACAAAATGAATGCACAGAAATCTCTTGCATTCCTATACACTGATGATGAAAAATCTGAAAGGGAAATTCGGGAAACACTCTCATTTACCAACAACAAAAAGAATAAAATACCTAGGAATAAACCTTCCTAGGGAGACAAAAGACCTGTATGCAGAAAACTGTAAGACACTGATGAAAGAAATAAAAAATGCTACTAACAGATGGAGAGATATACCATGTTCTTGGATTGGAAGAATCAATATTGTGAAAATGACTATACTACCCAAAGCAACCTACAGATTCAATGCAATTCCTATCAAATTACCAATGGCATTTTTTACAGAACTAGAACAAAAAAATCTTAAAATTTGTATGGAGACACAAAAGACCCCGAATAGCCAAAGCAGTCTTGAGGGAGCAAAACGGTGCTGGAGGAATCAGACTCCCTGACTTCAGACTATACTACAAAGCTACAGTAATGAAGACAATATGGCACAAAAACAGAAACATAGATCGATGGAACAAGATAGAAAGCCCAGAGGTAAACCCACACACCTATGGTCAACTAATCTATGACAAAGGAGGCAAGGATATACAATGGAGAAAAGACAGTCTCTTCAATAAGTGGTGCTGCGAACACTGGACAGCTACATGTAAAAGAATGAAATTAGAACACTCCCTAACACCATACACAAAAATCAACTCAAAATGGATTCAAGACCTAAATGTAGGACCAGACACTATAAAACTCTTAGAGGAAAACATAGGAAGAACACTCTTTGACATAAATCACAGCAAGATCTTTTTTGATCCACCTCCTAGAGTAATGGAAATAAAAATAAAAATAAACAAATGGGACCTAATGAAACTTAAAAGCTTTTGCACAGCAAAGGAAACCATAAGCAAGACGAAAAGGCACCCCTCAGAATGGGAGATAATATTTGTAAATGAATCAACGAACAAAGGGTTAATGTCCAAAACATATAAACAGCTCATGCAGCTCAAAATTAAAGAAACAAACAACCCAATCCAAAATTGGGCAGAAGACCTAAATAGACATTTCTCCAAAGAAGACATACAGATGGCCAAGAAGCACATGAAAAGCTACTCAACATCACTAATTATTAGAGAAATGCAAACCAAAACTACAATGAGGTATCACCTCACATCAGTTAGAATGGGCATCATCAGAAAATCTACAAACAACAAATGCTGTAGAGGGTGTGGAGAAAAGGGAACCCTCTTGCGCTGTTGGTGGCATTGTAAACCTATATAGGCACTATGGAGAACAGTATGGAGGTTCCTTAAAAAAGTAAAAATAGAATTACCATAGGACCCAGAAATCCAACTACTGGGCATGTACCCAGAGGAAACCACAATTCAAAAAGACACATGCACCCCAATGTTCATTGCAGCACTATTTACAATGACCAGGTCATGGGAGCAACCTAAATGCCCATCGACAGATGAATGGATAAAGAAGATGTGGTACATATACGCAATGGAATATTACTCAGCCATAAAAAGGAACGAAATTGGGTCATTTGTTGAGACGTGGATGGATCTAGAGACTGTCATACTGAGTGAAGTAAGTCAGAAAGAGAAAAACAAATATCGTATATTAACACATATATGTGGAACCTAGAAAAATGGTACAGATGAACCATTTTGCAGGGCAGAAATTGTGACTCAGATGTAGAGAACAAATGTATTGACACCAAGGGGGGAAGGCTGCGGGGTGGTGGCAGTGGTGGTGGTGTGATGAATTGGGCGATTGGGATTGACATGTATACACTGATGTGTATAAAATTGATGACTAATAAGAACCTGCTGTATAAAAATTAAAATAAAATACAAAAATTCCAAAAAAAATAATGTAGAAAATTCAATGGCCTTTAGTTTATTCACAAAGTTGTGCAATCATCACCACAATATATTTGAGAGCATTTTCATCACTCCCCATTCCTGCCCTCTGCCCAGCCCCTGGCAACTACTAATCTGCTTTGTATTTATGGATTTGACTTTTCTGTCCATTTCAAATAAATGGAATCACACAATATGCAATCCTTTGTGACTGGCTTCTTTCACTTAGCATAATGTCTTCAAGGTTCATCCATGTTGTAGCATGTGTCAATACTTCATTCCTCTTTATTGCTGAATATTATTCCGTTGTATAGATATAGCACATTTTGTTTATCCTTTCCTTAGTGGATAAGTCATTTGGTTTGCTTCCACTTTTTTGGCTGTTATAAATAATGCTACTATGAATATTTGTGTGCAAGTTTTTCTGTGAACATATTTGTTCAGTTCTCTTGGGTATATACCTGGGAGTGGAATTGCTGGGTCATCGAGTAAGTCTGTGTTTAACTTTTTGAGTAATTGCTAAACTGTTTTCCAAAGTAGCTGTACCAGTTTGCATTCCCACCAGCAGTGTATGAGGGCTTTAATTTTGCCACATCTTTGCCAACATTTGTTATTATTTGTCTTTTTTGTTGATAGTCATCCTAGTGTGTGTGAAGTGGTATCTCATTGTGATTTCTGTTGACTGTTAATTGACAAATCCATCAACAGCGTTAAAATCATACATTTTGATATTTGTATGGAAGGTCTTCCTTCCCTCAACAGCCAGATCTATTCCCAGATTGATAAGGTTCCTTAGTGTTCACTCTTCATGGGAGACAGGGCTTGGAAGTTATTTGTGCTGTATACATGCAGGTCTTTGCAGATAACTGGTGGGCATAGAGGCAGTATCTAGGTGATGGTTGGAATGCTGGCAGATTTCCATCTTTCACTTCCTCCCTCCCTTCCTTCCTTCATTTACCAAATATATTTCGCATTTAAGAATATCCCTTATTCTCACCACCGAAAGGAATAGAAGAGATCATAATGAAGAAAATCTAGCAGCTGTCTTAAGTGGGTTTCCTAGAAGCAGAGTCTGAGATAGGGGCTTCTGGTACAAGTGACTTCCTGAGAGATAATTCTCAGGAAAAACCTATAAGGGAGTGAGGAAAGCAAGATAGGACAGGGAAGAAGCTAGGCAAAAATATGGTTTTTGGAGAAGTCTGACTCAGCCTGATCCCATTGGGAGCTCTGAAGCGTGAAATGCATCAGTTTGTCCCACCCGGTGGCAAGGGAGGTGGGGGTCTGGGCTGTGATACTCTTGCTTCAGTTAGTAATTTTCTATGGGCATCCCCCCAGAATGGAGGGATATCTGATATCCTAAGCAACTCTGGGGGAGGTGCTGCCCATCTGCCAAGGGCAATCCTGGGGAGGAGGAGGGCAGGTAGAAGCGATACCCATTAGCATCTGTGGCAGCTGGGAGATGAGAACTTCAGAGGACTAAAGGGGACTTGCATGGAACATCAACAGTACCTGTTTGGGATTCATTAATTGATCAATGTATTTTTATTTTGTCCAGCTATCCAACTTCTTTTCCTTCATGTTGGAAAAGTATACATGTGTACTTGAGGAAGATCCAGGTAAGTAAAAAGTTTAGTCTTTTGAAAAGCAGTCATTAAATATTGAATTGTCTCATCAAGGAATGTAAACTCTGAACATGGGAGAACACTAAGAAATTAAAAAGATGCCCATCTGTCTTGTCTGTGTGACACCAAGCAACTGGTGAAATCAGTTTAACTGGCTTTTTCCGTCCTTGATTACTGTCAACTAAACTGACCATTTAATTTTTTCATTTTCAAAAAACTGAATTAGATTTCATTTTACATTAGTATGTTGAATACCTTCTCTGAACCACACGCTACTGATGTACAATAGTAGCTTAATAAAGAGGATCTTATTTTTAATCTACGGAACTTTTGTGCTGAGAGATCAAAATATCTTGACTATTTCATGAAACAGATCTGGGTGGGGGATTAAACACAGTTGGCACCATCATGTCTCTGTTTTCTCCACAGCTAGCTAGCTGTCTGTCAGGCTGTCTATTTATCTATCATTTATTTAGTCTTTCTGAAATAACTAAATAAATCATTTCAGATATAGACAATATAGGTGTGATTCAAAATAATTTTAAAATTATAGTTATTGAGGGACTTCCCTGGCAGTCCAGTGGTTAGGACTCAGTGCTTCCACTGCAGGGGGCATGGGTTCATTCCCTGGTCAGGGAACTAAGATCTCACATGCCACACGGCACGGCCCCCCCAAAAAATTATAGTTATTCACAAGTCATGTATTTCTCTGCAAATTAAGATCTGCCTGTTGTTATCTTCAAGGTAGGCCCTTGACTTAGAAGCTCATTTTTCTTCAATTTGGGCCAACCATTTTTGCTCTAGTTAAAAATGTGTATGGCATCTAAAGCATCTTTTAACCTAGTGAGCACCCTTCAAAGTGGTGAAAGAAGGGTGTTTTAATGATATGCTCTGAGCTAAGTACCTATGTGTGAAACTAATTAAAGCATTTAATGATCTGTAGAAGGTTTCTGAATGGTGGAATAGCCAAACCTGAGGAGTGGGGAGTGGGTGGGAAGTAGGTATTTTGCCATTTTTTTTCTTTAAGCTAAGTACAATTTGAAGACAGTTGTTTGTGCTTCCTGTTCTTTGGCAGAAATATTTCTGAGAGGAAATATAACAATAACAAAATGAAACAGCCCTCTTTCTGCTAATGACCTAATATATTAATCTGAGCCATGCATCAGAATCACTTATGGATATTCATAGTCACACATGGCTGGGTTCCAGCCCAAAGATATTTACTCAGGCTCTATATTTTTAAAAATCTGCTTTAAAAAATTATGCAAGTGGGCTTCCCTGGTGGCGCAGTGGTTGAGAGTCCGCCTGCCGATGCAGGGGACGCGGGTTCGTGCCCCGGTCCGGGAAGGTCCCGCGTGCCGCGGAGCGGCTGGGCCCATGAGCCATGGCCGCTGAGCCTGCGCA
Organism: Kogia breviceps; assembly: GCF_026419965.1. Classification (NCBI taxonomy): domain Eukaryota; kingdom Metazoa; phylum Chordata; class Mammalia; order Artiodactyla; family Physeteridae; genus Kogia; species Kogia breviceps. The sequence continues at coordinate 119,425,957 of NC_081330.1, read as the reverse complement.
TCCGAAGCCTGTGCTCCGCAACGGGAGAGGCCACAACAGTGAGAGGCCCGCGTATCGCAAAAAAAAAAAAAAAAAAAAAAAAAAAAAAAAATTATGCAAGTGATTTAAGAATATTTTAAAAATTTTATCAGAGAAGGGGACAGTGGTTTAACTTTCTTATGTAAACTTTTCTGGAAGAAAAGTATACAAATTACAGGAAAGTACACAAATGATAAGTAAATGGCTTAATAAATTTTCTCAGAGTAAACTCAGCCTTGTAACATGCACCCAGAACAAGAAATAAAACATTATCATAGGGCTTCCCTGGTGGCGCAGTGGTTGGGGGTCCGCCTGCCGATGCAGGGGACACGGGTTCGTGCCCCGGTCCGGGAGGATCCCACATGCCGCGGAGCAGCTGGGCCCGTGAGCCGTGGCCGCTGAGCCTGCGCGTCCGGAGCCTGTGCTCCGCAGCGGGAGAGGCCACAACAGTGAGAGGCCCGCGTACCACCAAAAAAAAAAATTATCATAGCCACAGAAGCCCCCTCCTGTTCTCCTCCACTCACTACCCAATCCCTGCACCCTTGTCACTACTTTCCTGACTTCTACCTCCTAGATTAGTTTTGCTTGTTTTTGAACTTCTCTGTATAAATGAAAATATACAGTTTTGCTTCTTTTACTCAACTTTATATTTGTAAGAGTCATCCATCTGGTCATTCTTACTGCTGAATAATATTTAATTTTATGAATATACCAAAATTTATCCATTGTATTGTTTATGGACATTTGAGTTGTTTTCAGTTTTGGTAATTTAAATGGTACTACTGGGCTTCCCTGGTGGCGCAGTGGTTGGGAGTCCGCTTGCCGATGCGGGGGACACGGGTTCGTGCCCCGGTCTGGGAGGATCCCACATGCCGCGGAGCGGCTGGGCCCATGAACCGTGGCTGCTGGGCCTGCGCGTCCGGAGCCTGTGCTCCGTGGCGGGAGAGGCCACAGCAGTGAGAGGTCGGCGTACCGCAAATAAAAAAAATAAAATAAATAAATGGTACTACTATGCACATTCTTGTACTTGTCCTTTTTAGTGGACATATGTATTCTTTGCTTTTGCTATATACTCATTTTCAGTTATCTACTGCTGTATAACAAACCACCCCCAAATTTAGTGCTTTAAAACAACCATTTTATTCCTTGTGATTCTGTGGGTCAGGCATTTGAAGGGCTCAGTGGGGATGGCTTGTCTTTGTTGCATGTGGTGTCAGTTGGGCTCACTCAACTTAGGTGGGCTGGAGAGGGAGGTCCAAATGGTTTTCTCACATGTTTAGGACTTTGGTGTGGGCTATGATCTTGGATACGTCAGTTCTCCTCATGCAGCCTCTCTGTCCAACGGGATATCCTGGACTTCTTTACATGGCAGCTAGATCCCAAGAGAGCAAAGGCAGAAGCCACAAGGCCTCTTTTGGCCTCTGCTCTGGAACTTACACAAAATCAGTTCTGCCACATCCTATTGGTCAAAGCAAGTCACAAGGCTAGGTGCAGATTCAAAGGGGTTAGGAAAGATCCATCTCTTGCAGGGAGCAGCAGCACTATCTTGTAAAGGGATATGAATGCAAGGAGATGTGATTCATTGGGGACCGTTATTATAAAGATGTACCACAACCCAGGAAAGGAAGTTTGGAGTTATAGGGCATGCATATGGTCAGCTTTATTAGGTACTGATAAACAGTTTTACAAAATTCTTGTACCAAGCTATACTGCCGACAGTGTATGAGGGTTCCAGTTGTTCAGTATCTTTGTCAACACTTGAAATTATCAGTCCTTTTCATTTTAGCCATTCTGGTGGGTATGTAGTAGTATCACATTTCTGCTTTAATTTGCATTCCCCTGGTGAACAGAGAAGTTGCTCACCTGTTTGAATGTTTAGCAGTCACGTGGACATCCCATATGGCAAAGTGCCTGTTTAGGTCTTTTGCCCATTTTTCTATTGGGTATCTGCCTTTTTCTTACCAATTTGTAAGAGTTCTGTAGGTATTCTAAATATGAGAATGTGAATCTTTGTTAGATAAATTTATTGCAAATATCTGCTCCTAGTCTTTGGCTTTTATCCATCCCCCTAGTCTTTAATCTTTAAATGATGTCTTTTGATGAGTAGACATTCTTGATTTTAATGTAGTACAATTTTTTTCTTTTATGGTTAGTGCTTTCTGTATCCTGCTTAAGAAACCCTTTCCTGATATGAGTGTGTGCACATGTGTGTGTGTCTATGTGTGCTCATTTGTGCAAAAATAAATACAGGAGAAACCTACAGGGTAAATCAGAAACTGATGGCGTTATTTACCTACAGGAAATGGAGGGATGGGTGGGAGCAGGGCAGAAAGAATGGGGAGAATGGGGTTTGGGTAGGAGGGATGGGGGAAAGTGACACATCTCTGAGAATACCTTTTTGTAGTTCTGACTCTTAGAACCATGATAATGTTTCACATCCCTAAAAAAAAAAAAAAATTAATTAAAAACAGGAAGAGAGAGAGAATGTGATTTCCACGTAGAATACACACTGTGACAAATGAACTTAATTGTATTAAAATGAATAAGGTCACTCAAAGGAGGTCGGGAAGGAACAAAATAACCTAAGTGACATTGGAAAATAGCATTTAACCATAATATGCCTTGATGAGGTTTCATTTTTATTTATCCTGTGTGGGTTTGCTGAGCTTCTGTTATATCTAAGTTGATATTTTTGTCAGGTTTAGGAAATTTTCATCCATTAATTATTTAAAATCTTTCTTTTCAAGTCTAAATATCTTTTTCTTTGGGAATCCTTGACTTTTAAACTTAGAAGGCCCTAAAATATTTAAAATGTGGATTACTATGGCTGTTTTTCTAGATTTTTTATGATTTGACTTTTAAAAGTTTTAACATTTAATAAATTTTGAATTTTTTTTTTTTTTTTTTTGCGGTACACGGGCCTCTCACTGTTGTGGCCTCTCCCGTTGCGGAGCACAGGCTCCGGACGCGCAGACTCAGCGGCCATGGCTCACGGGCCCAGCCGCTCCACGGCATGTGGGATCTTTCCAGACCCGGGCACGAACCTGTATTCCCCGCATCGGCAGGCGGACTCTGAACCACTGCGCCACCAGGGAAGCCCTGAATTTTTGATATTAAACTAAAAAAGGAAATTTTGATGCCTAGTGGTTGAGAATAATTTAAAAACACACCTATGAAGAAAATGTCCAAGTAGTTAATCAAATTTTCCCCAAAACATTTATTTCATAAGGTATCTTTTCACCACTTTTTGTAGCACCTCCTTCATAATATATTCATTTAAAAATGTGTAATAGGGCATATTTCCAGGCTGTGTGTTATACATCTCTCTATTATATAGAGTCCTAGAGTCATACTGATTTAGTTATTATATGTATCAGAAAAAGAGATTTACAGATTATTGCTATATGTTGATTTCACTTTCAAAATTTTTTCCAGCTTTATTAAAATATAATGAACATATAACATTATATAAGTTTAAGGTGTACAGTATAATGATTTCTTATATGCATATATTGAAAAATGATTACCACAATGTTAGTTAACACATGCATCAATTCACATACTTACAATTTTGTGTGTGTGTGGTGAGAACTTTTAAAATGTACTCTCTCAGCAACTTTCAATATACAATAGAGTATTGTTGACTAGAGTCACCATACTGTACATTACTGTAGGTTGCTTTCTGATGGCCCTTTTTGGTGGGAAAGTTCCAGACAACCTCTATCTAGGCCTGTTTGGCAGAAGTGCCATGACCCCTAAGCAGGGTATATTTAGGGACCGGAAGGTCACTTAACATTTCCAGATACCAGGGCCAGTTTAATGGTTTTGACTCTGACGCACAGAATATGCTGAGACATTCTGGGTGTTGTTCCAAAGGTGAGAGGCGACCTACATGTCCTACTGCTTGCTCAAAGCCAATTCATAGGACTTGATGGGGAGACGCTGCACATCCATTCCCCAGTCTGATTTTTTTTCACATCAGCCTTCTCCCACAGGTAGAAAGCCAAAGCTGCTGTATATATAGCAACAGGTTTAAACAGAGTCTGGTCGAAGTGGGGAGTGGGATGGAGTGAGTGGAAGTGTTGTTTTGACTTTTCTTTCTGCTTCCCAGATCAATCAAAATGTCCTATCAAGCCAGGTATTTTATATTTTTTGTTGCTATGGTGAATAAGATATTTCCCCCACTATATCTCCCTGATGATTATTGGTAGTATTTAGTAAAGCGTTTGGCTTATGTCTATTTTGTATTGTGATACTATTGAACAGTAACATTAAATAATACTAATAATTATTATTACTACTCATATTGATTAAATGCCATGTGCCATGTCTTTTAAGTGCTTTAAATATATCATTTCATTTTTTTGTTTTCATGACAAACCAGTGGAATTAGTATTCTCATCCCCCTTTTGGGGATGAGAATACTGAGGCTTATAAGGTAACCTCCCAAGGTTATTCATCTTATCAGTGGTGAAGCTGTGATTCAAACCAGTGAGATTAACCGCTGTATTATTTTAATTCTCCTATCAATTCTGGGAGTTTTTCAATTGATTTCCTTGAGTGTAGAGATTTAATCACACTGGTCACAAGTAACTTTACTTTTATATCTTTCTATCCAAGAGTCACTGCTCTTATTTTGGCTTCATGTTTTATTATATTTGCTGGAAATAGCAGAATAGTGTTAAAACGAAACAATGAAAGTGGGCATCCTCGTTTTGTCAATGATTTAATGGAAAAACCATTACCGGTGATATAAATTTTTAAAAATACGTTAAAGAGGTATCCTTCCATTCCTAGTTTTCTGAGTTTTTAAAAAAATCAAGAACAGGTGTTGAATTTTACAAAATGTCATTTTGGCATCTATTGGATTTATTGTATGGACACTCATGATTTTAATCCAGATTCATAATTGAGAAATGAAATAACTATAAACATGGTTCAATTTGTGCTTTTCTTTTTCCAGCAATGTCTGGAGCTTGTATTCAAAGTGACATGCAGGGTGGTAGAGGCAGAAATTGTTCTTTTTAAAAAAATTATGGGCTTTAGATTTTTCCTAGTCCAGATTTTGAGTCTGTACTGGGCAAAAGAAAAGATTGTGGATAGGGGGTATTTTTGAGGTATTTTCTTTAGAACAACTTGTTAAGGCATCATTCAGTTATAATTCAAGATTTTATTATATTTACTTACTATAGATTCATGTTAACAGAATTGTAAACCAAATAGGTATGGATTAATTCTAATTACATGTTGCACAAATATTCTTAGAGCTGGCATTCATTAAATTATTATTATTAGTTATAATAGTTACAGCCCACAAGGACAGTACTTGCATTTGAAATGTTAACGCTTTTGATTGTTTTCACATATGATGCATGTTAGCTACCCACATTAGGAAGAAAATCTGTTATTCTTTTTTATGTGAATAAAAGCCAGCAGAAGGATTATGATTTGATGTTTATTGATATTTCATATTGAGTAGTTTTGATTAAGAATGGTTTAGGGGGCTTCCCTGGTGGCGCAGTAGTTAAGAATCCGCCTGTCAATGCAGGGGACACAGGTTTGAGTCCTGGTCCAGGAAGAGCCCACATGCCCCGGAGCAACTGAGCCCGTGCGCCACAACTACTGAGCCTGCGCTCCAGAGTCTGCAAGCCACAACTACTGAAGCCCACATGCCACAATTACTGAAGCCCAGGCGCCTAGAGCCCATGCTCTGCAGTAATGAGAAGCCGGCACACTGCAACAAAGAGTAGCCCCCGCTCGCTGCAACTAGAGAAAGCCCACGCACAGCAATGAAGACCCAATGCAGGCAAAACTAAATTAAAAAAAAAAAAAAGAAGAATTGGTTTAGGGAATTCCCTGGTGGCCCAGTGGTTAGTATTCCGCGATTCCACTGTAGGGGGCCCAGGTTCAATCCCTGGTTGGGGAATTAAGATCCTGCAAGCTGCATGGCAAGGCCAAAAAAAAAAAAAGAAAAAAAAATTGGTTTAGGGAAATGGTGCTTTTTCATATATTTATCACTGAACTTATAAGAAATGAGGGTCATCAAATGTATGGAAGGAGGGGCCAGAGTGGACTTTTTTTTTTTTTTTAAGAAGAAAAGCAATATTTTTATTATGGTCTTTAATAACAAGACTGAGTTTTAATAACCAGAACTGGTGGAATTGACTTGATGTGTCAGTTAGCTGATGAGAAAGGGAAGCTGACAGAACATTGGTGAAGGCAATGATTGGGAAAAGAAAATCAGTTCTTGTTTATACCTCACCAGTTGGGATTTCTCAGTAAGGTAGTTTTAAGATGATATAGTGCGGGAATAAAGACGCAGACCTACTAGAGAATGGACTTGAGGACGTGGGGAGGGGGAAGGGTAAGCTGGGACAAAGTGAGAGAGTGGCATGGACATATATACACTACCAAACGTAAAATAGATAGCTAGTGGGAAGCAGCCGCATAGCACAGGGAGATCAGCTCGGTGCTTTGTGACCACCTAGAGGGGTGGGATAGGGAGGGTGGGATGGAGATGCAAGAGGGAGGGGATATGGGGATCTATGTTTATGTATAGCTGATTCACTTTGTTGTACAGCAGAAACTAACACACCATTGCAAAGCAATTATATTCCAATAAAGATGTTTAAAAAAAAGATGATAAGATGATATAGCGAAACTGCTGAGGTTGTTTTTGGTTTTGTTTGTTTGGTTGTTGTTATTTTCCCAAGAGGAGCCTGATTTTTCAGTAAGTAAAGCTGGGAAGAAGAAAGGTTTTTTTTTTTGGAGTAAGATGCTATTCTAAGAAAGACTACCAAGTAGAAATGATCATTAAGATAGTCAAGTAGAATATTTTGGCTTTTCTGCCTATAAAATGAACCTGAGATAAAATTTACCAAGATGCTCTGCCTTTCTAGTTTTCAAACATAAAATTAAATAATTAAGTTTTCTCAAATCTCAAACCAAATCCAAATGAGAAAAATAACCTCTGCTGGACCACATTGAAGACAGACATTATTACTCCTAAATTTAACTTCTTATAAAACATCAATTACCACCAAAAAATATTGGAGTACATAATAATTTAGAAAACATTTTAAAATTACCAAATATTATGACTTTAGAAAAAAATTTCAAGTTTAGTTTTTAATTGTAATCTCTCAGCATAACTGAATAATGAAAAACTATGTATTCTGTCTATATCTGCTAACATCATACCTTCCAAACCTATAGGGAACTTCTTATTCATTTATTTATTTATTTTTGGCTGCATTGGGTCTTTGTTGCTGCATGCAGGCTCTCTCTAGTTGTGGTGAGCGGGGGCTACTCTTCATTGTGGTGTGCAGTCTTCTCATTGCAGTGGCTTCTCTTGTTGGGGAGCATGGGCTCTAGGCATGCGGGTTTCAGTAGTTGTGGCACACGGGGTCAGTAGTTGTGGCACACAGGCTTAGTTGCTCCGTGGCATGTGGGATCTTCCCAGACCAGGCAGGGCTTCAACCCGTGTTCCCTGCATTGGCAGGCGGATTCTCAACCACTGGGCCACCAGGGAAGCCCTAGAGAACTTATAATTAATGAGCTTAGTAGCAATTCAGTATTAATGAGCTGAAGAGTATGTCATTGTCCTCTCTATCAGTTATCTGTTACTGCAATAATACTGTGTATTAAACAACTATAATAGCTCAGTAGCATGTAATAAACATTTCTTTTTGCTCACAAGTGTATAGATCAGCTGAACACTTCTGCTGATCTTGGCAGACTTGATTTGGCAGTTTTTTGGGTCTTGGCTGGAGTTCACTCATGTGTTTACAGGTCTGCTGGTGGGTGGCTGATCTAGGATGGCCGTGGCTTGGGTGACTCAGCTCTGCTCCACATGGTCTTGGAGCTTTCAGTAGACTAGCCTGGGATTTGTGGTAGTGGCACAGTTTCAAAAGAGAGAGCATGGAGGCATACAAGGCCTCCTGAGGCCGGCTTGGGACTGGTACATAACACTTCCACCATATTCTTTTTTTTTTTTTTTTTTTGGGGGGTACACGGGCCTCTCACTGTTGTGGCCTCTCCCGTTGCGGAGCACAGGCTCCAGACGCGCAGGCTCAGCGGCCATGGCTTACGGGCCCAGCCACTCCACGGCATGTGGGATCCTCCCGGACCGGGGCACGAACCCATGTCCCCTGCATCGGCAGGCGGACTCTCAGCCACAGCGCCACCAGGGAAGCCCTTTTTTTTTTTTTTTTTTCCACTGTATTCTTTAGTCCAACTCAAGTCACAAACCCAACCCAGCTTCAAGGGCTGGGGAAGGAGACTCTTGATGAGAGTGGCTGCAAAATCACATTAAAAAGAGCATGACTAGAGGTTGGAGTAGAGAATTGGGGATACTTTTGCAATCAATCTACCATATCACTTTTCATCTTTCTCCACCTGAATTGGCCAGATTTCTTTTCTTGGGCTGACTGTTTCATAGGCAGTCTAGCAAGAAAGAGATCCTGGGTCTCAGCACCTACTGAAATGGGCAGTGCAGTTAATCTGTTACACAGAAATATCTCTTCGAGAGACAGAGGTCCTCTGGGAATTTCTGCCTATGGTTTGTTACCAAGAAGAAAAAGAAAATCATGTCAGAAAATTGGTTTTTATGTGACAAGAGAAACAAATCAATTACAGTTAAGAAAAATTTGAAGTGTTTAATAGGGAAAAATTGAATGTTGCCATTTACTTTTCTGTAGATCCTGAATAGCCACAGATGTTTGAACCAAATACAATGCATTGTTATGTTTCCAGCCCGATTTGTAAAAATCTGAGATATTAGAGTGGGCAAAAGAAAATGTAGAGTTAGAGCTTCAGGGCATCAAAATATCTTGATTGACCAGTTTTCCCTGTGCTCCTCCCTCTCCTCCCCACTGATGAACTCACTGCTTTGGTAAAATGTCCACCTGGGAAGGGATAATGATGATTCATGTGAATGTACCTACTCATCTCAGAACAAATCATTCCTCACGGTTATATGTGGGTTATCTTGGTATTCATAACATTTAGCACAGTGCCTTACATGGGCTAGGTATTCAAGAAGTTATTTATTGCATTTTAAGTATGGTAATGTAGATTTTTTCCCCCCTTTTCTGTCGTTCCATTTCCAGAATTAGTAACTCAGGACAAGGATAGACAGGACTGTTTGGGGTTGATAGACATCCCAGACTCCTACTGTGGTCCTCGGCTGCAATTTCCTCTCACTTTTACTGATATTCATTTACTTATTGAGGCCTTCCAGCAACAACAGGCAAGTAGAAGCAGATACTGTCCTGATTCTTGTATATAACATGTGCTCACTATCTGTTGAATGAATAGATGAAAATACTACAGCAGAAATGCATTCTCTTGGGAAAAGACTTCACATTAAGTGAGAGCTACCCTCTGCTTTGCTTAACTCATTAAATACAAATCTCCTCAGGTGCACAGAAACCTCCTCTCTATCTATAGGCTTACAGTATTTCCTTGTTCTTTTTCTGAGGTTTAATTCACATACCATAAAATTCACCATTTTAAAGTGTACGATTGATTCAGTGCTTTTTAGTACATTCACAGGATTGTGCAACAATCACTAATATCTAATTCCAGAACATTTTCTTCACACCCAAAAGAAGTGCTGTACTCATTACCATTCCCTCCTCCCCCACTCCTGGCAACCACTGTTCTACTTTCTGTCTCTGTGGATTTGTCTCTTTGGGATATTTTGTAGTAACGGAATCATATAATATGTTTCCTTTTATATGTGGCTTATTTCCCTTAGCATAATGTTTTTAAGGTTCATTCATGCCATAGTATGTTTCATCACTCCTTTATTTTTATGTCTGACTAATATTCTATTCTATGAATATACCACATTTTGTTTATCCATTCATCAGTGGATGAACATTTGGATTTTTTTACCTTTTGGCTATTATGAGCAATGCTGCCATGAACATTTATGTGTAAGTTTTTATATGAACATATGTTTTCAATTCTGTTGTATCTATACCTAGGAGTGGAATTGCTGAGTCATATGGTGACTCAATGTTTAATGTTTTGAGGAACTGCTAAATTGTTTTCCACAGTGGCTACACCATTTTACATTACCACTAGTAATACGTGAGGGTTCCAGTTTCTCCACATTTTTTGCCAATGCTTGTTATTTTATGTTTTTTTTTAATTTTAAATTTTAATTTTATTATAGCTATCCTAGTTGTGTGTAAAGTGGTATCTAATTGTGGTTCTCATATGCATTTCCCTAATGGCTAAGATGTTGAGCGTCTTTTCATGCTTACTGGCCATTTGTACACATTCTTTGGAGAAATGTCTATTCAGATCCTTTGCCCATTTTAAAATCAGGTTATTTGTCTTTTTACTATTGAGTTGTAAGGGTTCTTTATATATTCTGGATACAAGTCCCTTATCAGATATACAATTTGCAAATATTTTCTCCCATTCTGTAGGTTGTCTTGTCACTTTCTTAATAATGTCTTTTGAGTCACAAAAGTTTCTAATTTTGATGATGTCCAATTTATCTCTTTTCTTTCATTGCTTGTGTTTTGGCATCATATCTAAGAATCCATTGCTAAATCCATGGTCATGAAGATTTACCCCTATGTTTTCTTTTAAGAATTTTATAGTTTTAGCTTTGACATTTAGCTCTATGAGCATTTTCAGTTAACATCTCTATATGGTATGAGGTATGGGTCCAACTTCATTCTTTGCATGTGGATATGCAGTTGTCCCTATACCTTTTGTTGAAGAATCAGTTCTTTCCCCATTGAATGGTTTTGGTTCCTTTGGAAAAAATTAATAGGCCATAGCTGTCTGGATTTATTTCTGGACTCCCAATTCTTTTCCATTGGTGTGTATGTCTATCCTTATGCCAGTACCACACTGTCTTGATTACTGTAGCTTTGTGGCAAGTTTTGAAATCAGGAAGTGTCAATCCTTTGACTTTGTTATTCTTTTTCAATATTGTTTTGGCATTTAGGGTCCCTTGCAGTGAATTTGAAGATTGACTTTTCCATTTATGCAAAAAAGCCCACTGAGAGTTTGGTAGGGGTTGCACTGTATTTGTATTGTCTTCTTGACAATATTAAGTCTTCTAATCCTTGAACATGGGATTTTTTCCATTTATTTGGGTCTTCTTTAATTTCCTTCAGCTGTGCTTTATAATTTTATACTTTTCAGTGTACAAGTCTTTCACTACCTTAAATTTATTCCTAGGTATTTTATTCTTTTGGTTGCTATTATAAAACGAATTGCTTTCTTAATTCCCTTTTGAACTGTTCATTGCTGGTGTATAGAAACACGACTGATTTTTGTGGGTTGATCTTTTACTCTGCAACTTTGCTGAATTCATTTATTAGCTCCAATAGGTGTGTGTGTGTGTGTGTGTGTGTGTGTGTGTGTGTGTGTGTGTATTCTTTTGGATATTCTATATACAGAATCACATCATCTGTGAATAGAGTTTTACTTCTTCATTTCTGGTTTAGATGCCTTTTATTTCTTTTTCTTGCCTAATTGCTCTGGCTAGGATTTCCAGTATAATGTTAAATAGCAGTGGTGAGAGCAGACATGCTTCTTGTTCCTGATCTTAGGGAGAAAGCTTTTAATCTCTTCACCATTGAGTTTGATGTTAGTTATGGTTTTGTTTTGTTTTGTTTTGTTTTGTTTTTGTGGTACGTGTGCCTCTCACCGCTGTGGCCTCTCCCTTTGCAGAGCACAGGCCCCAGATGCACAGGCCCAGCGGCCATGGCTCACGGGCCCAGCCGCTCCACAGCATGTGGGATCCTCCCAGACCGGGGCACGAACCCGTGCCCCCTGCATCGGCAGGCGGACCCTCAACCACTGCGCCACCAGGGAAGGCCTGTTTTGTTTTTAATAAATGCTGTTTATCAAGTTGAGGAAGTGTCCATCTATTCCTAGTTTTCTGAGTGGCTTTATGATGAAAAGGTGTTGGAATTTGTCAAATACTTTTTCTGCATTAATTGAGATGATTGTGTGTTTTGTTCCCTTCATTATAGTAATGTTGTGTATTACATTGATTAGTTTTCTTAGGTTGAACCACTCTTATATTCCTGGAATAAATCCCACTTGGTTATGGTATATAATTCTTTAGAAATTCTGTTGGATTTGGTTTGCTGGTATCTTGTCAGGGTTTTTGCATTTTATTTGTAAGGGATATTGGTCTGTATTTTCTTTTTGTGTGATGTCTTTATCTGGCTTTGATATCAAGGTAATACTGTCCTCATGAAATGAGTTAGGAATTGCTTCCTTCTCTTCTATTTTTTAGAAGAGTTTGAGAAGGATTGGTGTTACTTCTTTAAATGTTTCATAGAGTTCACCAGTGAAACTGTCTGGTCTTGTACTTTTCTTTGTTAGAAAGTTTATGATTACTGATTCAATCTCTACTTGTTCTAGATCTGTTCAGATTTTCTATTTCTTCTTGAGTGTTTTGATAATTTGTGTGTTTCCAGGAATTTGTCCATTTCATCTAAATTATCTAATTTGTTAGTATACAATTATTCATAGTATTCTCTTATAATTCTTTTTATTTCTTTGAGGTCAGTGGTAATATCCCCATTTTCATTTCTGATTATAGTTATTTACATATTCTCTTTTTTTTTCTTGGCCAGTCTAGGTAAAATTTTGTTGATTTTGTAGCTCTTTTCAAAGAACCAACTTTTGGTTTTGTTGATTCTATTGGTTTTCTGTTCTCTATTTCATTTATCTGCACTCTAATCCCTATCTTCTTTCTTCTGCTGGCTTTCTGTTTAATTTGTTCTTCTTTTTCTAGCTCCTTAACTCATTACTGATGGGGGAATTTTTGTAGAAACTAATGCCTGTGGCTGGTGATTTTTATTTTGGCTGGCCAAAAAGTCAGTTCTGTTATTTCACTAACACTTTGCAGGTTATTACATTCAGTAGTTATATCTGACACACCTGTAAAGTCTTCTAATTTCTGTGAAAAGTTGTCTTCTATCCACTCTTCTGTAGAAGCAAAGGAGCATTCTCCAGCACCATGAGTTTCATTCTCACTTTTCGTATCAGAATCAATCACTAAGGTTTTTTGTCTTTTTGTTGGTCTTATATTCACATCGTCTGAATCAGAACTATATTCTGAAGAACTGTCATCTTCTGGTCACTAGTATATATGTTGCTCGGACAGTCAGAGAAAGTTTCTGCATAAAGTTCACCGAACAGTTCTTCTTCACTCAAAATTTCACAATGTGTCATTTTTGAAAATTTTATGTTTATAATATATGCAAGGTTGGAGCAAAAACCTAATGGAGCAAAATGTTAATGATAATAATAATCATAAGGTATATAATGAACCCTTGATCAATTTTAAGCTCTAACAACTTTGCATGGTGATGTTAATTGTATCACTCTCTAAAAACGTATTGATATGTCTCTGGTCAATAATGTTCAGGTAACAAAAGACGTATTAATGTGTCTCTGGTCAATAATGTGTTAAGCATTAAGTCAGGCTTTTCATTCGAGATCTTTCTTCTTTCTTAATGTAGGCATTTACAACCATACATTTCTCACCAAGCATTGATTTTACTGTATCCCGTAAGTGTTAGTATGTTGTATTTTGATTTTTATTCATCTCAAAGTATTTTCTAATTTCCCTCTTGATTTCTTCAACATATTCAAGAGTATGTTGTTTAATTTCCACATATTTGTGAACTTTCCAGTTTTCCTTCTGTTATTGATTTCTAGTTTCATTCCATCGTGGTCAGAGAAGATACTTTGTATGATTCCAGTCTTTTAGAATGTATTGAGGCTTGTTTTGTAGCCTAACATCTGGTCTATCCTAGAGAATGTTCCATGTGCACTTGTAAAAAAATGTGTAGTCTGCTGTTTTGGGTGGAGTAGTCTATAGATGTCTCTTAGGTCTAGTTGGGGGTGAGGTCTGCGAAGTTTCTTTTCTTTTAGGCTGTGTTCACCCAGTGTTTTGACAGAGATATCCTTGAACACCAAGAGCCATTACGAAAGAAAAAAAGGGGGCTTCCCTGATGGCGCAGTGTTTGAGAGTCCGCCTGCCAGTGCAGGGGACACGGGTTCATGCCTGGGTCCGGGAAGGTCCCACATGCCACGGAGCCGCTAGGCCCGTGAGCCATGGCCGCTGAGCCTGCGCATCCGGAGCCTGTGCTCCGCAACGGGAGAGGCCACAACAGTGAGAGGCCCGCGTACTACAAAAGAAAAAAAAGAAAGAAAGAAAGAGAGAGAGAGAGAGAGGGAGGGAGGAAGGGAGGGAGGAGCGAGGGGGAAGGGAGGGGGAGGGAGGAGCGAGGGGGAAGGGAGGGGGGGAGGGAGGGAGGGAGGAGGAAAAAGGGAAAGAAAGAGGGAGGGGGAAGAAAGAGGGAGAGGGAAAGAAAGAAGGGAAGGGAACAGAAGGGAAGGAAAGGGAAGAAAGGAAAATCTAGTCTTTGCAGATTGGCTCTGTGTTGGTACACTCCTTTACTGCTTAGCCTGGCTGTTTACAAATCCATCTTAGCCTTTACTTTCTGCTTGCATTGTGCCATTCTTAAGTTGCCTCTTTCTTAATTCAGCATTGGTTGCTGTGAGCTTTGACTATTTTCCAGAGTTCTGACAAAGTTGGGTCTGAGAGGATTTTTGTTTGTTTGATCTGGTTTTTTGGCCTGAATTTTCAGTGTTTCTGCAGAGGGAGGGGATCTTGGAACTACCTACTTCATTATTTTCTGACATCACTCCAGAACCCTCATTCTCAGGTTAGGACCTTAAGGGTATACCCTAGGAGTAAGAGTGAATGAGAAGTACTGGCTCTGTAGGGACTGAAGCAAAATTTTGAATCATCTAATTCCAGAAATTGAATTGAGATCATCCTAGACAGCTGGTGCTCCTAGCCACCTGCCAAGAGAAAATTTAAACCCTCTCTGTAAGAAAATAGGGCCTTAAATTATTTCTTCAAGTTTTCATATACAGTATCCAGAACTTAACACAAATGTTAACCAGGCACAGGAGGATGCAAGATTCACAAAAGAAAACTGAGGCAAACAGCAAACAATGGAAACAAACCTATAGAGTTTTTAGATAATGGCATTATCAGACTCAGAGTTGAAAATAAATATGCTTAATATGCTCAAGGACATAAAAGCTATGAGAAAAATTCAAGGAGCTATAATAGAAAAGATAGACAATTTTGATTTTATAAAAATGAAAAAAATATGATGCTAAGGGAAGAATAAAAGGTTCAACATAGTGTACAGTGTGCTCCCATTTGTTAACAAAATTAATAAGCATTATATATTTTGATTTTTAAAAATTGAGATAAAATTCACATCACATAAAATTGATTGTTTTAACCATTTTAAATAAAGTGTATGATTCATTGGTTTTTAGTATATTCACAATGTGGTGCAACCATAACCACTATCTAATTCCAGAACATTTCTATCATCCTCAAAACAAAACCCTGTACCTCATTCCTTCTTCTCCCTAGCCCCTGGCAACCACTAGTTTACTTTCTGTCCCTACAGATTTGCCTAATCTGTGCATTTTATATAAATGGAATCATATAATATGTGCCTTTTGTGTCTGGTGGCTTCTGCTTGGTATAATGTTTTCAAGGTTCATTCATGTTGTAGCATGTATCTGTCAGTACCTCATTCCTATTTTTGGTCAAATAATATTCCTTTGTATGAATATACCACATTTTATTTGAGAGATTATGTACTTATACATGTGTTTGCATATTCATATGTGGTTATATTGATTTTTTAAAAATTTATTTATTTTATTTATTTATTATTTTTGGCTGCGTTGGGTCTTCGTTGCTGTGTGCGGGCTTTCTCTAGTTGAGGCGAGCGGGGGCTACTCTTCGTTGCAATGCGCGGGCTTCT
This sequence comes from Kogia breviceps, assembly GCF_026419965.1. Classification (NCBI taxonomy): domain Eukaryota; kingdom Metazoa; phylum Chordata; class Mammalia; order Artiodactyla; family Physeteridae; genus Kogia; species Kogia breviceps. The sequence continues at coordinate 119,410,085 of NC_081330.1, read as the reverse complement.
CATTGCAGTGGCTTCTCTTGTTGCAGAGCATGGGCTCTGGGCGCGAGGGCTTCAGTAGTTGTGGCATGCAGGCTTCAGTAGTTGTGGCTCGTGGGCTCTAGAGCACAGATTCAGTAGTTGTGGCACACGGGCTTAGTAGCTCCGCAGCATGTGGGATCTTCCCGGACCAGGGCTTGAACCCGTGTCCCCTGCATTGGCAGGCAGATTCCTAACCCCTGCGCCACCAGGGAAGCGTGGTTATATTGTTTTTTATGTGCTTGCAAGTGCATAGAATATTTTTTGGAAGGATACTCAAGACACTCTTAACAGTGGCTGTTTTGGGGAATAGGGAAAGGAGACTGAAGTCTGGGGAAGAAGGAAAATTGCTTTTCATTATTATACTCCTTTTTGCTGTTTAAATTTTTATTTCAACTTTAGAAATGTGGGGTTTTTTTTCATTTAAAAACTAGTTACTTTTTTAAAAAGAAAATCCTTTAAAATAATATTTTCTTCTCTCAATGCCTTTAAAAGAATGTGAGTATTTCATTTAAGTTGCCATTTAATCTGAATATATTTGTAAACGTAGAAATCAACTTCTGAGTTAACTCTTTTGAGTATAAACACGATTATAATGTTACTGAAAGAGAAGTGGACTGGCTTTGTAGGGACTAATAATACCAAAGTGATTTTAACCAATTGAAAAAGGACCCAGAAAAAACATTTTCATAATAGGAATTTTCTGTTGTTGCAATATATCCTCAATGATTATTTGTTCATTTAACTTAATAAAACAACTGCCTTTTCAGACAGTAATTACTCTGATTAGCACTACAAATGGTCCAGAAAGTCTACAGTGGCAACTTAAGGTAACACTGCAGCCAGTTTTGGGAATCAATAAATTAAATATGGAAATTAAAATAAATCATTCTGTCAAAGTGTTTTGCCTGTTCCTTTAAAATCTGGCTAAAGGAAAGTTCAAGATTTGACTCACCGATTTAGAATGCTTTTGAGGGGAAAATCATTAGCAATCCATTAGGTTTGGAGAGACAGGAAATGTGGGTTGCTCCCCACTAATTAACATCCAGGGGACCTTCTCTTTCCTCCTAATTCTCACATTGCTTCCAATCCCGCTTCCTGGTTTGTTTTTTTTTTTTAATAAATTTGGAGAATTTCATGACTAAATAATTTTAACAGGAAGTGGAAATGGAAAATAATTTCATTATTTTAATAGGAAGTAGAAATGGAAATTTCAGGACACCATGAGATAGAATTGTTCCAAAGGGTTCCATCTGTCCTGAATCCCATGCCCAAAGCATTATCTGAACAATATGTAGATATGACCTCTCTCTCAGCCTCCAATAATCTAAACCAGGGCTGTCCAATAGGAATATATTGTGATCCACTTACATAATTTAAAATCTTCTAGTAGTCAACATTATAAAGGCAAAAAGAAACAAGTGAAATTAATTTTAATAATGTGTTTTATTTACTCCAACATATAAAATTATCATTTTAATATGTAATCATATTAAAAGTTTTTAATGAGACATTTTACTTTTTTTTTTTTCATACTGTCTTTAAAATCCAGTGCATAGGGCTTCCCTGGTGGCGCAGTGGTTGAGAGTCCGCCTGCCGATGCAGGGGACATGGGTTCATGACCCGGTCTGGGAAGATCCCACATGCCGCGGAGCGGCTGGGCCCGTGAGCCATGGCCGCTGAGCCTGCGTGTCCGGAGCCTGTGCGCCGCAACGGGAGAGGCCACAGCAGTGAGAGGCCCGCATACCGCAAAAAAAAAAAAAATCCAGTGCATATTTTGTGCTTACATTACATCTCAATTTTGACTGACCCCATTTTAAGTGGTCAATAGCCCCATGTGACCAGTGTCTACTGCATTGGACAGTAGAGGTGCAAACACTCCTGACGAGAAAGTGGTGTTAGCATCTGTTAAATTTGTATCAGCGACATCACTTTTTGAATTATGTATTTGGAATAATTCATAATTTTAAAAAAGAGAGAACAACACACTATTTAAAAACAAACAAACAGGGGCTTCCCTGGTGGCGCAGTGGTTGAGAGTCCGCCTGCCGATGCAGGAGATGCGGGTTCGTGCCCCGGTCCGGGAGGATCCCACATGCCGCGGAGCGGCTGGACCCGTGAGCCATGGCCTCTGGGCCTGCGCGTCCGGAGCCTGTGCTCCACAACGGGAGAGGCCACAGCGGTGAGAGGCCCGCATACCGCAAAAAAACAAACAAACAAACAAAAAACAGAAAAGCCTGGAAGAGAAAACCCAGTAAATCTGTCCAAAACAATGCTGTCATCAGCACTGTAACTGGAGGAGATCAAGGGATGAATAGTCATAATAGGAGCTAATCCGAATGGTTTATTTGAGTTGGCAATATGTTCTATACTTACATTTGTATATAAGTGTGCTTGCTGTCCTGTAAACTCATGTCTGTGCACCAAATATTGAGCCACACCTAAGACACCTGGCTCAGGAGTCCCTTGGGGCCTGTCTGGCTGCCTTGTGAGACCTCCTAACCCAGAACCCCCAACTAATTCCCAGCCTCGGGGCAGGAGGTCGCAAGCAAATGCAAAGCAGCTCCTCTTGAACAATCTCTCTCTGCTTCTCTCTTTCTTTCTACTTCTCTCTCTTTTCCCTCCTTCTCTTTTCTTTACTTTTTTGCCTGCACATTTCCTGAGGGCAAGGGAGTCTCCTTTTTTCTTGTCACCTCTCTTGGGCTCTAAGGACCAAGACTAATAAGAAATGTTCTGTGAATGGGTGATGTCAATTAAGAACATGAGAATATAGACGTCCTAGGAACCATACATTCTTTCAACTTACACATCTCTAGTGAGGGCTTATACTGTGCTAGGATAATCTATTTAAAAATAATTTAGAGATTGTCATGAACTACAGCTACCTGAAACGTGCTCATATGTTCCATCTATATTGCTTTCTATGCACTCATGCCTTTTCTCCTAGTTCATTATATCTATTTCCTCTCCTTCACCCTCACAGATACTTCATGCTTATTATGTCTTAGAGGTGCTATTTGAAACCAGGAAGCTCCTGCAGCAAAAGCCAAATTTCACTTACACAAAAACTTCTCCCTCCGAAGAGATAACAATTTGTGGTAAGTTTCAGAGCAGTGTTGCCAAGTTAATATTTAGGAGCCTCTTGGTTCTACATCATTGGCCTAAGTTGAAAACTGTGTAAATTGGACTGTGTTAAGGGGAAAGTGTTAATATAGAGCTTTCTATCATGATAGTACTGTTTCCTATCCTGTCTTTGTTTTGCATACCAGCTGGCAGGAATTAATTATGTGAGAAATTAAACAACTCATAGCTTTTTATAAAGGCAGGCAGCACTTTAATACAGAAAACCACCCATGGGTGGAATAAGTGTTCTTTGCCCTCCCTCTGGCTCTCATTATCTTTGTTCAATGTAGCTTTTTCTAAGTGGGCCTCCGCATGCCACTTATGCTGGGAAGAGAAAAGCCCAAGGCAGGGTGGAGACTAAATTCTTCTCTGCCCTTGGCTGCTGTTTTTTAGATTTTTCCAACTGGTCTCTGCAGCTTTTAGAAGAGTGGGAATGTCCCAGAAATCTGTTCCTTGTTCTTCTAAATAACAAGAGCTGAGATTTTGCTATCGTATAGGCTAGTCTGACAGGATATTGCTTCAAGAAGCAGTACACATTGAAATTCAACACAGTTGGTGCTCAGCATGCTTGCAACTGTCTGAGAAAGGAGTGAGTGGAAGGAACAGCAATTCCCTTAACTCCTAATTAAGCCTTTAGGTTACAAAACAGTGATTGTTATTTTCCAAATCAGTTTTTAGCCCACGTTTCTTTTACTCTGGCAGGTAGAATGGATTTGACAATCTAATTAAACTATTTCCGTTCTAGCATCTGATACTGGTGACAGGGACTTGATGTAGCAGTACATGCTCCATGACATGTCCTGACTCAGGCTTTTGAAGAGTCCTTAATGGTTCAATTCCAGCCTAATCAGGCCACTACATCTCTGCCTTCCAGATGATGCATCTCAGCAGTGGGGGCCTTTTATTCAAGGCCTCATCAGCTCTTACTTTTCATGGACATAAAGAATTTTGGGTCATGAGGCTCAGGAAGCCATGCCAACCCGTGAAGCCTCTGGAGCCAAGGCGAGGTTTGCTCTCAGAGTGTATATAATAGGCCAAACAGAGAGTGTGATCTGCTCCCATATGTTTCCAGTATACCTCCAGTTGCCATTGGAGACTTACCTTTGCATAAAAGGATCTGGAAGAAGACATGAATTAATTAGAGGGCATGTAGGTCCTGGAATCATGCAGTGTAAGAACTGAATGGTTCTTACAGGGACCATCTAGTCTATCCCTTGCTCTTATGGATGAAACTGAGGCCCAGAGAGCAAAGTGTATTGCCTTCCATGCATTTCTATGTAGTAACTTGTCCCCCTCTCTCCACCTCAGCTTACTCAGCTGGTTAGTGGCAGAGTCAGAATTTAAAATCAGATCCTCTGCATCCCAGGTTAGAGCCACCTCCATATCTGCTATCCCAACTCCCATCATGCACTGCTCTGACTGATGTTTCATTTTCCATCATGAGACAAGGACTAGGGAATGGATTGATTGGACAGTTCCATTATTTTAAAGATACCACATCTTGGGCATTTATTTCCAGACTTTTTCCATGTAGCACCATTGATAGAAGGAAAAACCAAGGCCCATACGTCCCCATAGCATAGGAATTATTATTTTCTGTCTTTAATAGCCCATTGAACTTAGAAAAATTTGGTCATCATTTAAAATAAAATTTAAAATCAGGGCCATATTTTCAGAAACATCCTCTGTTTAAGACAGTATGAGGAAAGGGGGAGAAATTATGATGAACCTTTACCATTATTTTAATTTCCAGATGCATTTTTTACATGCACATCTAAACATGCTACATAGTTCTCAACGTGCATGAAATATAGTAGGTGTTTTAGTTTATGTTATAAATGATAACCGGTTATGCACTTATGTTTTTGTATGCAGTGGAAATATCTTTCCGTGGCTGTCTTTCCATGATACATTGAGTTTTATCTCTTGCTGTCCAACTAGAAGTTAAAAATATTTTTAAAGACTTCCCTGGTGGTCCAGTGGCTAAGACTCCGTGTTCCCAATGCAGGGGGCCCAGGTTTGATCCCTGGTCAGGGAACTAGGTCTCACATGCCTCATCTAAGAGTTCGCATGCTGCAACTAGAGACCCTGCATGCTGCAAGGAAGATCCCACACATGGCAACGAAGATCCCATGTGCCGCAACTAAGACCCGGAGCAGCCTTATTAATTGATTAATTAAAAGATAATAAAGCAGCTTATGAAAAAAATGAAAATAAAAATATTTGTATAGCCTCAACTCTTTTTTTTTTTTTTTTCCTTTTGTGGTATGCGGGCCTCTCACTGCTGTGGCCTCTCCCGCTGCGGAGCACAGGCTCCGGACCCGCAGGCTCAGCGGCCATGGCTCACGGTCCCAGCTGCTCCGCGGCATGTGGGATCTTCCCGGACCGGGGCAGAAACCCGTGCCCCTGCATCGGCAGGCGGACTCTCAACCACTGCACCACCAGGGAAGCCCAAGCCTCAACTCTTAATATGCTGAAACCAATTCATTTATTAGCATATCAGCTGCAACAGTTTTGACTACCCAAATCTTTGGGGTTTTTTTTTTTTAAACTGGAACCAAAGCTGCTAATAGTAGCTTGTTTTATTGATATGAGGTGAAATTCTTTGTCCATTAAAGCATTGCAGATATTCTAACGTTCTCAATTAACCAAATTCTACAGAATACCTGATTCACAGCATTTTTATTATTATGCTTGTCTCCCTCTCAGAAATTCCTCCCTGCCATCAGAACTCATATTTTTCTGATGTGGCCTCAGAAGCACTAACCACATGCAGATTTGGCGAACATATACATGCCTCTGCTCTGTCAGCGAGAAAGGCACCTTTATTTTCAATGGTGTACATTGGTGCCTCTCCTTTAAGGCAGCATAATGTAGCTGCTGAGTGAATGAGCTCATATTTTCTTAGCTAAAGTTTTTGTTGTTTTTTTTTTTACCATCTTTACTGGAAGTATCCTGAAGAAAATTAGGAGAAACAAAATAATTTTTAAAATATATTTAACTGATAAGTAAAGTCCTTCCATTTTTATTTCCTTAGATTTGGAGTGAGAGCAATGAGATTTAAGTATACGGTAGTATTAATATGCTCTTAATATTGTAGTCATTTTATAAATAAGTGCTGGTGATGTAGGATTTTAATTTTATTATTCCCATTATAATTGGAGTCATCTCTTGTATATATTTGGTTAATTTTGGTTGTAG